>NC_047055.1:63649284-64023162 GCF_011762595.2 Tursiops truncatus | reverse complement strand
CCTCAAGTCCATTCTCTAGTAGGTCTGTGTCTTTATTCCCATCTTACCCCTAGGTTCTTCATGACTTTGTTTTTTCTTAAATTCCATATACATGTGTTAGCATATGGTATGTTTTTCTCTTTCTGACTTACTTCACTCTGTATGACAGACTATAGGTCCATCCACCTCACTACAAATAACTCAACGTCGTTTCTTTTTATGGCTGAGTAATATTCCACTGTATATGTGTGCCACATCTTCTTTATCCATTCATCTGTTGATGGACACATAGGTTGCTTCCATGTCCTGGCTATTGTAAATAGAGCTGCAATGAACATTTTGGTACGTAACTCTTTTTGAATTACGGTTTTCTCAGTGTATATGCCCAGTAGTGGGATTGCTAGGTTATATGGTAGCTCTATTTTTAGTTTTTTAAGGAACCTCCATACTGTTCTTCATAATGGCTGTATTAACTTACATTCCCACCCACAGTGCAAGAGGGTTCCCTTTTCTCCACACCCTTTCCAGCATTTATTGTTTGTAGATTTATTGATGATGGCCTTTCTGACCGGTGTGAGGTGATATCTCATTGTAGTTTTGATTTGCAATTCTCTAATAATTAGTGATGTTGAGCATCCTTTCATGTGTTTGTTAGCAATCTGTATATCTTCTTTGGAGAAATGTCTATTTAGGTCTTCTGCCAATTTTTGGATTTGGTTTATTTATTTATTTTGATGTTGAGCTACATGAGCATCTTGTATATTTTGGGTATTAATCCTTTGTCAGTTGCTTCATTTGCAAATATTTTCTCACATTCTGAGCATTACCTTTTCATCTTGTTTATGGTTTGCTTTGCTGTGCAAAATATTTTAAGTTTCATTAGGTCCCATTGGTTTATTTTTGTTTTTATTTCCATTTCTCTAGGACATGGGTCAAAAAGGATCTTGCTATGAATTATGTCAGAGTGTTTTCCTCTAAGCGTTTTATAGTGTGTAGCCTTATATTTAGGCCTTTAATCCATTTTGAGTTTATTTTTGTGTATGGGGTTAGATAGTGTTCTAATTTCATTATTTTACATGTAGCTGTCCAGTTTTCCCAGCACCACTTATTGAAGGGGCTGTCTTTTCTCCACTGTATATTCTTGCCTCATTTATCAAAGATAAGGTGACCATATGTGCATGGGTTTAGCTCCCAGCTTTGTATCCTGTCCCATTGATCTATATTTCTCTTTTTGTGCCAGTACCATACTGTCTTGATGACTGTAGCTTTGTAGTATATTCTGAAGACCAGGAGCCTGATTCCTCCAGCTCCACTTTATTTCTCAGGATTGCATTGGCTATTCAGGGTCTTTTTAATTTCCATACAAATTGTGAAATTTCTGTTCTAATTCTGTGAAAAGTGCCATTGGTAGTTTGATAGAGATTATATTATATCTGCAGATTGATTTAGGTAGTATAGTCATTTTCACAATGTTGATTCTTCCAATCCAAGAACATGATGTATCTCTCCATCTGTTTGTATCATCTTTGATTACTTTCATCAGTGTGTTATAGTTTTCTGCATACAGGTCTGTTTTCTCCTCAGGTAAGTTTATTCCTAGGCATTTTATTCTTTTTGTTGCAATGGTAATTGGGAGTGTTTCCTTAATTTCTCTTTCAGAATTTTTGTTAGTGTATAGGAGTGCAAGAGTTTTCTGTGCATTAATTTTGGATCCTGGTACTTTACTAAATTGATTGATTTAGCTCTAGTAGTTTTCTGGTAGCATATTTAGGATTCTGTATGTGTAGTATCATGTCATCTGCAAACAGTGAGTTTTACTTCTTCTTTTCTGATTTGTTTTCTTTTTATTTCTTTCTCTTCTCTGATTGCTGTGGATAAAACTTTCAAAACTCTGTTGAATAATGTGGTGACCTTGTCTTGTTCCTGATCTTAGTGGAAATGGTTTCAGATTTTCACCATTGAGCACAAAGTTGCCTGTGAGTTTGTCATTTATGGCTTTGATTATGTTGAGGTAATTTCCCCCTATGACTACTTTCTGGAGGGTTTTTATCATTAATGGGTGCTGCATTTTGTCAAAAGCTTTTTTTTGAATCTTTTGAGATTATTGTATGGTTGTTCTCCTTCAATTTGTTAATATGGTGTATCACATTGATTAATTTGCTTATATTGAAGAATCCTTGCATTATTGGGATAAACCCCACTTGATCATGGAGTATGATCCTTTTAATGTGCTGCTGGATTCTGTTTGCTAGTATTATGTTGAGATTTTCCCATCTGTGTTCATCATTGATATTGGCCTGTAGTTTTCTTTTATGTGATTTATTTGTCTGGTTTTGGTATCATGGTGATGATGGCCTCGTAGAATGAGTTTGGGAGTGTTTCTCCCTCTGCTATATTTGGAAGAGTTTGAGAAGGGTAGGTGTTAGCTCTTCTCTAAATGTTTGATAGAATTCGCCTGAGGAGCCATCTGGTCCTGGGCTTTTGTTTGTTGGAAGAGTGTTAATCACGCTTTTGGTTTCAGTGCTTGTGATTGGTCTGTGTATATTTTCTATTTCTTCCTGTTTCAGTCTCAGAAGGTTGTGCTTTTTAAAGAATTTGTCCATTTTTCCAATTTGTCCATTTTATTGCCATATAGGTGCCAATCATGAGAGATCATTATCTTTCATGGTCCTTTGTGTTTCCGCATTGCCAGTTGTTACTTCTCCTTTTTCATTTCTAATTCTGTTGATTTACATCTTCTCCCTTTTCTTCTTATTGAGTCTGGCTAATGGTTTGTCAATTTTGTATATCTTTTCAAATAATCAGCTTTTAGATTTTTTGATATTTGTTATTGTTTCCTTCATTGCTTTTACATTTATTTCTGATATGATCTTTATGATTTCTTTCCTTCTGCTAACTTTGGGATTTTTTGTTGTTGTTTTTCTTCTTTCTCTAATTGCTTTGGGTGTAAGGTTATGTTGTTTATTAGAGACTTTTCTTGTTTCTTGAGGTAAGATTGTATTGCTATAAACTTCCTTTTTAGAATTACTTTGGCTGCCTCCCATAGGTTTTGGGCTGTCGTGTTTTCATTACCATTTGTTTCTAGGTATTTTTTAGTTTCCTCTCTGATTTCTTCAGTGATCTCTTCGTTGTTTATCATCATATCGCAACCTTCATGTGTTTGTATTTTTTACAGCTTTTTTTCTGTTTTTGTTATCTAGTCTCATAGCGCTGTGGTCGAGAAAATACTTGATACGATTTCAATATTCTTAAGTATACCAAGGCGTGATTTGTGACCCAAGATATGATCTATGCTGGAGAATGTTCCATGAGTACTTGAGAAGAAAGTGTATTCTGCTGTCTTTGGGGGGAATGTCTTATATGTACATCTTGTTTAATTTATCATTTAAAACTTCTGTTTCCTTATTTGTTTTCATTTTGGATGATTTGTCCATTGGTGAAAGTGGGGTGTTAACGTCCCCTACTGTTATTGTGCTACTATCGATTTCTCCTGTTATGGCTGTTACCATTTGCCTTATGTATTGAGGTGCTCCTTTTTTGGGTGCATAAATATTTACAATTGTTATATCTTCTTCTTGAATTGATCCCTTGATCATTGTGCAGTGTTCTTCTTTGCCTCTTGTCATAGTCTTTATTTTAAAGTTTATTTTGTCTGATATAAGTATTGCTGCTCCCTCTCTTTTGGATTTCCATTTTCAGGGACTATCTTTTCCTGTTCCCTCATTTTCAGCCTGAATGTGTTCCTAGGTTTGAAGTGGATCTCTTTTAGACAGGGTATATATGGTTCTTGTTTTTGTATCCATTCAGCAAGTCTGTGTCTTTTCCTTTGAGCCTTTAATCCATTTACATTTAGGGTAATTATCGATATGTATGTTCCTATTACCATTTTCTTAGTTGTTTTGGGTTTGTTTTTGTAGGTCTTTTCCTTCTCTTTGTTTCCTGCTTAGAGAAGTTCCATTAGCATTTGTTGTAAAGTTGGTTTGGTGGTGCTGAATTTTCTTAGCTTCTACTTGTATGTAAAATTTTAATTTCTCCATGATATCTGAATGAGATCCTTGATAGGTAGAATAATATTAGTTGTAGGCTTTTGCCTTTCATTACTTTAAATATGTCCTGCCACTCCCTTCTGGTTTGCAGAGTTTCTGCTGAATAATCAGCTGTTAACCTTATGGTGATCCCTTGTATGTTATTTGTTGCTTTTCCCTTGGTGCTTTTAATAGTCTTTTCTTTGTATTTAATTTTTGATGGTTTGATTAATATGTGTGTTGGTGTGTCTTTCCTTGGATTTATCCTTCTATTAGACTCTCTGTGCTTCCTGGACTTGATTTCCTTTCCTATATTAGGGAAGTTTTCAACTATAATCTCTTCAAATATTTTCTCAGTCCCTTTCTTGTTCTCTTCTTCTTCTGGGACCCCTATAATTCGAATGGTGGTGCATTGGATGTTGTCCCAGAGACCTTGGAGAGTGTCCTGAATTCTTTTCATTATTCTTTATTCTGCTCTGCGGTAGTTATTTCCACTATTTTATCTTCCAGGTCACTTATCTCTTCTTCTGCTTCAGTTATTCTGCTATTGATTCCTTCTAGATAATTTTTAATTTCATTTATTGTGTTGCTTATCATTGTTTGTTTGCTCTTTAGTTCTTCTAGGTCATTTTTAAACCTTCTTCTGTTTTCTTCATTCTATTTCCAAGATTTGGATATCTTGACTATCATTACTCTGAATTCTTTTTCAGGTAGACTGCCTATTTCCTCTTCATTTGTTTGGTCTGTTGGTTTTATACCTTGTTCCTTCATCTGCTGTGTATTTCTCTGTCTTCTCATTTTGCTTACCTTACCGTATTTGGGGTCTCTTTTTCACAAGTTGCAGGTTTATAGTTCCTATTGTTTTTGTTTTCTACCCCCAGTGAGTAAGGTTGGTTCAGTGGGTTGTGTAGGCTTCTTGGTGGAGGAGACTGGTGCCTGTGTTCTGGTGGATGAGTCTGAATCTTGTCTTTCCGGTGGGCAGGACCAAGTCTGGTGGTATGTTTTGAGGTGTCAGTGAACTTATTTTGATTTTAGGAAGTCTCTCTGCTAATTGGTGGGGTTCTGTTCCTTTCTTGCTAATTATTTGGCATGTGGTGTCAAGCACTGTAGCTTGATGGTTGTTGAGTGGAGCTGGGTCTTTGTGTTTAGACAGATATCTCTGAGAGAGTTCTTGCTAACTGATACTATGTGGGGCCAGGAGGTCTCTGGTCATCAAATGTCCTGAACTCGGCTCTTCCACCTATGAGTCTCAGGCCTGACACTCGTCCAGAGCATAGATACCCTGTCAGCCACATACCTCAGAAGAAAAGGAAGAAAGAAAGAAAGAAAGAAAGAAAGAAAGAAAGAAAGAAAGAAAGAAAGAAGGAAGGAAGGAAGGAAGGAAGGAAGGAAGGAAGGAAGGAAGGAAAGAAAGAAAGAAAGAAAGAAGGAAGGAAGGAAGGAAGGAAGGAAGGAAGGAAGGAAGGAAGGAAAGAAAGAAAGAAAGAAAGAAAGAAAGAAAGAAAGAAAGAAAGAAAGAAGGAAAGAAAGAAAGGAAGAAAGCAAAAAATAAAGTAACTAAAAATGTTTTTAAATATTATTAAAATAAAAAATTAAAAAGTAATTAAGAAAAAAGAGAGCAACCAAACCAATCAACAAATCCACCAATGATAACAAGCTGTAAAAACTAAACTACGATAAACATATAAATCTGAAAATAGTCAGTCGCATACAGCAAACCCCAAGTCTACATTTGCTCCTAAAGTTCACTGCCTCAATTTGGGGATGATTCGTTGTCTATTCAGGTATTCCACAGATGTGGGGTACATCAAAATGATTGTGGAGATTTAATCTGCTGCTCCTGAGGCCACTTGGAGAAATTTCTCTTTCTCTTTTTTTTTCGCACAGCTCCTGGGGTTCAGCTTTGGATTTGGCCCTGCCTCTATGTGTAGGTTGCTCTCTGGCATCTGTTCTTCCCCCAGACAAGAGGGGGTTAAAACAGTGGCTGATTAGGGGGTCTAGCTCACTCCAGCTGGGGAGAGGGAGGGGTACGGAATGTGGGACGAGTCTATGGCAGCAGAGGCCAGTATGACATTGCAACAGCCTGAGGCTTGCCATGTGTTATCCAGGGTTATTTTTCCCTGGGTCATGGGACCCTGGCAGTGGCAGACTGCACAGGTTCTCAGGAGAGGAGTTGTGGATAGTGACCTGTGTTTGCACATAGGATTCTTGTTGGCTGCAGCAGCATCGTTAGTGTTTCATGCCCCTCTCTGTAGTGTACAGTGATAGCCGTGGCTTGTATCCGTCATTGGATCTCATTTATGTATGCCTTCTGTGGGCAGACAGGGAAGGAATTCCCTCTCCTCATGCACCCCCAAACAAGGGTCTCTTTCCCTTAGGCAGGTCCAGAGATTTTTCCGGGCTGTCTCTCAGCTAGCTGTGGTGCACTAGCCCCTTTAGGCTGTGTTCACATAGCCAACCTCACTTCTCTCCCTGGGATCTGACTTATGAAGCCCAAGTCTCAGCTCCCAGCCCCCACCCACCCCAGCGGGTGAGCAGACAAGCCTCTCAGGCTCGTGAGTTCTGGTCGGCACTGATCCTCTGTGTGGGAATCTCTGCACTTTGCCCTCTGTACCCCTGTTGCTGTGCTCTCCTCCATGGCTCCAAAGCTTCGCCCCCCACTGCACACACACCCGTCTCCACAAGTGAAGGGGCTTCCTTCTGTGTGGAAACTTTTCCTCCTTCACAGCTCCCTCCCAGTGATGCAGGTCCTGTCCCTATTCTTTTGTCCTGTTTCTTCTTTTTTCCTAACCAGATACATGGGGAATTTCTTGCCTTTGGGGAAGTCTAAGGTCTTTTGCCAGTGTTCAGTAGGTGTCCTGGAGGAGTTGTTCCACATGTAGATATATTTTTGATGTATTTATGGGGAGGAAGGTGATCTCCACATCTTACTCCTCCATCATCTTGAAGGTCCTCCCATCACTTGTTCTTATAACATGAATTGTTCAACCATCAGCATGATTCTAAAGAACAAGGAGAAGATCATTGAATATGTGATGTCTGCTATGCTGATGACATCAGCAGTAGTATCAAAGAAGGGTGGAAGAATGATGGAGGAGATGGAGAAACTTCTCAGTGTGTGGATTCAGAATCAGCATTATTGTCAAGTCCCACTCCACTTAATGATGATTCAAGAGAAAACTAAAAACCTTTATGAAGACTTGAAGAATAAACAAGGTGAAGAATCAGAAGGCACATTTTTTAATGCCAGCCATGGCTGGTTTCACTGGTTCAAGGCTAGGGCCAACCATCATAACATGAAAGTAAGTGGTGAGGCAGTGGGTGCAGATATCGTAGCTGCCCAGGAATTTCCTGAAGCACTTCAGGAAAAACATCAGTAAGGAGGAAATGTTGATGCCAGGTTATAAAGCAGTAAAGGATAAGCTAACTCTTTTGTTTGGTGACAATGATTCCAGGGATATGAAGCTGAAGCCTCTCTTAGTTTATCATTCAGAGAAACCAAGAGCCCTTAAAAACATAGGTAATGGCTCTCTTCCTGTTGTTTGTAAGTGTAACCCCAAAGCCTGGGTTACACAGTCCATTTTCCAGGACTGGTTTTTCCACCACATTTTCCTGGAGGTAGATAAATACTTCTTGGAGAAGGACGTCCCGTTAACATTCTTTTGCTTCTCAACAATGCTCCAGGCTACACCCCATTCATGGATGACTTTTATCCCAACATCAAAGTAGTATATCTGCCACCAAATATTACGTTGCTCATCCAACCTATGGACAAGGGTGTTATAGCGATTTTCAAGAAATATTATTTACATCACACTTTTTTTGTCAGGTGGTAAAGGTGAGTGACAAATCAGGAACAACCTTGTGACACTTTTGTAAAGATTATAACATCTACAAGTCCATAAAAAATCATTGACTTTGCTTGACGTGAGGTTACGGCCATCACCATGTATGGGGTTTGGAAGAACTTTGCCTGCAGTTTGTTCATGACTTTCACGGATTTGAGAAGGTGGATGAGGAGTCCAAAGAGGTCTTCAGCAACTTAGTGACTCTCAGTGAGAAGCTGGAGCTAGATCTGCAAGAGGATAACTATGTTGAACTCCTTGCTGTGAAACACGAGGAGCTTACTAATGAAGACCTGATGGAATTGGAGGCCCCAAAAAAGGATGAAGAGAGACAAGAGGAAGGAGTAACTGAAGCACTGAAGAGATTCATGATGCAGGAAGTGGCAAGGTGATTTTCTTTATTTGAGGAGGCACTGTTAGGTTTTGAGGCACAAGATCCGAATATAGAACAGTACACGAAGATTGCAGCAGCCGTTCAGAATGCAATCCATTGCTACCATGTCATTTATGAGAAGAGAAACAGAGCTACTACCCAGACATTGCTGGATTATTTTTTTCAAGTGGGTAGATTGAATTGAATGCAGCAAGGAACCTGGACATGTGCCATCAATGTCAGGCGTGAGTGAAATTGCAGCTTGCCCTCCATCTCCTTTTGCTGATGATCCTTCAGCTCTACCATCTCCCACCTCCTCTCCGTCCTCCAGTCAATAACTCTTCCTGACTGTTCACTCGATGCCAGTCCCTGTATGCCAGCTGTTGTACTGTACTACTGCACTTTTCAAGGTACTGTACTGTAAAATTAAAAATGTTTTCTTTATTTTTGTGTTTTTTATGCATTATTTGTGTAAAAAGTATTATAAACCTATTACAGTACAGTACTATATAGCAGCTATTGTTACTTTGGTACCTAGGCTAACTTTGCTGGGCTTATGAACAAATTGGCCCTAAGAACGTGCTCTCAGAATGGAACTCGTTCATATGTAGGGGATTTAGTGTATGTGTCTGTTTTTTGGTATCAGGGAGATGGTGACCTCATAGAATGAGGTCAGAAGTATGCCTTGCTCTACAATTTTTTGGAATAGTTGCAGAAGGATAGGTGTTAACTCTTCTCTAAAAGTTTGATAGAATTTGTCCACAAAGCCATCTGGTCCAGGACTTTTGTTTGTTGGGAGTTTTTACATCACACTTTCAATTTTAGCACTTGTGATTTCTTTGTTCATATTTTCTATTTCTTCCTGATTCAGTCTTGGGAGACTGTACCTTTCCAAGAATTTCTCCATTTCTTCTAGGTTGTCCAATTTATTGTCATATAGTTGCTTGTAGTAGTCTCTTATGATCCTTTGTAATTTTATTTTATTTTATTTTTGGAGTCAGCTGTAAATTCTCCTTTTTCATTTGTATATATGTACTTTTTACTTTGAGCCCTCTCCCTTTTTTTCTGTATAAGTCTGTCTAAAGGTTTATCAGTTTTGTTCCTCTTTTCAAACAACCAACTTTTAGTTTTATTAATCTTTTCTGTTGTTTTCCACATTTCTATTTCATTTATTTCTGCTATGATCTTTATGATTTTTTTTCTTCTACTAACTTTGGGTTTTGTTTTTTTCTCTAGTTGCTTTAGATGTAAAGTTAGGTTGTTTATTTGAGATTTTTCTTGCTTCGTGAGGTAAGAATTTATTGCTAGAAACTTCCCTCTTAGAACTGCTTTTGCTGTATCCCATGGGTTTTGAATTGTCATATTTTCATTTGTCTCTAGGTATTTTTTGATTTCTTCTTTGATTTCTTCTGTGATCCATAGGTTGTTTAGTTGCATTTAGCCTCCATGTGCTTGTGCTTTTTACATTTTTTTTTTCTTGAAGTTTATTTCTAATCTCATAGCATTGTGTTTGGAGAAGTTGCTTGTTATGATTTCAATTTTCTTAAATTTACCGAGGTTCATTTTGTGGCCCAGTATGTGATCAATCCTAGAGAATGTTCCATGTGCACTTGAGAAGATTGTGTATTCTGCTCCTTTTTTTAAAAACATTTTTATTGGAGTATAATTGCTTTACAATGGTGTGTTAGTTTCTGCTTTATAACAAAGTGAATCAGCTATACATATACATATATCCCCATGTCTCCTCCCTCTTGTGTCTCCCTCCCACCCTCCCTATCCCACCTCTCTAGGTCATCACAGAGCACCAAGCTGACCTCCCTGTTCTATGTGGCTGCTTCTCACTAGCTATCTATTTTACATTTGGTAACATATATAAGTCCATGCCACTCTCTCACTTTGTCCCAGCTTACTCTTCCCCCTCCCTATGGCCTCAAGTCCATTCTCTATGTCTGGGTCTTTATTCCTGTCCTGCCCCTAGGTTCTTCATAACAATTTTTTTTAAATTTTAGATTCCATATATATGTGTTAGCATATGGAATTATTTTTCTTTTTCTGACTTACTTCACTCGTATTACAGACTCTACTTCCATCCACCTCACTACAAATAACTCAGTTTCATTTCATTTTATGGCTGTATTCTGCTGCTTTGGATGGAATGCTCTATGAATATCACTTAAGTTCATCTGGTCTAATGTTTCATTTAAGGATGGTGTTTCCTTATTGATTTTCTGTCTGAATGATTTGTCCATTGATGAAAGTAAGGTGTTAAAATCCGTTACTATTATTGTCTTGTTGTCAATTTCTCCTTTTATGACTGTTAGCATTTGCCTTATATATTGAAGTGCTCCTTTTTTGGGGTCATATATATTTATAATTGTTATATCTCCTTCTTGGATTGATCCTTTTTATCATATGTAATGTCCTTCTTTGTCTCTTGTAACCATCTTTATTTTAAAGCCAATTTTGTCTGATATGATTATTGTTATTCCAGCTTTCTTTTGACTTCCGTTTGTATGGAACACCTTTTTCCATCCCCTCAGTATGAGTCTGTATGTGTCCCTAAATCAGAAGTTGGTCCTTGGTAGATAGCATATATATGTCTTTTTTTTCTAAATTCATTCAGCCAGTCTATGTCTGTTTGTTGGAGCATTTAATCCATTTACATTCAAGATAATTATCAATATGTATGTTCTTATGGCCATTTTGTAAATTGTTTGGATTTGTTCTTACGTCTTTTTTCTTCCTTTCCTTGTTTGTTCTCTTCTCTTGTGATTTGATGACTAAATTTATTGTTGTGTTTGGATCCCTTATTCTTTTGTGTGTGTGTAGCTATTGTAGATTTTTGGTTTGTGGTTAGCAGAATGTTTTGTTATGGCATGTTAAATACACAAGATTCTTTTAAGTTGCTGTTTTTTAGTTTCAAATTCATTTACAATATTCTGCATTTATACCCTTCTCTTTTCACAGTTGCTGGTTTTGATATTGTATTTGTGTGTGTTTGACTTTCTACCTTTACTGTATGGTTTCCTTTATGGGTGAGTTTTCCCATTTGTAATTATCTTTTTTATAGTTGGGTCCTTTTCTTTTCTACTTAGAGAAGTTCCTTTAGCATTTGTTGTATAGCTGGTTTGGTGGTGCTGAATTGTCTTAGCTTTTGCTTGTCTGTAATTCTTTTGATTTTTCCATCAAATCTGAATGAGAGCCTTGATGGTTAAAATATTCTTGTTTGTAGGTTTTTCCCTTTCATTACTTTATATATATTATGCCACTCCCTTCTTGCCTGGAGAGTTTCTGCTGAAAACTCAGTTTATAACCTTATGGGGACTCCCTTGTATGTTATTTGTTGCTTTTCCCTTGTTGCTTTTAATATTTTCTCTGTCTTTAATTTTTGTCAATTTGATTAATATTTGTCTTGGCATGTTCCTCCTTGGATTTATCCTTTATGGCACTCTCTAAGCTTCCTGGACTTGGGTGACTCTTTCCCTTCCCATGTTAGGGAAGTTTTCATCTATTATGTTTTCAGATATTTTCTCAGACCCATTCTCTCTCTGTTTACTTTCTGAGACTCATATAATGTGAATGTTGGTGCATTTAACATTGTCCCAGAGGTCTCTTAAAATGTTCTTTCTTTTCATTCTTTTTTTCTTTATTCTGTTCCATGGCAGTGATTTCCACCACTGTGTCTTCCTGCTCACTTACCCATTCTTCTGCCTCATTTATTCTCCTATTGATTGATTCCTTCAAGTGTATTTTTTCACTTAGTTATTGTATTCTTCATCTTTGTTTGTTCTTTATATCTTCTAGCTTTTTGTTAAATATTTCTTGTATCTTCTTGGTCTGTGTCTCCATTCTTTCCTGCGATCTTTTATCATCTTTAGTATCATTATTTTGAATTGTTTTTCAGGTAGTTTGCATATCTCCTCTTCACTTTGTTGTTCTGTGTTTTATCTTGTTTCTTGGTCTGAAACATATTCCTCTGCCATATCATTTTGGCTAACTTTCTGTGATTGCTGTTTCTGTTCCACAGGCTACAGTGTTGTAGTTCCCCTTGCTTCTGGTTTCTGCCCCCTTGTCGGTGAAGTTGGTTTAAGAGGCTTGTGCAGGCTTCCTGGTGTGAGAGACTCATGCCTACCCACTGCTTGGGTGGAGCTGGGTCTTGTACTTCTGGTGAGCAGGGCTGTGTCATGAGGTGTGTTTAGGTGAGTCTGTGGACTCAGGATGATTTTAGGCACCCTGTCTGCTGATGCATTGTGCTGTGTTCCAACCCTATTGATTGTTTGGCCTGAGACGTACCAGCACTGGAGCCTGCAGGCTGTTGGGTGGGGCCAGGTCTTGGTGTCAAAATGGTGGCCTCCAGGAGAGCTCATGCCAATGAATATTTCCCAGTACCTCTGCCACCAGTGTCCTTGTTCCTTGAGCCACAGCCATCCCTTACTTTCCCAGGAGACCCTCCAAGACCAGCAGGTACATCTGACCCCAGCTCCTTTGAAATCACTGCCTTTTCCCTGGGTTCCTGGTGCACGTGAGACTTTGTATGCACCCTCAAAGAGTGGAGTTTCTGTTTACTCCAGACCTATGGAGGTCCTGAAATCAAGCCTTGCTGGCCTTCAAAGCCAAATGATCTGGAGACTCCTCTTCCTGATTCCAGACTCCCAGGCTTGGGAGTCTGACGTGCTGCTCAGAACTCTCACTCTTGTGGGAGACCCTCTGTGATATGATTATTTTCCAGTTTGTGGGCCACCCACCTGGCGGGTATGGGATTTTATTGTATCGCGAATGCATCCCACCTATCATCTTGTTGTGGTTTCTTCTTTGTCTTTGGAAGTAGAATATATTCTTTGTTAGGTCCCATTCTTTTTGTTGATGGTTGTTTGGCAGTTAGTTGTGACTTTGGTGTTTTGTGAGAAAAGGTGAGCTCAAGTCCTTCTACTCTGCCATCTTTTCTCCAACCTCCTCAAATGACCTCTTGTTGAGTTTGTAGATTCTCTCTTATGTTTAATTGAGTCTACTTTTGAAGCTCGTTGCTCCATTTTTTAGTTTGATCATTTATTCCTCAGATCCAGAAATTTGTTGGTTCTTTTTTATAATTTCCATCTCTTTGTTAACTTATAATTTTCTTCATGTATTTTTTTCTTATTTATTTGAGTTGTTTATCTTTGCTTCCTTGTTGCTTGCTGAGCTTCCTTGAAACAACTCTTTGAATTATGTGTCAGGTAATTCATAGATCTCCAGTTCTTTGAATTTAGTTACTGGAAAATTATTGTGTTTTTTGGTGTTGTCATGTTTCCTTTTTTTTTTTTTTCTATTTCTTTAAATCCTAAGTTGCTGTGTTTACATTTGAAGATGTAGTTACCTGTTCCAAAGTTTACCAACTGGTTTCAGGAAAAAAATACCTTCACCAGTCACCTAGGAATTTTGGAATTCTCTCAGACTATTTCTATGGATACATCCTCTCTTCCTCATGTTGCCTTTTGAGGGTTAAGTCTTAAAATTTTACACTTTCTCTTGATGTTCTAAATCCAGGTCAGACGATGAGAACATTCTGTTTATTTTTCCTAGACAATGTCTGCAAATGCACATGCATGATCTGCAGATGCTGACATATGTGGAGCACTGCTTATGGAAAGGAAGTAGTTGAGATTCACATAGCCTTGTTGGAGGTGGATCTGCTAGTGATACATTTTATGAGGTTTATGAGACGGTCACTTGGATGGAGTCCGCAAAGATGTTAATAGAATCCATTCTCCTTTGTTGAGTCTTGTGCCCAGTTACTGTGAACCCTGACAGTTTTTGCTGCTCCTAGCTTCCCTTAAGCTATCCAGTCTTGCCAATCCTCTCAGTATTCTTATTTGAGTGAGAAAGAACTGTGTCACTTGGCAGTGTCTTGCATAGCATGGAAAGCCAGGAACCCACTGTGTTCTCACATTCATCTATCCTGTGGGAGCTATCACAGGCCAAGTAAGACTCTCTTGGCAATACACTGTGCTCTCCTGGCAGAGAGAGTGACACAGGTAAAGTGAAGCTGTTTTTCTTACCCTCTTCAATATGTCTGTTTTCAGACTTTTTGCTTCATTTGCATGCTGGAACTGCTCTACTCGACTCCCAGGTACCCAAAAAAGTATTCTTATTCATGGGTGGTTTCAAAATCAGGGTTTCTATAGGTCGATGAGTTTGTTTGTAGGTTTTTCCCTTTCATTACTTTATATATATTGTGCCACTCCCTTCTTGCCTGGAGAGTTTCTTCTGAAAACTCAGTTTATAACCTTATGGGGACTCCCTTGATCATATCTTGATCACATACATTATAATAAGCACAGTCTTTATTATAAGCTGTGCCTCTGAGGTGGGAGAGCCAACTTCAGGAAACTGGTCCATAACAGACGTCCCAGCTCCACATAATATCAAATGGTGACAATCTCCCAGAGATCTCCAACTCAACACCAGCACCCAGCTTCACTCAACGACCAGCAAGCTACTGTGTTGGACACCCTATGCCAAACAAATAGGAAGACAGGAACACAACCCCACCCGTTAGCAGAGAGGCTGACTAAAATCATGATAAGGCCACAGACACCCCAAAACACACCACCAGATGTGAAACTGCCCACTAGAGAGACAAGATCCAGCTTCATCCACCACAACACAGGCACTAGTCCCCTCCACCAGGAAGCCTACACAACCCACTGAACCAACTTTAACCACTGGGGACAGACACCAAAAACAACGGGAACTATGAACCTGCAGCCTGAAAAGAGGAGACCCCAAACACAGTAAGATAAGCAAAGTGAGAAGACAAAAAAAAACACACAGCAAATGAAGGAGCAAGATAAAAACCCACCAGACCTACAAATGTAGAGGAAATAGGCAGTCTACCTGAAAAAGAATTCAGAATAATGATAGTAAATATGATCCAAAATCTTGGAAATAGAATAGAGAAAATGCAAGGAACATTTAACAAGGACCTAGAAGAAATAAAGATGAAACAAGCAATGATGAACAACACTATAAATGAAATGAAAAATACTCTAGATGGGATCAATAGCAGAAAAACTGAGGCAGAAGAACGGATAAGTGACCTGGAAGATAAAATAGTGGAAATAACTACTGCAGAGCAGAATAAAGAAAAAAGAATGAAAAGAACTGAGGACAGTATCAGCGACATCTCAGACAACATTAAATGCACCAACATTCGAATTATAGGGGTTCCAGAAGAAGAAGAGAAAAAGAAAGGGACTGAGAAAATATTTGAAGAGAGTATAGTTGAAAACTTCCCTAATATGGGAAAGGAAATAGTTAATCAAGTCCAGGAAGCACAGAGAGTCCCATACAGGGTAAATCCAGGGAAAATACGCCAAGACACACCTTAGTCATACTGTTAAAAATTAAATACAAAGAAAACATATTAAAAGCAGCAAGGGCAAAACAACAAATAACACACAAGGGAATGCCCATAAGGTTAACCGCTGATGTTTCAGCAGAAACACTGCAAGCCAGAAGGGACTGGCAGGACATATTTAAAGTGATGAAGCAGAAAAACCTACAAACAAGGTTACTCTACCCAGCAAGGATCTCATTCAGATTTGATGGAGAAATTAAAACCTTTACAGACAAGCAAAAGCTGAGAGAGTTCAGCACCACCAAACCAGCTTTACAACAAAGGCTAAAGGAACTTCTCTAGGCAAGAAACACAAGTGAAGGAAAAGACCTACAATAATGAACCCAAAACACTTTAGAAAATGGGAATAGGAACATACATATCGATAATTACCTTAAACGTAAATGGACTAAATGCTCCCACCAAAAGACACAGATTGAATGAATGGATACAAAATCAATACCCCTATATATGCTGTCTACAAGAGACCCACTTGAGACCTAGAGACACATACAGCCTCAAAATAAAGGGATGGAAAAATATATTCCAGGCAAATAGAAACCAAATGAAAGCTGGAGTAGCAATTCTCATATCAGACAAAATAGACTTTAAAATAAAGCCTATTAGAAGAAACAAGAAGGACACTACATAATGATCAAGAGATCGATCCAAGAAGCAGATATAACAATTGTAAATATTTATGCACCCAACATAGGAGCACCTCAATACATAAGGCAAATACTAACAGCCATAAAAGGGGATACCGACAGTAACACAATCATAGTAGGGGGCTTAAACACCCCACTTTCACCAATGGACAGATCATCCAAAATGAAAATAAGTAAGGAAACACAAGCTTTAAATGATACATTAAACAAGATGGACTTAATTGATATTTATTGGACATTCCATCCAAAAATAAGAGAATACACATTTTTCTCAAGTGCTCAGGGAACATTCTCCAGGATAGATCATATTTTGCATCACAAAGAAAGCCTTGGTTAAGTTAAGAAAGTTAAAATTGTATAAAGTATCTTTTTGCGATTACAATGCAATAAGACTGTATATCAATTATGGGAAAAGATATGTAAAAAATACAAACACATGGAGGATAAACAATACACTACTTAATAACGAAGTGATCACTGAAGAAATCAAAGAGGAAATCTCAAAATACTTATAAACAAATGACAATGGAGACACAACAACCAAAAACTTATGGGATGCAGGAAAAGCAGTTTTAAGAGGGAAGTTTATAGCAATAAAATCCTACCTTAGGAAACAGGAAACATCTCGAATAAACAACCTAACCTTGCTCCAAAAGCAATTAGAGAAAGAAGAACAAAAAAACACGAAAGTTAGCAGAAGGAAAGAAATCATAAAAATCAGATCAGAAATAAATTAAAAAGAAATGAAGGAAATGATAGCAAAGATCAATAAAACTTTAAGCTTGCTCTTTGAAAAGATAAACAAAATGGATAAACCATTAGCCAGACTCATCAGGAAAAAAAGGGAGAAGACTGAAATCATTAGAATTAGAAATGAAAAAGGAGAAGTAACAACTGACACTGCAGAAATACAAAATATCATGAGAGATTACTACAAGCAACTCTATGCCAATAAAATGGACAATCTGGAATAAATGGACAAATTCTCAGAAATGCAAAACTGCCAAGACTGAATCAGGAAGAAAAGAAAATATTATCAGACCAATCAGAA
This sequence comes from Tursiops truncatus, assembly GCF_011762595.2. Taxonomy (NCBI): domain Eukaryota; kingdom Metazoa; phylum Chordata; class Mammalia; order Artiodactyla; family Delphinidae; genus Tursiops; species Tursiops truncatus. The sequence continues at coordinate 64,005,846 of NC_047055.1, read as the reverse complement.
GCACTGAAATTGAAACTGATTAAAAATCTTCCAACAATCCAAAACCCAGGACCAGATGGCTTCACAGGTGAATTCTATCAAACATTTAGAGAAGAGTTAACACCTATCCTTCTCAAACACTTCCAAAATACAGCAGAAGGAGGAACACTCCCAAACGCATTCTACGAGGCCACCATCACCTTGATACCAAAACCAGACAAGGATGTCACAAGGAAAGAAAACTACAGGCCAATATCACTGATGAACATAGATGCAAAAATCCTCAACAAAATACTAGCAAACAGAATCCAACAGCACATTAAAAGGATAATACACCATGATCAAGTGGTGTTTATTCCAGAAATGCAAGGATTCTTCAATATATGCAGATCAATCAATGTGATACACCATATTAACAAATTGAAGGAAAAAAAATGATCATCTCAATAGAGGCAGAGAAAGCTTTCGACAAAATTCAACACCAATTTATGATAAAAACCCTGCAGAAAGTAGGCATAGAGGGAACTTTCCTCAACATAATAAAGGCCATATATGACAAACGCACAGCCAACATCGTCCTCAATGGTGAAAAACTGAAAGCATTTCCGCTAAGATCAGGAACAAGACAAGGTTGCCCCTTTTCACCACTCTTATTCAACATAGTTTTGGAAGATTTAGCCACAGCAAACTGGGAAGAAAAGGAAGTAAAAGGAATCCAAATAGGAAAAGAAGAAGTAAAGTTGTCACTGTTTGAAGATGACATTATACTATACATAGAGAATCCTAAAGATGCTACCAGAAAACTACTAAAGCTAGTCAATGAATTCGGTAAAGTAGCAGGATACAAATTTAAGGCACAGAAACCTCTGGCATTCCTACACACTAATGATGAAAAATCTGAAAGTGAAATCAAGGAAACACTTCCATTTACCACTGCAACAAAAAGAATAAAATATCTAGGAATAAACCTACCGAAGGAGCCAAAGACCTGTATGCAGAAAATTATAAGACAGTGATGAAAGAAATTAAAGATGATACAAATAGATGGAGAGATATACCATGTTCTTGGATTGGAAGAATCAACATTGTGAAAACAACTCTACTACCCAAAGCAATCTACAGATTCAATGCAATCCCTATCAAACTACCATGGGCATTTTTCACAGAACTAGAACAAAAAAATTCAAAATGTGTAAGGAAACAAAAAAGACACTGAATAGCCAAAGCAATCTTGAGAACGAAAAACACAGCTAGAGGAATCAGGCTCCCTGACTTCAGACTATACTACAAAGCTACAGTAATCAACACAGTATAGTACTGGCAAGAAAACAGAAAGATAGATCAATGGAACAGGATAGAAAGCCCAGAGATAAACCCACACACATATGGTCAACTTATCTTTGATAAAGGAGGCAGGAATGTACAGTGGAGAAAGGACAACCTCTTCAGTAAGTGGTGCTGGGAAAACTGGACAGGTACAAGTAAAAGTATGAGATTAGATCACTCCCTAACACCATGAAGAAAAATAAGCTCAAAATGGATTAAGGACCTAAATGTAAGGCCAGAAACTATCAAACTCTTAGAGGAAAACATAGGCAGAACACTCTAGGACATAAATCACAGCAAGATCCTTTTTGACCCACCTCTTAGAGAAATGGAAATAAAAAGAAAAATAAACAAATGTGACCTAATGAAACTTCAAAGCTTTTGCACAGCCAAGGAAACCATAAACAAAACCAAAAGACAACCCTCAGAATGGGAGAAAATATTTGCCAATGAAGCAACTGACAAAGAATTAATCTCCAAAATTTATAAGCAGCTCATGCAGCTCAATAATAAAAAAAACAAACAACTCAATCCTAAAATGGGCAGAAGATCTAAATAGACATTTCTTTAAAGAAGATATACAGACGGCCAACAAAAACATGAAAGAATGCTTAACATCATTAATCATTAGAGAAATGCAAATCAAAACTACAATGAGATATCATCTCACACCAGTCAGAATGGCCATCATCAAAAAATGTAGAAACAACAAATGCTAGAGAGGGTGTGGAGAAAAGGGAACTCTCTTGCACTGCTGGTGGGAATGTGAATTGGTACAGCCACTATGGAGAACAGTATGGAGGTTCCTTAAAAAACTACAAGTAGGGGGTTTCCCTCTTGGCACAGTGGTTGAGAGTCTGCCTGCTGATGCAGGGGTTGCCGGCTTGTGCCCCGGTCCAGGAGGATCCTGCATGCTGTGGAGTGGTTGGGCCTGTGCACCATGGCCGCTGGGCCTGCACGTCCGGAGTCTCTGCTTCGCAACGGGAGAGGCCACAACAGTGAGAGGCCCGCATACGGCAAAAAAAAAAAAAAAAAAAAAAGAAAGAAAAAAAAGAAAACTACAAATAGTACTACCATATGATCCAGGAATCCCAGCACTGGGCATATATCCTGAGAATACCATAATTCAAAAAGAGTCATGTACTAAAATATTCATTGCAGCTCTATTTACAATAGCCCAGAGATGGAAACAACCTAAGTGTCCATTATCGGATGAATGGATAAAGAAGATGTGGCACATATACACAATGGAATATTACTCAGCCACAAAATGAAACGAAATTGAGCTATTTGTAATGAGGTGGATGGACCTAGATTCTGTCATACAGAGTGAAGTAAGTCAGAAAGAGAAAGACAAATACCATATGCTAACACATATATATGGAATTTAAGGGAAAAAAATGTCTTGAAGAACCTAGGGGTACAAAAGGAATAAAGACACAGACCTAATAGAGAACGGACTTGAGGATATGGGGAGGGGGAAGGGTAAGCTGTGACAATGCGAGAGGGTGGAATGGACATATATACACTACCATACGTAAAATAGATAGCTAGTGGGAAGCAGCCATGTAGCACAGGGAGATCAGCTCGGTGCTTTGTGACCACCTAGAGGGATGGGATAGGGAAGATGGGAGGGAGGGAGACACAAGAGGGAAGAGATATGGGAACATATGTATATGTATAATTGATTCAGTTTGTTATAAAGCAGAAACTAACACACCATTGTAAAGCAATTATACTCCAATTAAGATGTAAAAAAGAAACAAACAAAGATAATAAAGTGCTTTCTCTTTCCACAAGTGAATTTGTTTATAGTAATGTGTTAGACACTTCCATTCAGAATATTCTTCTATTAAGGTCTTTTATGAAAAACAATGAAAAACAAATTTGGCAAACTTTAGCAAAAAGAAATTTAGCAAATGATACAGAAGGCTCAAAATATTAATGAGAAGCTAATAGATTAGGAAGATCTGAAAAAGGGAGAAACAGGAAACAAAAATTATAGCACGTGTCTTTTAAGAAGGATCCACGTATTCAAAAGTTATTGTTAGTTTGCCAGTTCTATTTCTGCTACCACTTCAGCTGCAGCTCTAAAAAAATTATTATGTCTAAATATGAATTCTGAATTTATTATTTTCTTCAAAATTTAAAGTCCAGGAAAAGAGTTTTGATTGACAGAGTTTAAGTAATGTGCCCAACATTTTGATGCTCTCAGCACTCATAGTCAGAGGTATGGATTTGGGCAGTGGGAGATGGGTGCATTTAGCATTGTCATGCAAAAACTAAATATAGTGGAGAAGAGGTAAATCTCTAGAAAGAAACTAGGATATTATTAGGATGGATGTGGATTCTGGCAGCTAAAAAATACCTCAGGCTCTCCAACGTCTACTATAAACGGTCTTCCGGTGCCAATAATGGGTTCCACTCACATTACCTGCTGCTTACTCCCGATATTGCACATAAACTTTTCTGATATAAACTAATATTGTAGTTTTGTGTTCCTGGTACTTTTGGAGTTGAACACAATAGTTTGATTATTGGGATGGGGATAGCTTTAACATTAGATACATTTATATGGAAACACTAGGTTAGCAACCCACATCAATGGGGTTCTGTCCATCTTCTTTATAGCTTTTCACAAAAGATACCCCTTTAAAGATTTCACTATTCCTTAGACATGAACCTGAGGACAGAAGAGTATCAAGCTGCCTAAAAATGTCTAGGAGCTGCATTCTTTTTTTTTTAACATCTTTATTGGGGTATAATTGCTTTACAATGGGGTGTTAGTTTCTGCTTTATAACAAAGTGAATCAGTTATACATATACATATGTCCCCATATTTCTTCCCGCTTGCGTCTCCCTCCCTCCCACCCTCCCTATCCCACCCCTCCAGGCGGTCACAAAGCGCCGAGCTGATCTCCCTGTGCTATGCGGCTGCTTCCCACTAGCTATCTACCTTACGTTTTGTAGTGTATATATGTCCATGCCTCTCTCTCGCTTTGTCACAGCTCACCCTTCCCCCTCCCCATATCCTCAAGTCCGTTCTCTGGTAGGTCTGTGTCTTTATTCCTGTCTTACCCCTTGGTTCTTCATGATATTTTTTCCCTTAAGTTCCATATATATGTGTTAGCATACGGTATTTGTCTTTCTCTTTCTGACTTACTTCACTCTGTATGACAGACTCTAGGTCTATCCACCTCATTACAAATAGCTCAATTTCATTTCTTTTTATGGCTGAGTAATATTCCATTGTATATATGTGCCACCTCTTCTTTAGGAGCTGCATTCTTTAAACTGTATCTATCTAGATGTTATTTAGACATGGTAATGCTTCAAAAAGAGGTGGCATCTTTTCACAATGTGTTGGAAAAACACTGCATGGCCCAGTAATCTATTTACTTCCTCACCTTGATTTCATTCTTTCCTCATCTGTGCTTGGATTTCAGTACAACTTTGATTTTATCATTAATAACCTGATTTAAAAACTAATTTAATCTGAGATTTGGATTCCTAAGTCTTGCTCAATTCCTTATCTATTTCAGAACTTTTGAGGTATAGCGATATTATTATGTCTCTGAGTTGTGACACCACCATGTTCTGTGCTTCAGGCCAGTCCAGGGCTCTTCCTCAGGGCCAAAGTGATGTGTCACGAAGTTTCTTTCAGTTGCTCTCACAGTCAAATTATTGATCCTATCTGTAGCCAGCACGTTTCTGCCCATTCTGATCTTCTACTGCCCTCTAGTGGCCAATGTTTGCTTAGCCTCACTTGAGATAAATAGGCAGATGTCTTCTATTATCTTATTTACCAATCTATCTATCTAATTATCTATCATCTATGTCCTACATTGTATCTAATGAAAGAAAGGCAAAAAATGTAGAACACTCATCAACATAGATATTTTTTGTGATAGATTTTTGTTTTTTATTTATTTATTTTGGCCACACCAATGGACATGTAAGACCTTATTCCCCCACCAGCGATCAAACCTGTGACCCTGCAGTGGAAGCATGGAGTCTTAACCACTGGGTGGCCAGAGAGGTCCTGATATACTTTTTAAAAGTTAATTGGCAATAGAATAAATATTATTTACAATTTTTAGTGAAACAAAACCATCAGTTCTGCTGATGGGGATCTATTTCCTTTTAGCTTATTTATAAGAACAAAGAAAAAGTTGTTGACATAGATTTAATTGTGTTGTATTTTAGTAGCCTACTTTCATAGTCACAATAACAGAACAGATAGCAGTATATATGAACTAGACAAAACGGAGGAGAAGAGATCAAAGTGGCAGAGTAGGAGGAAGTTAAGCTCACCTTCCCACAGAAAACATCAAAAATACATCTACATGTGGAACAATTCTCACTAAAAAACTGGTGACTGGCAGAAAGAGTACTCTACAACCAAGGCTGTAATGAAAGATACACATGGAGTCAGGTAGAATGGGAGGAGAAGTGATCATGTCAGGACCCATGACTCTAGGAGGGGACACAGAAATAAAGGGGGCTATTATGTGCTCAGAAATCCTCCCTGGGATGTGAGGGTTTGAACAACATATTGGACACTTCAGACCTGGGGTTCAATGCCAGGAAGAGTACACTTTGTTGGCTTGAAAACCAGAAGGACTTACAGGAGAGATATAAGAAACTGAGACTATGCTCTCAAAGGGCATATACATGCTTTTTTACTCCTGGAAACAAGACAGAGGAAGCAGATTGAAACTGAATGGGGCTCTGGCAGATTTCCTATGACTGTACCAACAGGTACTCACCCTCAACATACACTCACCTCATCCTCTCTAGCTCTGGTAGAGCTCCCTACTAGGGCAAAGGATGTCATTGCTGAGGAGTGTACACTTGTGTGTGTGGGGGCAGAGTCAGCTCAGATCTGGCACTGCACCTGAATGGGGTCTGAGCATCCATTACTGGTACTTGCAGAGATGGTGGATTGGAAGATGTTTGGAGCTCTGACTCTCATGCAAGAACCATCCCAGTGCATGCCCCAGCCCACACCAGGCACCCACTCTTGCCCCTCTTGCTTCAATGCTGCTCCTCTCAGGGCAAAGGTGTTGTCGGGATGGGGGGGTATGCACATTTAGTGAGAATGGAGCCAGCTAGGACTCGAACCTCATGGGTTTTGCTCTAGCCCCTCAGTACCGACCCCTTCTCCTGATAGAGCAGCAATAGGCACTGAGTATAGGAGAAGCCCTGGTTCACATGTGGCTATGGCTCTATCCCATTCACCTCCAGCCCCAGCACACAATAAAGTGATAGGTGACAGCACACCCTGGGGGAAGATGTGACTTATGCTAACTAACTTCAGATCCAGTTCTTCCACTAAAGCCACTTGCCACATGCAGACTGCATAGGGAGGTTCCCACACAAGGATATCCCTTTGAGACTGGGATAAGTAACTGTTTCACCCAATTTCACAAAGGCACAGAAAGTTAAACAAAATGGGAAGACAGAGCTTCCCTGGTGGCGCAGTGGTTGAGAGTCCACCTGCCGATGCAGGGACACGGGTTCGTGCCCTGGTCTGGGAAGATCCCACATGCCGCAGAGTTGCTAGGCCCGTGAGCCATGGCTGCTGAGCCTTTGCATCCAGAGCCTGTGCTCTGCAACGGGAGAGGCCACAAAAGTGAGAGGCCCACGTACCGCAAAAAAAAAAAGGGAAGACCGAGGAATTTGTTTTAAATGAAAGAACAACAAACAAAAACTTTAAAAAAAAAAAGGAAACAGAGATAAATTATTTACTAGATAAAGAGTCCAAAGCATTACTAATAAGAATATAACTGAACTTGTGAATAATAGATGAACACAGAAAGAATTTTAACAAGAAACTAGAAAATATTAAAAAGAAACAATCAGAGCTGAACTATACAATAACTGAAATGAAAAACAAACCAGAAGTACTTAACAACAGGCTAGGTGGTAGAGAAGAATTAATGAGTGATCTGGAAGATAGAAAAATGGAAATCACACAATCAGAACAGCAAAAATAAAAAGAAAACTTTAAAAAATGAGGACTGTTTAAAGGACCTCTGAGACAACATCAAGAGTACTAACATTTGCATTATAAATGTCCCAGAAGGAGAAGAGAGAGAGAAAGGGGACAAAAATATATTTAATGAAATCATGGCTGAAAAATTTTCCAATACAAATCAGAAAACAGATATTCAGGTGCAGGAATCACAGAGAGTCCCAAATAAGAGAAATCCAAAGAGGTCCACACCACTTATATCATAACTGATATGGCAAAATTAAAGACAAAGAGAGAATTCTAAATACAGCAAAAGAAAAAAAAAGTCACATACAGGGGAATGCCCAAAAGGTATCAGCTAAATTTTCTGCAGAAACATTGCAGACCAGAGGGAGTGGAATAATATATTTAAAGCACTGAAAGGGAACAACCTACAGCCTAGGATAATCTACCCAGCAATGTTATCATTCAGAATCAAAGGAGATATAAATATTTTTTCAGACAAACAAAAACTAAAAGAACTAATCAATACTAAACCAACCCTAAAATAAAGCATTAAAGGGGTCTTTTCTAAGTGAATAAGAAAAAGTTACGACAAAGATTAAGAATTTATAGGAAAGAAAAAATCCCACTAGTAAAGAAATATATATATATGGAAAACGTATAGGTCAACCACTTAAATAACCTAGAACAAATATTAAAAGACAAAATTATAAGATAAACTATAACTGCATTAAACTGAAATAAAAATGAAGAAGAAAAATATGATATATAAAAGATAAAAAGTGGGGGAGAGGAGTTTAAAAATGTAGATTATTAAGAATGTGTTTGAACTTAAATGACTCTAACCTAAAAGAAGTAGATATAGTCATAGGTGAACATATATGAGCCCCATGGTAATCACAAAACAAAAACATTCAATAGATACACAACCAGGGAGAAAGGCACACAAGCACACCATGAAAGAAAATCATGAATTCACAAGGGAAGAAACTAAAAGAAAAGAAAAGAGGAGAACTACCAAAAAAACCCAGAAAACAAGTTTTAAAACAGCAGTAAGTACATTCATATCAGTAATAACTTTAAATTCAATTTATATAATACTCCAATCAAAAGACATACAGTGGCTCAATGAATAAAAGAAGACTACTCTATATGCTGCTTAAAATAGATAAAGAAAAAAACCCTGCATGAATAAACCTAAAACAATTAACAAAATGGCAATAAGAAAATAAATATTGATAATTATGTTAACTGTAAGTGGGCTAAATGCTCCAACCAAAAGACATAAAGTGGCTGAAACGATACAAAAACAACACCTGCTTACAAGAAAATCACATCAGATCTAAAGAAACTCACAAACTGAAAGGGGATGTAAAAAGATATTTCATGCTAATGGGAATGAAAAGAAAGCTGGGGTAGCAATACTCACATCAGACAAAGTATGCTATAAAGCAATCTAACAAAATTTGAAGAAAGGCATTGTATAATGATGAAGGGATTAATACAATAAGAGGATATAATATTCATTAATATATATAAATATGCACCTTTTTAACATCTTTATTGGAGTATAATTGCTTTACAATGTTGTGTTAGTTTCTGCTGTATAGAAAAGTGAATCAGCTATATGTATACAAATATTCCCATATACACTCCCTCTTGTATCTCCCTCCCCCCCTCCCTATCCCCCCCTCTAGGTGTTAACAAAGCACTGAGCTGATCTCCCTGTGCTATGCAGCTGCTTCCCATTAGCTGTCTATTTGACATTTGGTAGTGTATATATGTCAATGCTTTTCTCTCACTTTGTCCCAGCTTACAACTGCCCCTCCCTGTGCCCTCAAGTACATTCACTACACCAGCATCTTTATTCCTGTCCTGTCCCTAGGTTCATTAGAACCATGTTTTTTTAAAGATTCCATACATATGTGTTAGCATACAGTATTTCTTTTTCTCTTTCTAACTTACTTCACTCTGTACGACAGACCCTATGTCCATCCATCTCATTACAAATTACTCAATTTCATTTATTTTTATGGCTGAGTAATATTCCATTGTATATATGTGCCACATCATCTTTATCCATTCATCTGTTGATGGACACTTAGGTTGCTTCCATGTCCTGGCTATTCGAAATATTGCTGCAATGAATATTGTTGTACATGTCTCTTTTTGAACTACCGCTTTCTCAGGGTATATGCCCAGTAGTGGTATTGGTGGGTCATATGGTAGTTCTATTTTTACTTTTTTAAGGAAACTCCACACTGTTCTCCATAGTGGCTGTATTAATTTAAATTTCCACCAACAGTGGAAGAGGACTCCTTTTTCTCCACACCCTCTCCAGCATTTATTGTTTGTAGCTTTTTTGGTGTTGGCCATTCTGACTGGTGTGAGGTGATACCACAGTGTGGTTTTGATTTGAAATTCTCTAATGATTAGTGATGTTGAGTATCCTTTCATGTGTTTTTGGCAATCTGTATATCTTCTTTAGAGAAATGTCTATTTAGGTCTTCTGCCCATTTTTAGATTGGGTTGTTTGCTTGTTTTTGATATTGAGCTTCATGAGCTGCTTGTATATTCTGGAGGTTAATCCATTGTCAGTTGCTTCATTTGCAACTGTTTTCTCCCATTCTGAGGGTTGTCTTTTGGTCTTGTTTATGGTTTCCTTTGCTGTGCAAAAGCTTTTAAGTTTTATTAGGCCCCATTTGTTTATTTTTCTTTTTATTTCCATTTCTCTAGGAGGTGGGTCAAAAAGGATCTTGCTGTGATTTATGTCATAGAGTGTTCTGTCTATGTTTTCCTCTAAGAGTTTGATGGGGTCTGGACTTACATTTAGGTGTTTAATTAATTTTGAGTTTATTTTTGTGTATGGTGTTAAGGAGTGTTCTAATTTTTTTACATGTAACTGTCCAGTTTTCCCAGCACCACTTATTGAAGACGCTGTCTTTCTCCATTGTATATTGTTGCCTCCTTTGTTAAAGATAAGGTGACCATATGTGTGTGGATTTGTCTCTGCATTTTCCATCCTGTTCTATTGATATATATTTCTGTTTTAGTGCTAGTATCATACTGTCTTGATTAATGTAGGTTTGTTTTATAGTCTGAAGTCAGGGAGTCTGATTCCACCAGTTCTGTTTTTATTTCCCAAGATTGCTTTAGCTATTGGGCTTCTTTTTTGTTTCCATACACATTGTAAAATTTTTTGTTCTAGTTCTGTGAAAAATACCATTTATCATATGATAGGGATTGCATTGAACCTGTGGATTGCTTTGTGTAGTATAGTCATTTTGACAATGTTGATTCTTCCAGTCCAAGAACATGATATATCTCTCCATGTTTGTATCATCTTTGATTTCCTTCATCAGTGTTGTATAGTTTTCTGCATAAAGGTCTTTTGTCTCCTTAGGTAGGTTTATTCCTAGGTTTTTTATCCTTTTTGTTGCAAAGGTAGTTGGGAGTGTTTCCTTAATTTCTCTTTCAGATTTTTCGTCATTAGTGCATAGGAATGCAAGAGATTTCAGGGCATTAAATTTGTATCCTGCTACTTTACCATTCATTGATTAGGCCTAGTAATTTTTGGTAGCATCTTTAGGATTCTCTACATATACTATCATGTCATCTGCAAACAGTTACAGTTTTACTTCTTTTCCAATTTAGATTCATTTTATTTCTTTTTCTTCTCTGACTTCCGTGGCTAAAACTTCCAAAACTATGTTGAATAATAGTGGGCAAACTTGTCTTATTCCTGATCTTAGAGGAAATGGATTCAATTTCTCAATATTGAGAACAATGTTGACTCTGGGTTTGTCATACATGGCCTTTATTATGTTGAGGTAGGTTCACTCTATGCCCACATTCTGGACAGTTTTATCATAAATTGGTGTTGAATTTTTTCAAAACCTTTTTCTGCATCTATTGAGATTATCACATGATTTTTATCCTTCAGTTTGTTACTATGGTGTATCACATTAATTAATTTGTGCATATTGAAGAATCCTTGCATTCCTTGGGTAAACCCCAGTAGATCATGGTGTATGACCCTTTTAATGTGCTGTTGGATTCTGTTTGCTACTATTTTGTTGAGGATTTTTGCATCGATGTCCTTTGTAATTTTCCTTTTTGGTGACATCCTTTTCTGGTTTTGGTATCAGGGTGATGGTGGCCTTGTGGAATGAGTTTGGGAAGTTTGAGAAGGATAGGTGTTAGCTCTTCTGTAAATGTTTGATAGAATTTAACTGTGAAGCCATCTGGTCCTGGGCTTTTGTTTGTTGGAAGATTTTTAATCACAGTTCCAATTCTGATTGGTCTTCTGATTGGTCTTTTCATATTTTCTGTTTCTTCCTAGTTCTGTCTTGGAAGGTTGTGCTTTTCTAAGAATTTGTCCATTTCTTCCAGGTTGTCCATTTTATTGGCATATAGTTGCTTGTAGTAATCTCTCATGATCCTTTGTATTTCTGCAGTGTCAGTTGTTACTTCGCCTTTTCATTTCAAATTGTGTTGAGTTGAGTCTTCTCCCTTTTTTTCTTGATGAGTTTGGCTACTCGTTTATCAATTTTGTTTATCTTCTCAAAGAACCAGCTTTTAGTTTTATTGATCTTTGCTGTTGTCTCCTTCATTTGTTTTTCATTTATTTCTGATCTGATCTTTATGATTTCTTTCCTTCTGCTAACTTTTGTTTTTTTGTTTGTTCTTCTTTCTCTAATTGCTTTATGTGTAAGGTTAGGTTGCTTATTTGAGATGTTCCTTGTTTCTTGTTGTAGGATTGTATTGCTATAAACTTCCCTGTTAGAACTGCTTTTGCTGCATCCCATAGGTTTTGGGTCATCGTGTTTTCATTGTCATTTGTTTTTAGGTATATTTTGATTTCCTCTTTGATTTCTTCAGTGATTTCTTGATTATTTAGTAGCATTTTGTTTAGAATCCATGTGTTTGTATTTTTTACAGTTTTTTATTTTACCTTTAATTGATATCTAGTTTCATCATGTTGTGTTTGGAAAAGATACTTGATTTGATTTCAATTTTCCTAAATTTACCAAGGCTTGATTTGTGACCCAAGATATGATCTATTTGGAGAGTGTTCAATGAGCACTTGAAAAGAAAGTGTATTGTGTTGATTTTCGATGGAATGTCCTATAAATATCAGTTAAATTCATCTTCTCTAATGTGTCATTTAAAGCTTGTGTTTCCTTCTTTCTTTTCTTTTTTGATGATTTGTCCTTTGGTTAATGCGGGGTGTTACAGTTCCCTACTAATATTGTGTTACTGCTGATTTCTTCTGTTATGGCTGTTAGCATTTGCCTTATGTATTGTGGTGCTCCTATGTTGGGTTCATAAATATTTACATTGTTATATGTCCTTCTTGGATTGATCCCTTGATCATTATGTAGTGTCCTTGTTTGTCTCTTTTAATAGTCTTATTTTAAAGTCTACTTTGTCTGATATGAGAATTGCTACTACTCCAGATTTCTTTTGATTTCCATTTGCATGGAATATCTTTTTCCATCCCTTCACTTTCAGTCTGTATGTGTCTCTAGGTCTGAAGTAGGTCTCTTGTATACAGCATATATATGTGTCTTGTTTTTGTATCCATTCAGCCAGTCTATATCTTTTGGTTGGAGCATTTAATCCATTTACATTTAAGGTAATTATTGATATGTATGTTTGTAATACCATTTTCTTAATTGTTTTCGGCTTGTTATTGTAGGTCTTTTCCTTCCCTTGTGTTTACTGCCTAGAAAAGTTTCTCTAGCATTTTTTGTAAAGCTGCTTTGGTGGTGCTGAATTCTCTTAACTTTTGCTTATCTGTAAAGGTTTTAATTTCTCCATTGAATCTGAATGAGATCCTTGCTTGTTTGAGTAATCTTTATTGTAGGTTTTCCCCTTTCATCACTTTAAATATGTCCTGCCACTCCCTTCTAGCTTGCAGAGTTCCTGCTGAAAGATCAGCTGTTAACATTTGGGGATTCCCTTTGATGTTTTTTGTTGCTTTTCCCTGCTCCTTTTAATGTTTTTTCTTTGTATTTAATTTTTGATACTTTGATTAATATGTCTTTGGGTGGTCCTCCTTGGATTTATCCTATATTGGAATCTCTTTGCTTCCTGGACTTGATTGACTCTTTCCTTTCCCATGTTAGGGAAGTTTACAACTATAATCTCTTGAAATATTTTCTCAGACCCTTTGCTTTTCTCTTCTTCTTCTGGGACCCCTATAATTTGAATGTTGGTGCATTTAATGTTGTCCCAGAAGTCTCTGAGACTGTCCTCATTTTTTCTTTATTCTTCTCTGGAGTAGTTATTTCCACTATTTTATCTTCCAGGTCACTTATCCATTATTCTGCCTCAGTTATTCTGCTATTGATTCCTTCTGGAGAATTTTTAATTTCATTTATTGTGTTATTCATCATTATTTCTTTGCTCTTTAATTTTTCTAGGTCCTTGTTAAATGTTTCTTTTATTTTTCCATTATGTTTCTGAGATTTTGGATCACTTTTAGTATCATTACTCTGAAATTTTTTTCAGGTAGACTGCCTATTTCTTCTTCATTTTTTGGTCTGGTGGGTTTTTAGCTTGCTCCTTCATCTGCTTTCTTTCTCTGTCTTTTCATTTTGTTTAACTTACTGTGTTTGGGGTCTCCTCTTTGCAGGGGGCAGGTTTGTAGTTCCTGTTGTTTTTGTGTCTGCCCCCAGTGCGTGAGGTTGGTTCAGTGGCTTGTGTAGGTTTCCTGGTATCGGGGACTGGTGCCTGTGTTCTGGTGTGTGGGACTGTATCTTTTCTTTCTGGTTGGCAGGGCCGTGTCCAGTGGCATGTTTATAGGTGTCTGTAAACTTACTCTGATTTTAGGTAGCCTGTCTGCTAATGGGTGGGGTTGTGTTCCTGTCTTGCTAATTGTTTAGCATGGGGCATCAAGCACTGGAACTTGCTGGCAGTTTGGTGGAGCTGGGTCTTAAAGTCGAGATAGAGATCTCTAGGAGAGCTCTCACTGATTGATTTCACATGGGGCTGGGAAGTCTCCAGTGGTCCAATGCCCTGAACTCAGCTCTCCCACCTCAGAGGCTCAGGCCTGACACTCTGCAGGAGCACAAAGACCCTGTCAACCACACGGCTCAGAAGAGAAGAAAGAAAAAAAATAATAAAATGATATTAAATTAATAAAATAAGAAAATAAAAAAATAAGAAAAATAAAAAATAAAGTAAGACTAGAGCAACCAAACCAATAAACAAATCTACTAATGATAACAAGCTCTAAAATCCAAACTAAGATAACCATAAAAATCAGAAACATATCAGTCACAGACAGCATATCCGAAGTCTACATTTGCTCCCAAATTCCACCAACTCAACTTTGGGAACTTTCATTGTTTATTCAGGTATTCTACAGATTCAGGGTTCATCACATTGATTGTGGGGATTTAATCTGCTATTCCTGTAGTTGCCTGGAGCAATTTCCCTTTCTCTTCTTTATTCGCACAGTTCCTGGGGTTCAGCTTTGGTTTTGGCCCTGCCTCTGCATGTACCCTCAGGCATCTGCTCCCTACCCAGACAGGAGGGGGTTAAAGCAGCAGCTGATTAGGGCTGTCTTGGTCTCTCAGGCCAGGGAGGTGGTGAGTACGGTAGTCATAATTGGAATCTGGGCTGAGCCTTCAGCAGCAGAGGCTGGCGTGTCATTGCAACAGCTTGAGGTGCACCATGTTTTCTCCCAGCAATTTTGTCCCTCGATCTTGGGACCCTGGCTGTGTTGTGCTGCACAGGGTCCCAGAGGGGGTGGATGGACTCTGTGTGGTGACCTGTGCTTGCACACAGCTTTCTTGGTGCAGTGGCAGCAGCCTTAGCATTTCATGCCCATCTCTTCTGTCCACACTGATAGCCGTGGCTCACACCTGTCTCTGGAGTTCATTTAGGCAGTGCTCTGAATCCCCTCTCCTTGCGTACCCCGAAACAATTGTCTCTTGCCTTTTAGGCAAGTCCAGACTTTTTCCTGGACTCCCTTCCGATTAACTGTGGCCCACTAGCCCCCTTCAGGCTGTCTTCATGCTGCCAACCCCAGTCTTCTCCCTGGGGTGTGACCTCTGAAGCCCAAGCCTCAGCTCCCAGTCATCACCCTCCCTGGTGGGTGTGCAGACAAACCTCTCAGGCTGGTGAGTGCTGGTTGGCACCTATCCTCTGTGCAGGAATCTCTGCCTTGCCCTCTGCACTCCTGTTGCTGTGCTCTCCTCTTTGGCTCCGAAGCTTCCTGACCCCACCCAGTCTCTGCCAGTGAAGGGGCTTTCAAGTGTGTTGAAACTTTTCCTGCCTCACATTTCCCTCCCAGAGGTGCAGGTCCCATCCCTATTCTTTTGTCTCTGTTTTTTCTTTTTCTTTTGCCCTACGTATGTGAGGATTTTCTTGCCTTTTGGGAAATCTTAATTCTTCTGCCAGCATTCAGTAGGTTCTCCGTAGGAGTTGTTCCACATGTAGATGCATTTTTGATGTATTTGTGGGGAGGAAGGTGATCTCCACATCTTACTCCTCTGCCATCTTGTCCCTACCAATATGCATCTATTATGAGATCACCTAAATATTAAAGCAAATATTAACAGACATAAAGGGAGAAATTGATAATAATATTATAATATTAGGGGATTTTAATACCCTGTTTACATCAATGAACAGATCATCCAGACCGAAAATCAATAAGGAAACACTGGTCTTATACAAGACAATAGAGCAGTTGGTCTTGAAAGACATCTACAGGACATTCCATGTAAGAGGAGAAGAATACACCATCTTTTCATGTGCACATGGAACGTTCTCCAGGATAGATCACATGGTAGACCACTAAATAAGTCTCAACAAATTTAAGAGTGTAGAAATTATAACAAGCATTTTGTTTTCTGACTACAGTAATATGAAACTAGAAATCAATTAAAATAAGAAAAATGTGAAAAACAAAAACACATGGAGAATACATGATATGCTACTAAAAAAAAACCAATGATTCAATGAAGAAATGAAAGAGGAAACCAGAAAATACCTTGATACAAATGAAGATAAAAATACAACTTTCCAAAATCTATGGGACACAGCAAAAGTAGTTCTAAGAGTGAAATTTATAGTGATACAGACCTACCTCAAGAAACAAACAAACAAAACCCTCAAATAAACAACCTAACCTACCATCTAAAGAAATTAGAAAAAGATGAACAAAGCCCAAAATCAGCAGAAGGAAAGAAATAATAAAGATGAGTGAGGAAATAAATTAGAGACAAAAAATAGAAAAGATCAATAAAACCGAGGGTTGTTTTGCAAAGGTAAACAAAATTGATTAGTCTTTAACCAGATTCATTAGGGAAAAAAAAATGGAGTACCCAAATTTACAGAATAAGAAGTGGATGAAGAGAAATTATAAGTACTATTACAGAGATACAAAAAATTATAAGAGAACATTATGAACAATTATATGCCAACAAATTAGACACCCTGGAATAAATGTAAAAATTTCTAGAAGTATACAATTTTCCAAACTGAATCAGGAAGAAAGATGCAATCTTAACAAAGCAATCAATAGTAGTGAAATTACATTTGTGATAAAAAATAAAATTTCCAGTAAGCAAAAGTCCAGGACTGGATGGCTTCACAGAGGAATGCTACCAAACTTATAAAGAAGAGATAATACCTATCCTTCTCAAAATATTCAAAAAATTTGAAGAAAATGGTATATTCCCAAATTTATTCTATGAAACCACAATTACTTTAATACCAAAACCAGACAAAGACAGTAAAAAGAAAAAAAAAATTACAGGCTAGTAACTCTGATGTATATAGATGTAAAAGTTCTTAACAAAATACTTGAAAACTGAATTTAACAATATATAAAAAGGATTATATATCAAGACCAAGTGTGATTTATTCCAGGGATGTAAGAATGTCTCAATATCGGTAAATCAATCAATATGATACACCACATAAACAAATCAGAGAATAAAAATCATGTGATTTGGCTTCCCTGGTGGTGCAGTGGTTGAGAGTCTGCCTGCCGATGCAGGGAACATGGGTTTGTGTCCCAGTCCAGGAGGATCCCACATGCTGTGGAGTGGCTGGACCTGTGAGCCATGGCCACTGGGCCTGCACATCCAGAACCTGCCCTCTGCAATGGGAGAGGCCACAATGGTGAGAGACCCGAATACTGAAAAAAAAAAATCATGTGATCATCTCAATAGATGCAGAAAATAGATTTGACAAAATTCCACATCCGCTCATTATTAAAAAAAAAAACTGTTGGGCTTCCCCGGTGATACAGTAGTTGAGAGTCTGCCTGCCGATGAAAGGGACGTGGGTTCGTGCCCCGGTCTGGGAAGATCCCACATGCCACGGGGCGGATGGGCCCATGAGCCATGGCCGCTGGGCCTGTGCGTCCGAAGCCTGTGCTCCATGGGAGGAGAGGCCACAACAGTGAGAGGCCCACGTACCGCAAAAAACAAACAAACAAAAACTGTCATCAAAGTCAGTGTTGAGAAAATATATCTCAACATAATAAAGACATTATGACAAACCCACAACTAACATCACACTGAATAATTAAAAGCTGAGAGTTTTTCCTCTAAAATCAGAAACAAGACAAGGAAAACTACTCTCACCACTTTCATTTAACATAGTATTGTAAATTCTAGCCACAGCAATCAGACAAGAAAAATAAATAAATGCATCCAAATTAAAAGGGAAGAAATAAAATTATCACTATTTGCAGGTGGCATGATAGTATATATAGATAACCTTAAAATTCTCCACCAAAAACTATTAGAATTAATAAGTGAATTCAGTAAATTTTATTTCAGGATACAAGAAGAGTATACAGAAAACTGTTGCTTTTCTATCAACTATCAGGAAGAAAAAGCAAGAAAACAATTCAAATTACAATTGCATGAAAAAGAATAAAATATCTAGGAATAAACTTAAGCAAGATATTGAAAGTGCTATACTCTGAAAATTATAAGACATTGATGAAGGAAATTGAAGATGATACAAAGAAATGAAAAGATATCCATGTTCAAGAATTTGAGAAAATATTATTTTTAGAATTTCAATACTACTCAAAGCAATCTACAGGTTTAATGCAATCCCTATTGAAATATCCATGACATTTTTCACAGAACTGGAAGAAATTATCCTATAGTTCACAGGAAACCAGAGAACCCTGAATAACCAAAGCAATCTTGAGAAAAAGGAACAAAGCTGGAGGTATCATTCTCTCAGACTTCAGAATATATTACAAAGCTAGAGTAATAAAAACGGTATGGCACTGACACAAAAGCAGACACATAGATCAATGATGCAGAATAGAGATCCCAGAAATAAACCCATGCACTATGATCAATTAATCTACTACAAGGAGGTCAGAATATACAATGTAGAGAAGACACTCTCTTCAATAAGTGATGCTGGGAAAACTAGGCAGCTACATGTAAAAGAATGAAATTAGAACATTTTCTCATATCATATACAAAAATAAACTCAAAATGGAGTAACCACCAAAATGTAACACTGAAAACCATAAAATTTCTAGAAGAAAACATAAGCAGAATGCTCTTGACACAAAATTATAGCAATATATTTTTTGGGGTCTGTCCCCTTATGCAAAGTAAACCAAAACAAAAATAAGGAAATGGGGCTTCCCTGGTGGTACAGTGGTTGAGAGTCTGCCTGCTGTTGCAGGGGACATGGGTTTGTGCCCCGGTCCAGGAGGATATCACATGCTGTGGAGGGGCTGGGCCCATGAGCCATGGCCACTAAGCCTGTGCTCCGTAACGGGAGAGGCCACAACAGTGAGAGGCCTGCATACTGCAAAAAATAAATAAATAATAATTAAAAAATAAAATAAATGAAATAAGGAAATGGAACCTTATTGGTAGAGCACTTATTTAAGGATAAAGGAAACTAGTAATCAATAGTGATTAGAAGCAATTATATAACATAGGATGTTAACACTCTAGCAGTAGCTCTTAAAAGGAATACTGTCATTCTTGTTTATTTCTTTTGTTACTTCAGCACAAATTTATGTGACATTTGGGAAAACTTGACTGGAGCTCTTTTATTCATGAAAAAACGTACCTTCTAAGAAGAATGAGACTATAAACAGGGGAAGTTTTACCTAAATTGTTTCAATACTTTTTAGAGATCTCTCTGAGACAAAAATGGGTTACAGGAGTACCAAGACATTGATCCTCTCAGCCCTCAGGATGGCACTACACAACCAGGCAGCCTAGTACCAGGCCCTGTGACCATGAACAGTCTGGTCTATTTTCCTCCAATAAGATGCTCAAATATCATCATTTTGTACATGTGCCACAAACATAAAGTTTGGGAATGCTGCGCTGAAGGACATGGTTAATTTGTACTTCTAAATATACTAGAAAATATTTTAAAATTTGACATTAATTAATATTTTTCCTTTTGTTTGAAATGCTAAGGTTTGACTCCAAAACATATAAATATGGGATGTAATAATCCTCTATTTTAAAAGGCACATTTCGTCTATTAAAATTATTATTTATCTGTGGCAAGGTAATTTTCCTTACACGTATGTTTAGATAAGTCTCATAAACCAAGGGCTGCAACTGGCCAATATCATTATATTGTTGTTTGCTTTATTATTATTGTTTTAATTTTAAGCAATTATCTCAGTGACCTTTCACATCTCACAGTCTGATTTATTTTTAATATTAGCATTCATGTATGCATATATTTGCTATTCACAATTGCCTATGCATGAACACCTTACTAGA
Source organism: Tursiops truncatus (assembly GCF_011762595.2). Lineage (NCBI taxonomy): Eukaryota > Metazoa > Chordata > Mammalia > Artiodactyla > Delphinidae > Tursiops > Tursiops truncatus. The sequence continues at coordinate 63,985,806 of NC_047055.1, read as the reverse complement.
AACCAATTTTGTACAGGCCAGAAACATACCAAGTTTCATCACGATTGTGCCTCCTCAGAAACCATCATGAGCACAGATTCCTTAATATATGCTCAAGTCAATATCCACCTAGATAACCCACTCAGCACCTTTGTCTCATGATCACTTGTTTTTCAGTCACCTTTCACTTCATCTACTCACTTCCATAAATACACTCTGGAATTTGCAATAATTTAAAACAGCTCCATCTCTGAAAAGCAAACTTCAGCACCTCGTTTTCTGAACCAAAATTTTTTGACATTCTAGGTCAATTTATTTTATTCAAAAACATTTATTGATCACTTTCTATGTAAAAGGTTTTGTGCAAGACACTGTATATGGTGTGATTGAATAATAGCTACAACTGTCATAAATACTTTGAAAGGCAGATATGCTCACCACTGTACCACCAACTCCATATGTCATAAATGCTTTGAAACAAGTATGGGATATAACTAAATCAGGACAGTTACAGGATACAACTGAGTCCTGAGAGAACACATACTCAATAACTCTCTAGTCGATTCCTTCCTTTGTTCTTCCAAAGCCATTTCTTTATACAAGTCTCATCCATGCTTGCCTACTTGTTGCGTCACTCCCCAACTTGGTCTCCTGCCTTAAGTTATCTCATCCTCTTTTCCTTCACACTAATTCTAAAGTGATCTTTTACACATCTATAACATGATTCTGCCATTTTCATGCTGAAAATCTTTCAAAGGCTGCCTAGGTCTTCCAGGCTGAAATCAGTTTCCTAAATTTAGCACATAAGGCACTTCATATTCTGACTAATGTCTGTTTCTGTGGTCTTGTCCCCTACCATACTCCACATGCAAGCTCTCCTCTCAGTATACTGTACATAGGTTACAGAAAGCATTTTAAATGCTTGATAACATCATGCTGTTGTATATGTTCATTTTACTGCTTATGGTGCCCTTCATCTATCCATTATATGTAACTCCTATCTGTTCTACTTTATTGAGATATTAACATATAAAATTGTATACATTTAAAGTGTACAATGAGATGTTTTGATATACATATACATTCTGAAATGAACACTGCTTTCCAGTTAATTATCATATCTATCATCTCTACATAGTTACCATTGTTTTTTTTTTGTGTGTGTGTGTGTGTGTGTGTGTGTGGTGAGAAGACTTGATTTAAGATCTATCCTTTTAGCATATGTCACCATGCTGTACATTAGAACTTCAGAACTTATACATCTTGCATAACTTAAGCTTTGTAGTTTTGACCAAAATCATCTAATTTCCCTTTTCCCTCAGTCCCTGGCAAACACCACCCTACTTTCTGTTTCTATGAGTTTGACTATTTTAGATTTCACATATAAGTGGTATCATAGTATTTTTCTTTCTGTGTCCTGCTTATTCTGCTTAACATAATGTCTTCTAGCTGCATTTATGTTGTTACAAATTGCAGAATTTATTTCTTTTTTAAGGATGAATAATATTTCACTGTTTGTGTGTATAAATATATCTTGGCTATTGTGAATATTGCTGCAATGAACGCTTATTTGTCCTTTAAAGTCCATCATAAGCATTACAATCTCCAAGAATCCTTGATCACTTCCTCCAGTCAGTCTGATTTATATGCCCATTCTCTGTTTTCTTATAGCACCAGTGAATATTTCTATTATAGTACTTACTCTATTTTTTTAAATTATATAATTCTACATTGTATTTTTTTATGTTCATGTCCATTTCTCTCTCTAAGTTATGATCTCCTTGAGGGCAAGGAATTTATCTTACTTGATATTATTACTTCAAGACCTCATACAGAGTAGGTGCTTAAGAAATGTTCATGGGAATGCAGAGAGATGGAGATGGAGAGATAAATAAAGTTGAGAAAGGGAGGGAGAGAGAGCTGAAAGGTAGGAAGAATGGAGATGAAGAAGGCAGGAAGATAGACAGGAAAGCAGGTAAGAGGAAGGAGGGAAGGAAGGAAGGAAGGGAGGAAGGGAGGGAGGGAAGGAGGGAGGAGAAAGAAAATAACTACTGAGAAAGCACAGAAGCATAGAGGGTTTCTGCCCTGCTTGAAAAATGAAAGAGGAGAGTTCAAGGAGTATATTATGGAATACTTAAAAAAAAAACCTTAAAGAGACAAAATAAACATTTTATTACTTGATCAGTCATCATTTAGGTGTATAAAACTTTAAGAAACTCTTATAAAGAAGTATGGCCATTGTTCATATCTGTCTACTTGTTCTTTGTAGTGACATTCTTTTACAAGTTTACCAAAGTTTCTACAGTTCAAAAATCTTCATTTACTTATCAATGATCTTATAGAACATAATCACACTCCTCAGTTAGAACAGGCTTTAAGAAAACAGTATTATCCTTTCCTCATTGTGGGTAAATAGTAATTTAATGCAGTATGCTCTGCCGTTTTACATTTTCCAGAGCTTTCATTCATTCTTGCTTAGTAATTACAAATGGCTCATAAATAAACACTTGGCATGATTTCCAAAATGTTCTGTATTTACTTACAAGGCTGGTACTTCCATCACTGGATCACTTAAGTGGTTTTGAAAGGTTGTATAAAGGTTCATTTTACAAGGTATTTGAAGTTTTTAATCTTGCTTAAATACACAAAAGTAGGATGGATTAACGAACTGCTGCTTGGAGGCCAAGAGAAGATAGAGCTAAGTGCAATCAAGACAGAGTATATCAGAAACATGAAGTCAATTGGTCAAAAAATGGAAGACTGTCAACAAAAGTAACATGTTATGGACCCTCAAGACTTTATGTTTATGCTAAAGGAAGCCTAAAATAATCTGTGGTTTTTGATGCTTGATTTAGTTTTCCGCAGGCATAATTAACACCAGATTAAGTTTACTGCCACTAGAGTTTATTGCTGAGACTGACAACTGCTTGCTGTTTATCTCCTGTGCAGAAAGACTGGCAGCAATAATATAATGACATATTTAATAATATCGACAGCACGATAATAATAACGATGTACAGAAATTTATGGGCTATTATAATAATTTTTAGAAAGTCAGTTTTCTAATGAACAAATTGTTCTCTGGAAACAACTAAGCCATCTCATGTTCTATCTGAGTGTGTCCACTTGTTTTGTTATAAAATGAAATTTTAAGCATCCCCTGTTTCAAGATGGGTCTCCTTTGCTTTAGCAAGACTGAATATAATGATGACTTCTTTGAATTTGCCACCAAGTGCCAGTAAACTCTTCTTTATGAAGAATATATAAGAAAAAATTAATTCATGGATATCTGTTCAGAATATGCAGTGAGTAAATGAATTGTGACACTCTCTTTGACACTTATTCTTTTAGGTTTCAGTTTTTCCAACACCAGAAGAGACTCCCTAATCGCACCTCTGGAGTTGTTGATACATATTACAATTCAAGGTCAAGTTGGAATCATGCTACTTATTTGCTTTTCTTTGGATCTTTAAATTCTGTGCAAGAGTTCACAGGGAAACAATAAAACAGAAGATGTTTGTTTATATACATGAACAAACTAGCAGATTTTCATCTCGTTCCCTGAATGCTCTCCCTTGACTTCAAAGAGAGCTTGATATGCATAGAAATATACAAGAGGGTAAAGCTGCATAAGAAGTCAATATAAAAGGTAAGGATATTTCATTAATAGAATAAGGTGTGATATACACCAGGAAAATATAGACATCTCTCAACATCACACCAAATTGAAAAATGAGGTTTGAATAACACAGTCTAAAAAAGAATTATTTCAAACTATGACTTATACACACATAGGCACAATCACTCTTTTCTTTCTGGCCCCTCTTGGCCTAGCCCTTTACAGTGTCCACAGTTTAACAACTCTTCAACGAACCACAATAAAAAAAGAGGGTAATTTCCCTTTACTATTATTTATTCAACTATTAAGCTTTTTGCCTTAGATAATATGATCCATCCAAAGTTTTAAATTTTTCTGTTCCTTCCCAAATTCTTTTTTCTGAGAAATGTAAGAACATACATATTCCACTTCTTCAGACCTCTATACTTCAAATACCTCAAGACACAGCATGGTTGATCAAGAAAACCATGACTAGAAGAAATTTCTAAGATAATTTGACTTCTCATTCCCTCTCCATGGCATATATTGACTTATGCATAGATTTATATAAAATAAGTTCTTAAAGAATTTCAAAGTAAAAGATAATGGCTGCCTCACTGGTCTGTTCAGTATCTCAAAATGTCTCCCTGTGCTCCAAAATTCCTTTTGAGTTAAACTGCAGTAATGCATGGATGGTACTAAGTTTATTCTCACAAAAAAAATTTGGAACCATTGTGTTGGAATAGCAGTAAACAAGCATGGATGAATAGCTCTTTATAGGAAATGTGGAGCTGATCCCAACCCAGCCCACTGCAGTATGTTACTAAGATGACCCCCCCAAAAAAAAGAATCAATACACTTTTCACTGTATAATACCACTCTTTGGCATACATACCACCTCCTTTATTACTTTACTGCTGGGTACTAGTTTTCTTCCTTTTAAAAAATAGCTTTCCGGTAGAAAAGTAGACAGATCTTGTTTACAATTCAATGAAAGTTTACATGTGTGTGCAAGTGTGTAGTCACCCAGATAAGTCAGAAAATATTTCAAGCACCCAAAGACTCCCTTGTGCCTTCTCCTAATCAGTACCCCCAGGTAACCATTGTTCTGACATCAATAAAGATAGATTAAATTTTCTCAAAATTAATTTAATATGTATGAAGTCATAGAGTATATGGTCTTTGTGTCTGACTTCTTTTATTCATAATTATGTCTATGAAATTAATTTACATTGTTGCCTGTGTTATTAGTTTATTCTTTTTCATTATTTTCTGATTATGGTCTAAATCTATTGCTGTGGAGTTTATAAATCAGTATATCATTTCAATGCATAAGGTATCTAATTAAAAAAGGAAAACTTGACTTCAGACTACTAATCATGCCCTGTTTGGCCCATCATATCTATGCTACTGTTATCACACAATTAAGACAGTCTCAAAAAGGAAGTCTGTTTTATAAACATATCAGAAATATCTAACAGTTTTCTGATGTAAAGGAAAATACAATTTTGAAGTTGTCTCAATTGTGTAATAACCGTATATTGATATGATGAGGTAAGCCAGGCATTACTGAAATTCTGATGTCGTATTTCCCATTTTTCTATTAGATTCTTGATGTATTGAAATAATGTCATGATTTATGAACTCTGCCTTGGCATTCTTTCTCTGTTAATCTCATAATCAAGATGTTAGCATATAATATCCTATCTAAATTATTAAGAAGCATATTCTCAGTGGAAATTTTTGAGATACTTAAAATTTTAAATGGAAAGTACTAAACAAACTCAGAATGCTCCATAATTAATGATAGTTTCTGGATCTCTGTAGTAGAATCACCTGCAAATAATGACTAGCATATCTGGGGAAAACTTAACAGAGAAAGTAACATTCTCAAAGAAATAGTAATTTTCTAGTCTGGGGAGCAAAGGAAAAATATTGTAGTCAAATAGTATTGTCACACATACTGCAAAAGGTCTGAGCAGAGATAGAATTTGAGATCTGTATCAGATATGTACAAATAATTTGATATCAAGTCTAGTTCACAATCAATAAACTTTTTATTAATTTATGGAAGATATGAACTTTTTAAAGGCTTATATTTTATACATCTACTATAACTATTAAAGTTTCTGACACAGGCACAAATTAGTCCTCAATAATTGTTGGTTGAATTGAATTACATACGAATTTTTCTATAATTTCTGTAAAAAAGCAAGTGACAAGTTGAATACTCTCTCAGGGGAAGAGCTACCATCCACGTGGACAGCTCAACAAAAATAATTTGTAATGGCAGTGACATTATTGTATAAAACAGATCTATGTCACTTTGTTAGAGATACTGTGTTCAATATATGTGTGTCCCATTAAGTTCTCAACTCAGCTTCACTCCAGGACTTTTGTTTTCTGATTCCCATGGAGCTACTTATGAATTCTCATCATAAACATTTTTTATGCCAAATAATGGTGTTAACTGAGAAAATTGACATTCTTGATTATGGTTAAAACTAAGGCCAAATACTTTATAAATCACTACATCATTTCAATACACCAGGAAATTATGCGGAAAATGGGAAATGTTTCATCAGAATTAAAATTATACTTGCTTAGCCTATCATATACACCACTTGAGACAGCCCCCGAAATACTATTGCTTTTCTAGTTAGAAAACTATTTCCTATTGTATCTGACAGTAAAACACAGTAATAAATAACATGATATTATTCAGGAAATAAACAACGTGCTATGGGAACACAGAGAAGGGAGTCACTATTCCAGCCCATTGGGTGTGGAAATTGGACAATGGTTGCTCCTTATTTCCTTCATTCACAACGTACTGGAGACTTCGCAGTTTTAATATTTCATCTTTTGCTTTAAATCATTTATAAATTATTTTTCAAATACAATATTTTCTACAGGGAGATTGTCCTGGAATCTCTGAGTAAGCTAAAACTGCTGGCCTTTAATGTCGTGGGGAAAATTAATATTATTTGTTGATTAGATGATATAAATTCTAACAACAATTCTCGAGGTATATTTGGTAGGATTTTGAGGAGTGTGATCTCTCAAAGGGACACTTCCCTAAGAATAATGTACCCTTAAAATCACGGAAACATATGGTGTAACTTTCTATGGTATATATACTGCTAATATTTCTAAGAAATGCATATTTCTGAATCATGCTTTTCCTGTTTTCTACTGTCCCTGTTATCAAAAATCTCTTGGATGATAGAAATGATATTTGAGTGTTCAATAAAAGACCTCTAGGATATTTCATTGAGCCACTATAACTAATTTTTTTTTAATGTCAAGAGGTGCTATGGGAGAGCTTCTTGTTGACCTTTGCATATAAAGCAATTCTAACACATATCATCTAAGATATCATCCCAACTGCAATATTATGACAGATAAATGTGCTGTGAAATACCAATGACAAATCCCTGATTAAGTTTTTTGAACTTAATTTGAAACTTGGTACTTTGTTGTACTCTCAATAGTACAATTTTTTAAATATTCTAGTGTCAGAAAGTTTTTCCACATTTCCAGGAAGATTAGAGGCACATCTCACCTCAGTTAAGAATTCTCTATTTTCTTGCATCTAAAATAGACTCATTTTTAACATCTAATTTGTAAGAAGGAGGCTAACTGACATAAAACTATGTAAAATGCTTAAGAATAGACTTTTAAAAGGCAAGATGTAGAAGTTAGGAAGCTTTAAGTTGCAAACTACTCAACTAAAACATGTTTAAAAATATAAGAATTTATTGGCTCACATGTATGGAGAGTCTAGTTATAGGGTAGACATATTGAGGGTCAGTGATATGTTCAAGGACCCAGTCTGTTCTTTTATGTCCCTCTTCATGTTCTGTAGCTCATTACTGGTCCAGGGCTGCATAATTTGTCATTCAGATCCAATAAGAGGAGTGGGGTAGAGAGAGAGAATTCCTTGCCCAAACTATGGAAGTCCTTATCTTTATGTTGATTGAATCCATACCTGGGGATGGGAATGGGATCTATCATATTTTAATCTCTTGGCAGCTAACAAATTAACTAATGAGCGAATGATGAAATATTAGGAAAACAAGTTTTATGTGCATAGTCTGTTCAAGTTCCAGTCACTTTCCAGCTTTGCTTTGAAATGGATCTCAGTGTTGTTGTCAGAAGGTTTTTTTTTTTATTTGATGGAAATAAAGTAAAGGACAAGTAGACTTTTAAGGAAAGTCATTTTGTGGGACAATAACTACTGGGTGGACTCCTCTCATGTTTTTCTTCAATTCAAAAGGGAGATACTGATCAAAAACTTCAAGATACAGTACAGAATATATAAAGGAATAAAGGCAGTCCATTGGTATAGAAATAAGCTATGTTGACCTTTCTACAATATTTCGAATGTTACTAAAACAAAGTGACAGCAGCAAATCAACCAAGGAAGTGGAGGGCATGGCAAAGCAAAGAAAAAAGTTGAAGGTGGGGGTAGTGAGAGGGAGGAATATGAAACTCTTAAAATTTTTGGAATTGCTTAAACCTAAGACTAATCTTGCTACTGATATACTCCTCAACTAGAATGAATATTAGCAAACAAAATTTTCATGTATGTTCTAGAAGAACAGCAAAGACCTAGAAATAGAAGGATTAGGTAAGAATAAAGCACTTATGCAATAATTTTATATTAAAACAAGGTATAGGCTTGGGGAAAAATCAGTAGGTAAAACATTCCTTGTTGCATAAACAAGAATATGCAAGAATGGAGTTATCCAATTGCCAACATATTATTAGATGTTTACTCATATGTTACAACAATTTATACTCTGTTTTCTTGAACATAGATATTCACATATTGATGTGGACAACAAAATGTGCCAAGAAATTATGGTTATCATTCTACCTCAATAAAACAGCCTAATAACAAAACCAGAATTGTTTATAAGAATAGACTCATCTCCAATTCATTACAACATTTTATTTGCTATTTCTCATCCAGTATTTTTATGACACATTTTAATATTTCATAACATGAAAAGAAATAAAAATTTCAAATATTGAATATCAGTTCTTGCTGTACAAAAAGGAGAAAGCTAATTTTCTTTTTTTTTTTTTTTTTTTTTTTTTTTTTGGCTGTGAGATATTCTTTAATTAATTAATTTAGGCTAGACTCTTCGAAGACACCAAGTCACCTAAGACAAGGTAGGGGTACTGTTCTGGATTGAAGGAGACTAAAGGGACATGACAATTAAATGCTATGCGTGATCCTTAACGGTGTCTGGATTGAGGAAACAGTAAACAGCTATAAATCCAAGCAGAGTGCATATTTAAGGGCTCAGTGTGCTAATTTCTTAACTTTACCGAAGGTTTGAAAATGTTCAAAATATAAACTTGAGGAGGGCGGAGCACAACACTGTACCCAAACCCTCCCTCTTCCAGGAAGCCTGCACTGATTAACAGAGCAAGGAGAGAATATGCTTTTCCCCAGTTGACCACATCTCTGCACACATAGCTTCTCACTTTAATTAACCACCCCAGCCCTGGCTTCCAACAAACAGAATTTCTGAACGTTAAAAGGGAAAAATAACGTTCACTTTATAAAAATATAATCCAGCAAAGGAAGCAGAGACAACCACGGTCACTTGTCCACCCTGGTCACACAGAGGAGGTGGTAGGGCCAGTATCAAGACCATTACCTCCTCTGCTATCTCTACGGAACACCTTATTTTTGTCAGAAATGGAAAGATGGAGTGTCACTCATCGGGGAGACAGGGCCATCATGGAGGGTAGCTTCTTGTTGCCTTTGGTCAAGTAAGAGCTGTGGGTCCTGTTTCCTAATTGTCTTGTTTCCACACTCACAGCCCCTTTTCATGGCCTATCCCCATTCCTACATTTAATCACACACATCTCAGTGAGAATGCTAGGGCTTTTTTACAAACGGAGTTGACTGCTTAGGACCCCCTCTCCAATCTTTCTTTTCTACCCTCTACCTCTCAATACATCCCTCCAGGGCAGGTCACTAGGCCATTAGGGAAGAGGAATCTGGGGACAGTGAAAAGGAGCAACGCTTTCTCCAAAGTCCTCTGAAATAACCATCGAGTCCTCCTGGCTCCAGCTGAGAATCTTCTGGTGGAAGGGGTGTGACATTTAGCTCTTATCTTCAAGGTCCTCCATGTCTACATCCTGGGGGACTTTTGTCTTCTTTTTTGATTTGGGCTGTGGTTCACTAGTCTTGGCTGACTTGAGGGGGGCTTCCACTTCCATGGCTGCTTTCTCTTTCTGGGCAAGCCGGATCTGCTGGAGGAGTTTTCTGCGCTTCTTCCCAGACAGAGTAATGTTGGCACGTGCACTGGACACCCGCTTCTTGAGGTGGTGCCTCGTGATCAGCCCTTCGTCTATCACAGCCCCGACCACCTGGTGCTTCAGTCGCCGCTCCCGGTTCAACACCCGCCGTCGCTTGAACAGCTTCTTCTTCAGCTCCGTTCGCGGCCGGTTGATCTTCCCCCCCGGAGCACCCATTGCTGCGTTCGGAGAAAGCTAATTTTCCTTGCCTCTTTTCCCTTTCATAAGGCCCACTCTTCTGATTTTGATAGCTTATCCATATATCTTTCCTAGCAGTTCAAAGTAGCCTATAGATTGTGAATTTACAAACATAGAATCACAAAATATTAGGGCTAGAAGGGACCTTGCAGATTATTTATTTCAATATCCTTATTTTATTAATAAGCAAATTGAAGACTGGGGAGGTAAAATGATGTACCCAAGGTCTACCCAGATAATTAGCTATCAGAGACTTCCCAAAACTTTTGCAACAATTCTGGGAGCAGGAAAACCCTGCTTGAGAGGAAAATATAAATCAAAGTCAGCTGAAGCTATGAGAAGAATTTGGTCTATGGTCTCTCTTTTAAGTGCTTCTTAGAACATAGTAAGCAGTAAAAAATAGTTATTAAATAAATGAATGGATTTCCAAGTTTCTTTCTGATTTTGGATTTTCTACCTGCTGAAACAGCAGAATAACAAATTCTTAAATGGAAATAAGATATCCTGGTTTTGTTGAGACTTGATTCTTGACTAACCCCATGTTTCCAGTTCGTTTCGGCTTTAGGTGTCTTCAGATCAGTTGGCTTCATTGAGACTCCTGTTTCCTACCTGTAAGACAGGTCCCTGGAGAATACACACACACACACACACACACACACACACACACACACACACACACACACACACACACCCTCTATCTAAATTATCAAGAGATTTATAGCTAAAGTCCAGGTCACCTTATTCTTAATCCAGTGTTGTTTCTATTCCTATACATTATCACACACTTGGTGACTACTGAGATGCATTTTAAATCCAGAAATTCAGTAGGAATGACTACTTTATTTATGCAGACAAGAAGGACTAAGACACCAAATAGCTAAGGAAACTAAGCAAAACAAGTTGAAATTGACATGATCAATTTTTAAATTTCACCTTCTAATGCTTTGGCTACACTTTTAGTACACAATAGCATTTTATATTTAGTCTATTGGTATAACTCCTCTGTTACTATGTCATCTAATTAGAGCTACCTTTTAATTACACTGTTTTTCATAATGTTGATTATACCACTGAATCATTACAACAATCCTGAAAAGTCAGGAAAATATTGAATTTCAAAAATGGAAAATTAAGATTTATACAATATTACTTATTTATCTAGGGACAGAAATAAATTAGAGACTTCCTGTCTGTTGAAACCCATGCTATTTCTGTTGCATTTAAATTAAAAAACCTCACTAAGTTTCTATTAAGTAGTTTTCACTGTATTACAAAGTGATTAAAATAATTCTTGTTTATATAACATGCTTTCTAGTTATACTTTATTACATTTCATGAAAAATTACATGCTATAATAAAATTTAGGCATTTGGAAGTTCATGATATCCACATGAAAATTAATTGTGAATGGTAGGGGTCATTTTTATCTGCTGTAAAAAAAATACTTAAAAATGTGAAAGTGGCTTTGGAATTGAGTAATAAATAGAGGCTGAAAAAAATGTGAGGAATAAGGTGAAAAAAAGCTTAGATTTCTTTGAATATACTGTTAATATAAATATAGCTGTTAAAGATACTAGTGGGAAGGAAGACCTGTACTTAGAAAACTGTAAGACACTAATGAGATAAGGAGAAGATGATACAAACAAATGGAGAGATATACCATGTTCTTGGATTGGAAGAATGATTATTGTTAAATTGACCATAATACACAAGGCAATCTACAGATTCAATGCAATCCCTATCAAAGTACCAATGACATTTTTCAGAAAACTAGAACAAATAATTTTGTGTGTGTGGAGATTTTTTAATTTTTTTAAAAAATAAAAAAATATTGCAATTTAGTTGATTTGCAATGTTGTGTTAGCTTCAGGTGTATAGCAAAGTGATTCAGTTCTATGTAAATAATATGTACATATATATTACATACACAGGTATATTCTTTTTTACATTGTCTTCCATTTTAGATTATTATAAGATATTGAGTATACAATAGTTCCTTGTTGGTTTTGTATTTTATGTAGAGTAGTGTGATATTTTAATCCCAAACTCCTAATTTATCCTTTCCCCCCTTTTCCCTTTGGTAAACATCACTTTGTTTTCTATGTGTGTGAGTCTATTTCTGTTTTGTAAATAAGTTTATTTGTAGCATTTATTGTAGATTCCAAATATAAGTGGTATGACACGATATTTGTCTTTGTCTGGACTACTTCACTAGTATGATCATTTCTATGTCCATTCATGTTGCTGCAAATGGCATTATTTCATTTGTTTTATGGCTGGGTAATATTCCATTGTCTATATATACCAAGAACAAATAATTTAAAAATCTGTATGGAAACACAAAAGACCTCAAATAGCCAAAACAACCTTGAGAAAGAAGAACAGAGCGCCCGGAATTCAGACTACACTACAAAGCTAGAGTAATCAAAACAATATGTACTGGAACAAAAACAGACACATAGATCAATGAAATAGGATAGAGAGCCCAGAAATAAACCTGCAAACTTATGGTAAATTGATTTACTACAAAGGAGGCAAGAATACACAATGGAGAAAAGACAGTCTCTTTAATAAGTGGTGCTGGGAATACAGGAGAGCTACATGTAAAAGAATAAAAATAGAACATTTTTTAGCATCATATACAAAAATAAACTCAAAATGGAATAAAGAACTAATTGTAAGTCCAGATACTATGAAACTCCTAGAGGAAAACGTAGGCAGAACACACTTTGACATAAAAGGCAGCAATATTTTTTTGAATCCATTGCCTAAAGTAAAGAAAATAAAAGCAAAAATAAACAAATAAGACCTAATTAAACTTAAAAGCTTTTGCACAGCAAAGGAAACCATCAACAAGATAAAAAGACAACCTACTGCTAATCAATAAATTAGGTAAAGTTGCAGTATACAAAATTAATACACAGAAATCTCTGGCATTCCTACACACTAATGATAAAAAATCTGAAAGTGAAATCAAGAAAACACTCCCATTTACCATTGCAACAAAAAGAATAAAATACCTAGGAATAAACCTACCTAAGGAGACAAAAGACCTGTATGCAGAAAATTATAAGACACTGATGAAAGAAATTAAAGATGATACAAATAGATGGAGAGATATATCACGTTCTTGGATTGGAAGAATCAACATTGTGAAAATGATTCTACTACCCAAAGCAACCTACAGATTCAATGCAATCCCTATCAAACTACCACTGGCATTTTTCACAGAACTAGAACACAAAATTTCACAATTTGTATGGAAATACAAAAGACCCCAAATAGCCAAAGCAATCTTGAGAACACAAAATGGAGCTGGAGGAATCAGGCTCCCTGACTTCAGACTATACTACAAAGCTACAGTAATCAACACAGTATGGTACTGGCACAAAAACAGAAAGATAGATCAATGGAACAGGATAGAAAGCCCAGATATAAACCTACGCAAATATGGTCACTTTATCTTTGATAAAGGAGGCAGGAATGTACAGTGGAGAAAGGAGAGCCTCTTCAGTAAGTGGTGCTGTGAAAAATGGACAGGTACATGTAAAAGTATGAGATTAGACCACTCCCTAACACCATACACAAAAATAAGCTCAAAATGGATTAAAGACCTAAATGTAAGGCCAGATACTATCAAACTCTTAGAGGAAAACATAGGCAGAACACTCTATGACATAAATCACAGCAAGATCCTTTTTGACCCACCTCTGAGAGAAATGGAAATAAAAACAAAAATAAACATATGGGACCTAATGAAACTTCAAAGCTTTTGCACAGCAAAGGAAACCATAAACAAGACCAAAAGACAACCCTCAGAATGGGAGAAAATATTTGCAAATGAAGCAACTGACAAAGGGTTAATTTCCAAAATTTACAAGCAGCTCATGCAGCTCAATAACAAAAAAACAAACAACCCAACCAAAAACTGGGCAGAAGCCCTAAATAGACATTTCTCCAAAGAAGAGATACAGACTGCCAACAAACACATGAAAGAATGCTCAACATCATTAATCATTAGAGAAATGCAAATCAAAACTACAATGAGATATCATCTCACACCAGTGAGAATGGCCATCATCAAAAAATCTAGAAGCAGTAAATGCTAGAGAGGGTGTGGAGAAAAGGGAACACTCTTGCACTGCTGGTGGGAATGTGAATTGGTACAGCCACTATGGAGAACAGTATGGAGGTTCCTTAAAAAACTAGAAATAGAACTACCATATGACCCAGCAATCCTACTACTGGGCATATACCCTGAGAAAACCATAATTCAAAAATAGTCATGCACCAAAGTGTTCATTGTAGCTCTATTTACAATAGCCCGGAGATAGAAACAACCTAAGTGCCCATCATTGGATGAATGGATAAAGAAGATGTGGCACATATATACAATGGAATATTACTCAGCCATAAAAATAAATGAAATTGAGCTATTTTTAATGAGGTGGATAGACCTAGAGTCTGTCATACAGAGTGAAGTAAGTCAGAAAGAGAAAGACAAATACCGTATGCTAACACATATATATATATATGGAATTTAAGAAAAAAATATCATGGAGAACCTAGGGGTAAGACATGAATAAAGACACAGACCTACTAGAGAATGGACTTGAGGATATGGGGAGGGGTAAGGGTAAGCTGTGACAAAGCGAGAGAGGGGCATTGACATATATACACTGCCAAACGTAAGGTAGATAGCTAGTGGGAAGCAGCCGCATAGCACAGGGAGATCAGCTCGTTGCTTTGTGACCGCCTGGAGGGGTGGGATAGGGAGGGTGTGAGGGAGGGAGACGCAAGAGGGAAGAGATATGGGAACTTAGGTATATGTATAACTGGTTCACTTTGTTATTAAGCAGAAACCATTTACACCATTGTAAAGCAATTATACCCCAATAAAGTTGTTAAAAAAAAAGACAACCTACTGAATAGGAGAAAATATTTGCAAATGATATGACTGATAAGAAAACATACCTAAACAGCTCATACACACCCAATTAAGAAAGGGACAGAAGAACTGAATAGACATTTTTTCCAAAGAGGAAATGCAGATGGCTGACAGACACATGAAAAGATGTGGATGATTCCAGCCCTGGGTATATATCCAAAAAAACCAAAAACACTAATTCGAAAAGATACATGCAGCCCAATGTTCATAGCAGCATTATTTATACTTGCCAAGACTTGGAAGCAAAATAAATGTCTACCAACAGATGAATGGATAAAGAAGATGTTATATATATATATAATATATATATATATAACATACTATAAATATTATATATATATACATAATATATGTATACATAAATGTTATATATATATATATACACACACACACACACAAACAGCAGAATACTACTCAGCCATAAAAAAGAAAAACATTTGGGCATTTGTAGCAACATGGATGGACTTGGAGGGCTTCATGCTAAGTGAAATAAGTCAGACAGCGAAAGACAAATATTGTATGTTTTCACTGTATGTCATCACTCATATGTGGAATCTAAAAAATAAAACAAATGAATGTATATAACAAAACGGCAACAGACTCACAGATATAGAGAACAAACTATTGGTTACCAGTGGGAGAGTGAGGGGAGGGGCAGTATAGTTGTGGGGGAGTGAGGGGTAAAAACTATTGTGTATAAGGTAGGCTACAAGGATGTATTGTACAACAGAGGGAATATAGCAAATATTCTGTAATAACTGTAAATGGAGTGTAGCATTTAAAATTATATAAAAAAATAAAAAAATAGAAAAAGAAGGAAAGGAAGAACATGGTAGAAAGAGGTCTATATCATCTTAGAAACACCTATGCAGTCATAAACATACAATTGGTAGAAATATGAACATTAAAGATGTCGCTGCTAAGTTCTCAGAAGGAAGTGTGAAGAGCATGGTAGATAAATTGCTACACTGATGGCTTTTAAAGGCAGAAGAAGGGGACACAAGCCATGTAAACTAAGTGGTCTCTACATCAGGAAAAGTAAAGGAGACCAATCCTCCCCTAGAAACTCCATAAGGAATAATTCCCTGAGGACACAGTTTATATTTCTGATATCCAGAAAAGTAAAAAAATATATAAATTTGTCGTTCTTAAAGGCACTTATTTTGTGGCAATATGTTGCAGCAGAAATGGGAAATAAATACAGATTTGGGGAATACCTATCTATTTGATCTCTTTTCTAAAGATTTTGTCATTTGATTTGCCACCTGAATTTTATCTAGAGCAAACTGATTAGGTCACTTAAACTCAGCATTCTTCTAAATACTCTAGAGGAAGTTCTTGTTAAAGTGCAAATTCTGATTTATTGGTTCTGGGGTTGGGTCTGAAATTATGCATTTCTAGCAAATTCCTAGGTGATGCCAACACTGCTGCTCCTTAGATAATACTTTGAGTAGCAAGATGCTAGAGTAAATCATTAATCACAGACTTCTTCAGTGTTGACATAGTAATTTTAGTTACATTATGATTTGTCCTTTATTCCTATAGTCACTGAAGTGAGTCATTTAAAATAGCAGAGGCTGAAATTAAAGCAGGGATTTTCCCTTATGCAGGAGGAATGGAAATATTTATCTTTATTTTTCCCATCTTAATCTTCTTCCCATGAGCTGTCACATAAATCTAGAAGTGAAGCCTACTCATACTTGGTTTTCTTGTATAAAACGAGATCTTGGGGGTCATAGCCAGTTGATAAAATGTCTATATATCCTAATGCAATGGAATATTTTCACAACTGGTTATTCTGCTTCAAAAGAAGCTCAGGCCTCAGTATGGGAACACAGTCAGTGATATGTGAATGCCAGTTAAATGGGGAGACAGATAGATCTATGTGACATAACTCTGCTGCTTACTACTTCTCAGACAAGCCCCTTATCTCTGATAAGCTTCAGTATCTCCATCTATAAAATAAGAGAGTTGGACTCTGTGTTCTCTAAAGGCTGTTACTAGTTTAAGGGGCCAAAGTAGCAATGTATCTGAGATGGAGTGGCTGTCAATATTTTATAGAGTTTATATAAAAAGGTGACTAAAAGTCTGACTATGTGGCTTTCTTTTAAAGGAGAATATCCTACCAACATTGGCAGTGGCCTGCTTTTTCCTCTGGGTAAAATGTTCATAAGATCATCTGTCACTACTAAACAATGCTTGACTCTGTTAAACACAACTACTCCAACACACACACACACACACACACACACACACACACACACACACACATACACATACACACACATACACACCCCTCAGCCTCAAAGAGTATAAATAAAGCTACTTAAAATAAAATCTCCAAAGTAAACTAAGATTGCCATTTCCTTAAATCCATAAACTTTCTCCATTAAGTTAATCAACATTTTATTGACAAAAGAAAATATATTTCCCAATTAAATGTGAGCTCAATTTCTCCTGTTGAAATTGTGCACTGCTCGCCAAAGAGCCATTTTTGAGCTTTACTCTGGATGAAGTTGTGAACAGTTTTGAATTCTGATAAGAAACGGTTCTAATTGCAACTTTCAGAGATATGCCACAGGCTTTCTTCTATGAAAAGGTTACTGTAAATTGAGCAGCAAGAATTCTGATTTTAGTTTGACAATTGCTTAGCCAGTTAAGACCAAATATCCAAGTAAATTTTGCATGCAAAGCCTATGTTAGTTGTTGTGCAGAAAGATCAAGGAAACAAATTTAATTCTCAACTTTTAATAGCTTAAAATCACATAAAATATGAAAGTGACTTAGTAGCAGTTACCAAGTAGCATGTAAATAAGTGTTAAGAAAATATACAATTGGAATCCCCATGTACCAACATGTCCCAGAACAAAGGTATGATCAGAGTAAACTCAAGTTAAGGAATGTTCTTCCTTTTGTAAAGCTAAGTTTATTGAGTGCCTACTATGTCATAGGCACTGTGCAAAGCACATATATGCATTATCACATTTAACTGTCACTAAAAACTTATGAGGTCAGTATTATTATTAATCTCATTTTAAAGATGAGGCAACTGAAGCATGGATAATTAACTGGCCCAGGGTCATGCAGCTAGAAAATGGCAGATCAGGGACTAGAACACAAGTCTCCTTGACTTCAAAACATGTTGTTTTAACCACAGTTTATTGGCACAGTGTACTGATACAAATCAAAGTAAGGAAATTCTGGTAGACATTTTACACACCAAATAAAAACAGGTTTATCATTATTATCTTAGAATATTAGGACCTGATGACTTAGGAGTTAAAAGGTGCCTCTTGTATTACAGAGGAGGAAACTGAAGTTTAGAGAGAGAAATGACTTGCTCAAAATCATAATAGTAGTAACTGGCAAAATTATTATTAGAACTCAGGTTTTCTGACTCCTAGTAACTGTTTACACCACTACACTAATAAAACCTTTGCCCAATATAATTTTTATATACAATGTTTTTGTCTAAGATAGTCTAAGCTCTGTTATACAAGTTACATGCCAGGAAATGCATACAATTCAGCATATTACTTCCACCACCCTTATTTACTCTTAAAATGAAAGGCAAGTTTTCTTATGGTGACTCAAATCATGGAATATACAAAATAAAAGTCATTTGAACTTGTGACTGAAGGCAATTAGAAGTAACCAAGTCAACCGTTATACTTTCCTCTGAGTACCATGAATGCTAACCTGCTTTGCAATTGGTTCTCCTTATTGTCTCAGTTGTTTCTTCAAAAACATGTAGTGCATGGCTATGATGGTTTATGAATGCTGTGAAAAAAGTTTCTATCTCCTAAAAATCTGTAATGAGAAGGTTGTCACTGAATCTGACAACAAGCTACCAAATGAGAAAGAGAACTCACATAATAGTCCTAGTTATTTTTAGCCAAATATTACAAGAGAATTTACTTCAGTACTCTTAGTAACATCTACTGCTGCCCACTTCCTCATTTCTTGAGTATACAAGATATGACAGGACAACAGTTGAAAGGGATGTAATTAGAAAAACAGTTCTTTTGGTGTATGCTTGATTTGCTGTGTAAGATAGCATTTGTGTTAAAACATGACCTTAAAATGAAATCTGGGAGCTAAGAGAAGCTGGAAAAGGCAAGAAATGGTTTCTTCTCTAGAGCTTCCAGTGTAATATGGCCCAGCTAACTCCTTGATTCTGTCCAAAGATGCTCATCTCAGACTTCATTTGCAAGAATAGTGCACAAAACACCCATATATCCTTTACCAAAATTCACTAATTTTTAACATTTTTCTTTGGTTTTTATCTATTTTATCTCACACTACATACATTTACACACATACACATATGCACACAATATATTTTTTCTGAGACCTTTGAGGGAAAGTTACATACGTCATGCCTTTTAGCTACCACTTACTTCAGTGTACATTTGTGGACAAGTAGTACATTGTCTTATGTTACCACAGGACAGTTATTAACTTTAAGAAAGTTAACACTGATGACAAACCTTTATCTAATCTGTCACCCTTATTCCAATTTTGTATTTGACCGAATAATTTTCTTTATAGAGATATATTTTCCTTAAATCCAGGATCAGGTATTAGTATACTGTATTTTGGGGTGCCTTCATCATCTTTGCCACTTTCCTCAGAATGTCTTTAGTTCTTTTCATCAATTTCATTTCAAAGCATCCTGTTCAGATATGAGTACATTTTTCCAAGGGTGGTCTGATCAGTACAAAATAGAGGAGACTATTTTAAATAGAGCTGCAATGAACATGTGGGACATGACTCTTTTTGAATTATGGTTTTCTCAGGGAATATGCCCAGTGGTGGAACTGCTGGGTCATATGGTAATCTATTTTTAGTTTTTTCTATTTTCAATAGTCAGGACATGGAAGCAACCTAAGTGTCCATCAACAGATGAATGGATAAAGAAGATGTGGCACATATATACAGTGGAATATTACTCAGCCATAAAAAGAAACGAAATTGAGTTTTTTGTAGTGAGGTGGATGCACTTAGAGTCTGTCATACAGAGTGAAGTAAGTCAGAAAGAGAAAAACAAATACTGTATGCTAGCACATATATATAGAATCTAAAAAAAAAAAGGTTCTGAAGAACCTAGGGGCAGGAAAGGAATAAAGACGCAGATGTAGAGAATGGACTTGAGAACACAGGGAGGAGGAAGGGTAAGCTGGGACAAAGTGAGAAAGTGGCATGGACATATATACACTACCAAATGTAAAATAGATAGCTAGTGGGAAGGAGCCACATAGCACAGGGAGATCAGCTAGGTGCTTTGTGACCATCTAGAGGGGTGGGATAGGGAGGGTGTGAGGGAAACGCAAGAGGGAGAAGATATGGGGATATATGTATATATATAGCTGATTCACTTTGTTATAAAGCAGAAACTAACACACCATTGTAAAGCAATTATACTCCAATAAAGATGTTAAAAAAAGAGAGAGGGGATCTCTTACCTTCATTATCCTATATCCTATGTATATTTTTTAAAACAGCTCCATCAAGATACAATTTTCAAACCATAAATTTCACCATTTAAAGTGTACTATTTAATGTTTTTAGTATATTTACAGAGTTGTGCAACTACCACCACTATCTAGTTTTAAACATTTTCATCACCCTGAAAAGAAATTCAATATCCATTAGTGTTACTCACTTCCCCTACAACACCTCAGCCCTAGGCAACCACTAATCTACTTTCTGTTTCTATGGATTTGCCTATTCTGACCATTTTATGTAAATCGTTTAATATAATATGTAGTCTTTCACAATTGACTTTTACTTAGCATAATGTTTTCAAGGTTCATTCATGTTGTAGCATGTATCAATACTTCATTTCTTTTTATTGCCAAATGATATTATGCTGTAGGAATATACCACATTTTATGTATTCATTCTTCAGTCAATGGACATTTGGATTTTTCCTACCTTTTAGCTATGTATAATGCTGCTTTTACAATCATTTAAAAGCATGTTTTCAATTCTTTTGAATATGTGCTTAAGAATAGAATTACTAGGTCATATGATAACTCTATGTTTAACATTTTGAAGAGTTGCCAAACTGTTTTCTAAATTCATTATTTAGGACTTCGTATTTCATTAGGTTGTTGATGTTTGTAATTATATGTTTGATTCTAGAAATGTAATTACAGTGACATTAGCAAGTTTGTACAGATATTTGGATAATTCAGAATTCTTTCTATAGTTTTCTGATTGGATGCTTTTAGTCTGTAGCTATAAAATGATTACATTAGGACATATGGAATATTATTAGCAGTTGTATAAAATATTGTATATTAAATTTTGTTTGGAAGCTATTTTAATGGTCAAACTTCTCAGTTATCTCAGAGCTTTTAAGATGTTCTGATGAATGGCTTCACAGGACTGTTTGCTTTTCTGTTATGAATGTTTTGACAGGACCCAGAAGAAAGGCAGTTCTTGAGAATTTTCCAATATGATTCTAAAGCCAAAGTGACGGAAATCCCATTTCAAAGACTGTTTTCTGAAGCTTCCTAAACAAATTATAGTCTCCAGAGGTGAGACTCCTTCCGATTAGTTGAATATAAACAACTAGTCTTGGAGATAGAATTGCTGACATTCCTTCCTCCCAGCCACCTCCCAAGAGCTAACAACAAACTTTAACAAAGCAAGAAACAAGGAGAGCTCTGTAGGTCTCCTTGTGTAAAAGGTGATCAGTGCTACATCTCTGCTTATTTCTTGGTCTTCACGCATTTTTGTGTAGTCACTATAATCTTCCTCTTTTATAATCATGATATGAATCATTCTTCAAAATTCATCATAGTCTCATTTTTATGCATCATTTTCCTTTTGATAGTTCTGTCGTGATGTCATATATTTTTAACCATATAATCTTGCTTTTCAATATTTGTCTTGTATTGTCTTCTAAAAAATCATAGACCTTCTGAAAGCAAAAAACACCCCATTCCTCTTTTGTGTTTCTTAGAGTGTCTCCAACATGTCTATTAGGAGTTTAATAAATATATATTTACTGAATGATTTATCTTCACCATTTCAAAAATATTTAGTTATTCTAGCCAGAAAGACAGCTTTATCTATTTTGCAAAGTGGAGAATTCCCTGGTGGTCCAGTAGTTAAGACTCCATGTGTTCTCACTGTGGAGGGACCAGGTTCAATCTCTGGTTGGGGAACAACTAAGATCCTAGAAGCCAAATGGTACAGCCAAAAAATAAAAAAAAGTGAATTGGTTTTGAGTGGGTAAGTTCTAATGATGTTAGAGGATGTCTTATGTGGTACAAAAAATGTCTCAAATTAGAAGGGTAGAGTCTACTCCCATAATTATCATTATAGTAGAGTGATGACAAACAAGGAATTGGAATCAAATAAACCTGAGTTTGAATCCCTGTTTCACACCTAAGTAGCTGTTTATCTCAGGACCATCAATCATCTTTAGGTATCAGTTTCTTCATTTATAAAATATAGAACATAATAAAATTTAACCACTGTATCTCACAAAGTCATTGTGAGAATTAAATATGATTCTGTATGAAAAAATCCTTTGAAAATTATACACGGTAATGCAGACTATTTAATTTACACCAAACCATCTGCTGAAAACAGCTGAAAATGCTAAACAAAATACAGGCAGTCTTTACGTTGCACGGTGGTGTGGGACCATAAAAGTGGCCATGCAAGCTGAAACTATGCAAAACAATCTTAATAATCAATAGGAAAAATATGATTCTTCTGCGACTTTAAACATTTTTTGTCAAAGCATTAAAAACTTTCTTACTTTTGGTTACAAATAAATAGGAAAACAAAAAAATAGTAAAACTAATATTTATGTAGTGCACTGTGTTTTAAATAGTGTAAAATTAAAGTGTTTTTTTTTTGTAAAAATGTATTTAGAGTGGTCTGAACAGTTTTCACCTTCTTCTAGATATATAATTTTTGTCTTGGAGAATTCTCACACTCATTTCTAAGTGTGAATCAGCTTCCAATATTTTATCTTTTGTACATTCAGTGTTGAGAAATATCTCCCAGAGTTTCTTTAATATGAAATATTTGCCAGCATTACTTTCTCTGGGATATCTTCATCTTTTTTATCACAGTAACTTTCCTCATTTATGTATATAAGTTTGCCTTTGCTAAGTTTCTCTGGCTCTAGACTTTCTCAGTGCTGGCAATGTCAATATTCCCACAGTCAGCTATTTCTTCTATAACTCTATTTACATTTGGTTTACATTTTACTTGCAGTGGTATCACTTTTTGTTCCTTTGCTGCACTTTGATCTTTGTTGGCCAGTTCTCCCTTTAAATTATCCATTGTTGTATACCACCATATGAGTTATCTCTGAGAGACAAGGAGGCAGCATAACTTAATGCTTTTCTGTCTGTGCATAAACTGAATAACACATGAAAAGTGACCAGTTGCTGATGGACTTTTAAAAGCCATATGATTGGTCATTGATCATGACATGAATCTGTTTTTTATGTAATGATTTGTGGACTGAAACACTAACAGTAAAATTTCTACTTTAAGCAAGTACTCACATTTAATAAACTATGGTAACTGAAATATAAACAATGTTGTTGTTGGACTGGTACTGTTTAACTAAACTTTGGTAATTGAAACTCTTAAATATAAGAAACACACAAAGAGAGGAGTGTCTTCATTTAAAACATCATATTCCTAAATGGATCAACACACAGGATCAAAACTACTGGGCCAAGATATATGAAAAGAGAGTCCAGAGAAATCAGCCTGGCACTTGATGCTCCTTCTGCTGATCCTGGTGAGGCATCTTAAAGGCTGAGTAGAGCTTTAGACAACCTCACAGGACCAGTGAGACAAAACTTAGAACACAGGTTTTGCCAGGGCTGCGGTCACTAGTAAATCACCCTTCAATTAGTATTGGGAGCCTGAAGAATGGCACCCAAGAAGCAAGGACAAACCTGAAGTAATCCAGAACTCACATGGACTGTTGTCTAGCTTAACATTATTTTGATGGCCCAGAAAATCTCAAGTTCTGAAATCTGAAGTTGATACTAGATTGTTAGTTCTGAGTTACTAGAGGAAAGCATATATGTCTACCCTAAAGATGAGCATCAACACAGACACCAGGCACTAGGAACAGACCCACAGGTACACCAGATAGTAGAATTACCAGACAATTTCCATATTCATGGAGATAAAATTTAAAATTTTAGTAAGGAACTAGAAAGTATTAAAATGACTTTGCAGATTTGGAAAAAAAATCTGGAAATTCTAGAACTGAAAATTATATTAAGCAAATAAAAAAACTCAAAGAATAGCTTAAATAGTAGCAAACTAAGGAGTAATTTAGTCAAGAAGGAATAAAAAGTAGGAGTGACATCAGCAAAAATGGAGGTGTAAGGTGAATTCCAAAAATTCACCACTCCTCAAAAGCAATAATAAGGGGTAAATTGTCAGAATCAACATTTTCAGAACTCTGGAATTAACCAAAGACTTGCAGCAACCTGTGGAACATTTAGTAAAAGAAAAAATGTGTATGAATCTCAATAAGAACAGTGAGTTCTGTGGTATTCAAATTTGTTCTAACCCCATCCCACAGTTACCAGCACAGTGGTAGCCTTGAAAAAAAATCAGCTCACATTCCCAGTATTGAAGAGATCAAAATGGAGCTGGAACTTTTCTAACGCATACTTCTCAAAGAATAGCCATTATTTGACCTATCTGGTGGTTCCCTGGAAGACCCTCTCAAGAGGCTTTTTAATATTTGATCTCGCTCTAATTCTTCCAGTGATCCAGTACTAAAAGCCCTTTTGTAGGGGCATTTACTGAACATTTTAACATCACAGCTGCCTAAAGTGTTGGAAAAAGGCAAGCAATAGACACATCAAAAAGTTAATAGGAAAAGCTCAGGATGAGATGTCTGTGACATTTTGGAAAACGCCAAAATAGTCTTGAGGGTTTACATGAATGTAAAGTTTACATGAATGTGTAATGCTGTGTGCATGCTCCAGAAAAATCTGAGAAGGCCCTAATCTCTCAATTCTGGCTGACCTTGAAGCTCTATGCAGCAGGAAGTAAAGGTTAAGGCAGAATTGGGAACCGCCCAGAAGAATGTTGAATGCACGTCCTAGCAAGCACACAGAGCCCATTAACAAAGACTGGAGGATTTACTGGTTCCGGACATTTAGAGAAATATCTTACCAATCATTAGTTTACCACAAAGCTAAGAGAATAGAGACTTCGTTGCCAAACATGACATAGAACACATATCTTACATGATTAGTTCAGAAAAATCACTAAACAAACAAAAAATTACAACAAAAGAGCAACAGTAACAAACCTGGAGGGAGAGGGAGAATCTGATTTTCAGAGTTACTACATATATTAACTGACACATATAGTTTAAAATAATATGAGATATACAAAGAAATAAGATAGCATGACCCACATATAGGGAAAAGTAATCAATAAAACATATCCCTGAGAAAGCCCAGACATTGGATGTACTAGAAAAAAGACATTAAATCAATTAAGTTAAGTATTTTCAAAGGGGTAAAAGAAACCATGTCTGAAGAACTTCAGGAAGGTATAAGCACAATGTCCCATGAAATAGAGAATACTAATAGAGGAATATAAATTAATAAAGAAACCAAACATAATTTCTGACATTTAAGATACAATAACTGAAATGAAAAAATCATGAGGGAGTTCATCAACAGATTTGAGCAGGTAGAAGAGTCATCAACTTGATAACTGGCCAATTGAGATTATCCAGTCTGAGGAATAAAAAGGAAAAAAAGAAGAAGAAAAATGACAGAGTAGCAGAGATCTGCAGGATAACACCAAGAGTATCACCATACACAGTGAAAGTCCCAAAATAATAAAATAGAAAATTGTTTAAAAACATGAAGAAATAAGGGCCAAAACCTTCCAAAATTTGATGAAGCACATTAATCTACATATATAAGAATCTCAATGACCTCCAATTTGCATAAACTTAAATAAATTTTTATTACATGCATTATCTCATTCAGTCTTCTTAAACCTATTGGTTGTGAAGGAAAGACATTATTACACCCATTAGATAGAAGAAGTTCAGGCTCAGATTATGAAGTATTAATAAATTCATCCTAGTGAAGGAACTAAGAATAGAACCTAGGTTTCCTGACTCCTAATCCAGTGTGCCTTTGAAAACAACATACTACCATATCTATTTGAGCAATCTTGTGCCTCATATCACAAGTTTAATGGTGATGTGGTTTAGAATTAAGCTTTATAAGGCATTCTCTGGGACAAAATTTTCAAGCTAAAGTTTGATATCTTATACTTTCTTTCTTCCTTCTATGTCTATATCATATCTAGATCATCAATTTTTTTAAAAAAATGATAGAATTTCTAATGATTTCAAATTTCTATTGCTTTTTTCAATATTGGGTCAACCCAGAACATCAACATATTCATTCAGCCAAGGATTCAGTGGTGACATGGTCATGAAAATAATCAAAGCTGCTTGTAGAATAGCTACATAATAGTGATAAAAATTGTTTCCCAGTGATGAAAAAGAAAGAAATAGCATTGAATCTTTATAATATCAATTTTTCTTCATCAAACAGGAACAAAACAAAATCTTGTGAAATTCATTTGAATCCCATTGAAGCAAACAAACAAATAAATCTGAAAGTTTTCATTTGCAGATATGGAGAAATGTTTTCTGATACATTATTAAGTCAGAATTTATGTTTTACTATTTTTTCTACTGTAACTGTAGTATTAGAAGTAAAGACATTTGGTTTTAATATATTCAACTACCTTTTAATACCAGATATTTCCACCAAATGTTTAAAATTTAATATTTTCTATCTGTAACTGCATTAGGATAGGATAACCAAACCTTGACTGGAAATCAAAACAAAGAATATGACTTGTATGGCCATGTCACGGTCTAAATTTTGTGATTATGATATTCAATTAGTAGAAAGAAAAATAATTCCCCTATGGATTAGTCCCTTAGTCCCTATGTTGCTGGTCCCATAAAATAGAATCTCTGTCTTCTTAAGAGAACACAAATGTTGGGGAAAATTCAAATAGGATAATTAGAATCAAGTTGATGGAAACTGGTCAAAGAACAAATTACCCAGAATTCTGCTCCTAGCTCTGGATACAAATAAGAGATTTTAAATGGAAGAGTCAAAACTTCAAATATAAGGTAGACAAATTTGGATTAAAATCAGATCAAGTAATTAATTAGCTTCTTCACATCTGCTGAGATGAAAAGTTTGTCTCTCCCAATGAGGCCTATGTTCTTCCAAACCTAAGACATAAGTGCAGAGTCAAAGAAACATAAATTTTCTATCTGGAAGGGATGTTGCACATTATTTTACCTAACTTTCTTATTTTATTGGGTTGGCCAAAATGTTCGTTTGAGTTTTTCCGTAAGATGGCTCTAGTAGTACTTAGTTGTCTTTAACTTCATTCAAAACAATTGTTAGATTGTATTGTGACAGCTGTCATATCAGCGTGCAAACCGAAATTCAAAAAGAGTCATGTACCAAAATATTCATTGCAGCTCTATTTACAATAGCCCGGAGATGGAAACAACCTAAGTGCCCATCATCGGATGAATGGATAAAGAAGATGTGGCACATATATACAATGGAATATTACACAGCCATAAAAAGAAACGAAATTGAGCTATTTGTAATGAGGTGGATAGACCTAGAGTCTGTCATACAGAGTGAAGTAAGTCAGAAAGAAAAAGACAAATACTGTATGCTAACACATATATATGGAATTTAAGAAAAAAAAAATGTCATGAAGAACCTAGGGATAAGGCAGGAATAAAGACGCAGACCTCCTAGAGAACGGACTTGAGGTTATGGGGAGGGGGAAGGGTGAGCTGTGACAGGGCGAGAGAGAGTCATGGACATATACACACTAACAAACGTAGTAAGGTAGATAGCTAGTTGGAAGCAGCCGCATGGCACAGGGATATTGGCTTGGTGCTTTGTGACAGCCTGGAGGGGTGGGATAGGGAGGGTGGGAGGGAGGGAGACGCAAGAGGGAAGAGATATGGGAACATATGTATATGTATAACTGATTCACTTTGTTATAAAGCAGAAACTAGCACACCATTGTAAAGCAATTATACCCCAATAAAGATGTTAAAAAAAAACAAACATCAAATTGGTAAATTTTTGTGTAGGCATTTTAATATTGAAGATAGAAGAAAAAAGCAACATTTTTGGCATATTATGCTTTATTATTTAAAGAAAAGTAAAAATGCAACCGAAATGCAAGAAAATATTTGTGCAGTGTATGGAGAAGGTGCTGTGACTGATCGAACATATCAAAAGTGGTTTGAGAAGGTTCATGCTGGAGATTTATAGCTGGATGATGCTTCATGGAAATCGAGACAATAACTGAGACCAATCAATGTTATACCACGCGGGAGATAGCCGACATACTCAAAATATCCGAATCAAGCACTGAAAATCATTTGCACCAGCTTGGTTATGTTAATCTCTTTGATGTTTGGTTACACATAAGTTAAGTGAAAAAAACTTTCTTGACTGTATTTCTGCATGTGATTATCTACTGAAATGTAATGAAAACGTTCTGTTTCTAAAACAAATTGTGATGGGTGATGAAAACTGGATACTGTATAATAATGTGGAACAGAAGAGACTGTGGGGAAAGCAAAATGAACCACCACCAACCACACCAAAGGCCATCTTCATCCAAAGAAGGTGATGTTGTGTATATGGTGGGATTGGAAGGGAGTCCTCTATTATGAGTTCCTTTCAGAAAACCAAAGGATTAATTCCAACAAGTACTGCTCCCAGGTAAACCAACTGAAAGCAGCACTCCATAAAAAGTTGCTGGAATTAGTCAGCAGAAAACTCATAATCTTTCATCAGTATAATGCAAGACCACATGTTTCTTTGATGACCAAGCAAAAACTGTTACGGCTTGGCTGAAGTTCTGATTCATCCACTGTATTCACCAGATATTGCACCTTCAGATTTCCATTTATTTCTGTCCTTACAAAATTCTCTTAATAGAAAAAATTTCAATTCCCTGGAAGACTGTAAAAGGCACCTGGAATAGTTCTTTGCTCAAAAAGATAAAAAGTTTTGGGAAGATGGAATTATGAAGCTGCGTGAAAAATAGCAGAAGGTAGTGGAACAAAATTTCAAATATGTTGTTCAATAAAGTTCTTGGTGAAAATGAAAAATGTGACCTTTTATTTTTTTTTGAGGTACGCGGGCCTCTCACTGTTGTGGCCTCTCCTGTTGCGGAACACAGGCTCCAGACATGGAGGCTTAGTGGCCATGGCTCAAGGGGCCAGCCGCTCCGTGGCATGTGGGATCTTCCAGGACCGGGGCATGAACCCGTGTCCCCTGCATCGGCAGGCGGACTCTCAACCACTGTGCCACTAGGGAAGCCCTGTGTCTTTTATTGTTACATAGAAACTGAAGGTCATTCTGACCGGTGTGAGATGATATCTCATTGTAATTTTGATTTGCATTTCTCTAATGATTAATGATGTTGAGCATTCTTTCATGTGTTTGTTGGCAGTCTGTATATCTTCTTTGGAGAGATGTCTATATAGGTATTCCGCCCATGTTTGGATTGCCTTGTTTGTTTTTTTTTTGATATTGAGCTGCAGGAGTTGCTTGTAAATTTTGGAGATTAATCCTTTGCCAGCTGCTTCATTTGCAAACATTTTCTCCCATTCTGAGGGTGGTTTTTTCATCTTATTTATGGTTTCCTTTCCTGTCAAAAGCTTTTAAGTTTCATTAGGTCCCATTTGTTTATTTCTGGTTTTATTTCTATTTCTCTAGGATGTGGGTCAAAAACGATCTTGCTGTAATTTATGCCATAGAGTGTTCTGCCTATGTTTTCCTCTAAGAGTTTGATAGTGTCTGACCTTACATTTATGCCTTTAATCCATTTTGAGTTTAGTTTTGTGTATGGAATTAGGGAGTGTTCTAATTTCATACTTTTACATGTACCTGTCCAGTTTTCCCAGCACGACTTATTGAAGAGGCTGTCTTTTCTCCACTGTATATTCTTGCCTCCTTTATCAAAGATAAGGTGACTATATGTGCGTGGGTTTATCTCTGGGTTTTCTATCCTGTTCCATTGATCTATATTTCTGTTTTTGTGCCAGTACCATACTCTCTTAAATACTGTAGCTTTGTAGTATAGTCTTAAGTCAGGGAGCCTGATGCCTCCAGCTCCGTTTTTCTTTCTCAAGGTTGCTTTGGCTATTCGGGATCTTCTGTGTTTCCATACAGATTGTGAATTTTTTTGTTCTAGTTCTGTGAAAAATGTCAGTGGTCGTTTGATAGGGACTGCATTGAATCTGTAGGTTGCTTTGGGTAGTAGAGTCATTTTCACAAGGTTGATTCTTCCAATCCAAGAACATGGTATATCTCTCCATCTATTTGTATCATCTTTAATTTCTTTCATCAGTGTCTTATAATTTTCTGCATACAGGTCTTTTGTATCCTTAGGTAGGTTTATTCCTAGAAATTTTACTCTTTTGTTGCACTGGTAAATGGGAGTGTTTTCTTAATTTCACTTTCAGATTTTTCATCATTAGTGTATAAGAATGCAAGAGATTTCTGTGCATTAACTTTGTATCCTGCTACTTTACCAAATTCATTGATTAGCTCTAGTAGTTTTCTAGTAGCAACTTTAGGTTTCTCTATGTATAGTATCATGTCACCTGCAAAGAGTGACAACTTTATTTTTTCTTTTCTGATTTGGATTCCTTTTATTTCTTTTTATTCTCTGATTGCTGTGGCTAAAACTTCCAAAACTCTGTTGAATAATACTGGTGAGAGAGGACAATCTTGTCTTGTTCTTGACGTTAGAAGAAACAGTTTCAGTTTTTCACCATTGAGGACGATGTTGTCTGTGGGTTTGTCATATATGCCCTTTATTATATTGGGGAAAGTTCCCTCTATGCCCACTTTCTGGAGGGTTTTTATCCTAAATTGGTGTTGAATTTTGTTGAAAGCTTTCTTTGCATCTGTTGATCTGACCATATGGTTTTTCTCCTTCAATTTTTTAATATGGTGTATCACATTGATTGATTTTCATATATTGAAGAATCCTTACATTCCTGAGATAAACCCCAGTTGATCATGGTGTATGATCCTTTTAATGTGCTGTTGAATTCTGTTTGCTATTATTTTGTTGAGGATTTTTCCATCTATGTTCATCAGTGATATTGACCTGTAGTTTTCTTTCTTTGTGACATCTTTGTCTGGTTTTGGTATTAGGGTGATGGTTGCCTCGTAGAATGAGTTTGGGAGTGTTCCCCCCTCTGCTATATTTTGGAAGAGTTTGAGAAGGATAGGTGTTAGCTCTTCTCTAAATGTTTGATGGAATTGGCCTGTGAAGCCATCTGGTCCATCACCAAAAAATCTACAAACAGTAAATGCTTGAGAGGGTGTGGAGAAAAGGGAACCTTCTTTCACTTTTGGTGGGAATGTAAATTGATACAGCCACTATGGAGAACAGTATGGAGATTCCTTACGAATCTAATAATAGAACTACCATAGGACCCAGCAATCCCACTACTGGGCATATACCTTGAGAAAACCATAATTCATAAAAATCATGTACCAAAATGTTCTTTGCAGCATGATTTACAGTAGCCAGTATATGGAAGCAACCTAAGTGTCCATCAACAGATGAATGGATAAAGAAGATGTGGCACATATTTACAATGGAATATTACTCAGCCATAAAATGGAAAAATATTGAATTATTTGTAGTGAGGTGGATGGGCCTAGAGTCTGTCATACAGAGTAAAGTACGTCAGAAAGAGAAAAACAAATACCGTATGCTAACACATATATATGGAATCTAAAAAAAAGAAAGAGAAAAAATGGTCATGAAGAACCTATGGGCAACATGGGAATAAAGGCACAGACCTACTAGAGAATGGACTTGCAGGTACAGGGAGGGGGAAGGGTAAGCGGGGACAAAGTGAGAGAGTGGCATGGACATATATACACTAGCAAATGTAAAATAGATAGCTAGTGGGAAGTAGCCTCATAGCACAGAGAGATCATCTCGGTGCTCTTTGAGCACCTAGAGTGGTGGGTTAGGGAGTTTTGGAGGGAGGGAGTTGCAAGAGAGAAGAGCTATGGGGGGCATATGTATTTGTATAGCTGATTCACTTTGTTATAAAGCAGAAACTAACACACCAATGTAAAGCAATTATACTCCAATAAAGATGTTTAAAAACAAAAAACTAAAAACACTGAAGGAACTTTTTGGCCAATCAATACAAAAGAAGAAACAGAAGCTGCCATAGTCTGAATATTTGTGTCTCCCCACAATTCATATGTTGAAGCCTCATTCCCAATGTGATGGTATTTGGATATGGAGCCTTTGGGATGGAATTAGTTCATGAGGATGGAGCTATCATGAATGAGCTAAGAGCCTTTGTAAAAGAAACCCCACTGAGCTCCCTTGCCCCTTCCATCATGTGAGGACACAATGAAAAGACAACTCTCTATTAACCAGTAAGTGGGCTCTCACCAGACGTAGGATATGCTGGCACCTTGATATTGAACTTCTCAGCTTCTGGAATTATAAGAAATAAATGTTTGTTTTTTAAATACCGCATATTCTATGGAGTTTTTGTTACAACTGCCCAAGCTGACTAAGACAGAAATTGGTGCTGAGAAGGAGGATACTTTTGTAACAAATGTCTAAAAATATGGAAGTGACTTTGGAACTGGGCAATTTTGATGAGCGCTCAGAAAGTATAGAAAACTGTAGAAAATGGCTCAGTCTTCTTAGAGAATACCTAAGTAATCCTGAAGAGAATGTTGGCAGAAATATGAATGGTAATGTCCATTCTAATGAGGTCTCAGACAGAAATGAAGAATATGTTGTTGGACACTGGAGGAATGGCAATCCTGTCATAAAGTGGCTAAGAACTTGGTTAAGTTGTGTTCATGTTATAGTGTTTTGTGGTAGGTAGAACTTTTGAGTGATGAAATTGGATATTTAGCTGAATCTATTTCTAAGTAAAGTGCTAAAGATATAGCTTGGCTGTTCCTGACTGTTTGAAAGCAAGGAGAGAGAAATGACTTCAAGATGGAATTGATAAGCAAAAAGGAAGCAGAACTCAAAGATGTGGAAATTTCTAAGGCTATCCATATTTCAAAAAATGAGAAATCCTGTTCAGTAGTGAACACAAAGTGTGTGGCCAAACAACTGTTTGATAAGGAGATTAGTATGGATCAACTTTCTCATTGTTTAAGACAATGAAAGAATGACCCTGTAGTTGGTTCAGAGATCATCAGGGCTGCCCGCCCATCACAGACCCAGAGTACAAGGGCCTGGAGGGCAGAATGGCTTCAAAGGAGAGACCACTGCCACCTGTGAGACTTAGGCACACACTGCCTAGTGCTATCTCATATTGCAGGTTCCTCTCTCCATACTCTAGCATCGCATTCCTCATCTACCCCAGATGCAGCTCGAGTGAACCCTGGTGCAGTGTAGGCCTTTGTGGCCACTGCTCTGGAGGGTGCAGTCAACAAAGTGTACCCAGAGTGCATAGGCCTTGGGACATGGCTGCCTTCACCTAGATTTCAAAGGACCAGACTACAAAACAGAGCCCATGGGCTCAGGACCCCAACCTGGGAGAGACATAGGATCCAGGAAGAGAACCCCTGCAGAGGTGGGGTGCAAGAAGAAAGTCTCTGCAGGAACTTTCCTCTGAGCCTTGGGGGTGAAGTTGCCAGCCCAATAGTACTGGAAGGTAGAGCATTGAGCCAAAGAGGATTATTATTTAAGATCTAATGTTTGTCCCGTTCGGTTTGGACTTGCCTGGGATCTGTCACTTCTTAGTCTTTCTTATTTATCCCTTTGGAATGGTAATGTATTTCTTATGCTTGTCTCACTATTGTATTTTGAAAACACATACTTACATAGTTTCACAGGTTCACAGCTGGAGAGAAGTTTTGCTCAGATGAATTGTACCTTGAGTCTTACCCATATCTGATTTAGATGATATTTAAATGCAACTTTGGACTTTAGACTTTTGAGTTGATGCTGGAACAATTTCAGACTTTTGCAGCTGTTGGAATGGAATTAATTAATTTTGCATGAAAAAAGAACATCAGTTTTGGGACACCTGGGATCAAATACCATAGACTGAGTATTTGGGTCCTCCCTCCAAAATTCATATTTTGAAATGCCATCCCTAAAGTGATGTTATTTGGAGATGGGACCTGTAGGAAATGATTAGGTCATGAGGGCAGAGTGCTCATGAATGGAATTAGTGCCCTTATAAAAGAGACCCTGTTAAACCCCCTCATTCTTTCCACTATGTGAAGACACAAGATAAGACAGTTATGAGCCATGAAGCTGACTCTCACCAGACACTGAATCTGCCTGTGCCTTGATCTTAGTCTTCCCAATGTCCAGAACTGTGTCAAATAAATATTTGTTGTTTAAGCCACATAGTGTATGATATTTAGAGAGGTAAAGTGATTTTATCATGGTTAAAATAACAGTGATAGAATAGAGAATGAAACCCAGTGTCTTAACTCCATGTTAATTTTCCAGATGTGAAATCTGAAGCAATAGAGTAAGAAGCAGAGATTTTTTTTACCACAGAAATGTGAATTTAATATTTGATTCTGCACACATGCTCTTCAGTTAGTGCTTTATATAGATACTATAGGTTAATATTAGTTGATTATAAAAGCTTTGGGGGCAAACATGATAACAAGTTAGGGGAGGTTATTCAATGTATATTAGCTTCTAAGTAGTTCTTTTTCATAAAAAATAATTTTCAAAAAAGTTTGGACTTTTCAGAAGGCCTTCACTATAATTTGATTGAGAATACAAATTGGTAGCACATTCTAAACCAGAAAATAAATGGGTTGTGATCCATTACAATAAATCTTAATGCCTATATGTTCTTCAAGAGGCCTTCATTAAAACTTAAGTACCCCTGGTAGTGTTAACACTCAAAGTCATTAACAATTATTAACATTTTATTTGAAATTATGCTATATTATTTTTCTAATACAGTAGATGAGATTGAAGTCTATAGGTATGGAAGGTAAGCACAGCATCTGAGCCACTGTGGAAACTAGGGGAAAACAGAGTGGTGCTGAAATTTCTCACTTTCCTTTTAGGTTCTTATGGAGAACACTTATCTTTGATTTTAAGACAAAAAGTTAGATCAAGAAAAGATTCCAGACCAAGAAAATGTTCATGTTCAGTTGATAAGCTTTGATTAGCAACTGCAAGTGAAAGCACACACCTCACCTTTCCCTTTTTCTAAAGAAATGATATAGGTGTATCTGCCTCCACTTATTTCAAAAATAATAACTGAGTGCTTACCATCTGCTTTTTGCTTTTTAGTGATGAGCATAAAATAATTAATATAGCAGAATGATCTCGTGGACCTTGCATTACAGCTGAGAAAAGATAGAAAATTAGATGGATAAATCTATGCAAATAAATTAGATGATGTGATAAGAGTAACTGTGTGGCTATTTCAAATGGGATGCTCAGGGAAATATTCTTTGAGGAAGTGACATTTTAGCTAAGATCAGAATGACAAAAAGTAGTTAACCATAACAATAACAGAAAATAACATTTCAGTCAAAGGGAGTGCTAGTGCAAAGACCCAGAGGTGGAAATAATTTTGGCATATTCAAGTAAAAGTCAGTGTGTCTGGAGATTAGTGACAGTAAGCCTCTCCAAAGGAATAAGAAGGGGAAAGCTGTTGAGTGAGCCTATACATAACCCCTCATAACTGCTGCTATGTTCATTCATTCTACTAAGCAAGCACTGAGATGACTTGAGAGAAAATTGGCAAAACTTCACAGAATGGGTTTTTCTATCCATCTATTATTGTGACACTTGCATAACAGAGGTTGGAAGAAAACCATTAGAAATTTCATAACCTCGAAACTCATTGAAGAGGCCTGTGGAAACAGCCCCTTGAAATTGAAGAGAAGGTGATTCACCCTGCAATGCCTGCACCAAGGAAGAAAATAATATCATTTTAATTTGGATGCAACATATATGACTTTCAATGTAATCCTAATTAAAATACTTGCAGAATTTTTCATGTACCTTGAACACTGATTCTAAAATTTATAAGAAAGAGTCATTATTCAAAGATAGTCTAGATAATTTTGACAAGCAGGAATAGAGGGAAGACTTGCCCAACCAGACAGCAATATATTGTGTGAATATATGTGAACATATAGTAAGTAAAGCAGGGTACTAGATTACACAGTTTGTGTACAAATGAACAAGTACATTAATGGAACAGAATAGATAATCCAGAAATAAATTTATGCATATGAATATTTAGTATCTGCTAAAGATGACATTTCACATAATTGGGAAAAGATGGGCAATTTATTTAATGAAATTAGGATAATTGGGTGTGCATTCAGAGAACAGTAAAATGGATTACTATCTCACACCAGACCTAATATATTTTGGGCATGAACTGGTTGCTTACATTCAGTGTCCATTCTGATGGGTCCATACTGTCAACTACAAATTGGCACTTGCCAACTACCTCTAAAAGGATTAAATCATGTGCTGTTGATTTTCAACACCCCCTTAAAGGAGTCCAGGGTGGAGAGCAGAAATGAGGCACTCTGCTCTGAGAAAAACTGGCAGAAAAGGTCTTCAGATAGTTATTTTCAGGAGCCGATTTTATGAGCCCAATTCTTGTATCTCCTCATATCTAGAAAAGCGCTAAAATCCTTCACGGTGATGACTGCACCTCATGACTAGCAGAAACCTTCTGCAAAAAATATATATATATATATATATATATATATATATAATATATATATATATACTTGATTGTATGTACTCCACCAAAATCACATATATACTGACCTTACCCCTGCCTCTTTGGAGCAGTTTCTCAGAGCTATCTGAAGTGCTGTCTGCTCGGCTATAGACCTCATTTTGCCCCAAATAAAACTTGACTCACAACTCTCTTGTTGTGCAGTTTTTAAGTCTACAATACCTATGCCATAATAATAATTGAATATTATTAATTTTCAAATTTTTAAAACAAAAACTCAGACACCATTCAAGTTTTCCCATGTGTTGTTTTCAGTTTGTTTCTTTAGATTATTTAAAACTGGAAAAATTGCTCAGTGTTTCCTTGACTTTTATGATCTTGATGTTTTTAAAGAGTAAAGGCCAGTTATTTTGTAGAATGTTCCTCAATTTGACTATGTCTGACATGTAAACATGCTTAGATTCTGTTTATGCTTCATTGGTAAGACTATCACAAAAATCATGTTGTATTCATCTCATCTCATCCTATTGGGAGTACATGATTTCAATTTGTCCCACAACTGATAATGTTCACTTGATCACTTAAGGTGGTGTGTGCCAGGCTTCTCAAACACAAAGTTATTTTGTTGGGAAATAATTTTAGACTATGTAAATACCCTATTCCTCATCAAAACTTCAAGTTATTCATTCATTTATTTATATCAGTATGTATACATGCTTCCTATTTTATTTGATACATTATAATCCATTACTACTAATATTCATTTTATGCTCAAATTATTTCAGATATGGCTAGTGGGTGCTCAAGGTTGGTTTCATTGTTCCTTTGTTAAGTCCCCATCCTCCTTTGAGCACTTTCCTGCTTTGTGTCACTACAAGATGCTCCAGGCAAGGCTGATCTTGTATTTCCCTGCCCCAACCTTGGAATCAACCACTTCTCCAAGGAACTTAGTTACCTTTTATTGGAGAATGTTATTTAGAAACTGAAATTTGAGCATGACGTGTGCTTATTGTTATTGGAGGTCACAACATTTAGGCCCTCTCAGAGGACAGATCTAGTAATATATGTATGTATATGTCTACACATTCACATCTAACATCTGTCTGTCTATCTATCATATATCTATCTATCTATCTATCTATCATCTATCATCATTCATCTTGAAAAATACGAGCTTACATCGATACCTCCAAATCCAATTCAACAACACAGAGTTATTGTAATTTTATCTCTTTCCACATTTGTAACTCCTTTCTCTAACAGCAAGAAGCCTATTTTCATTATGCTTAAAACATTTATTAATTTGATCAGTCTCTTTGTATATAACCAATCTTCCATTGCTGCCAGTGCCTTCTCTTTGTTTCTCTATGCTCCACCTAAAACCTTTAGGATTAAATAGTTCAGAAAGAGAAAGGAAACAGAAGAAAGAGATGAAGAAGAAATGGTTAAATATTTTTAATATAAATTCTGCATAACACTATCTGCAAAATAATATAAATCATAATTAATAAATATTAAGAATATAGTATATGGCAATGGAATATAAATTATAAAATTTTAAAAGTATTTTTTAAAATATCAGAAATATATTTTTGGCCTTGAAATAGGGAAGGCCACATAAACTAGATACAAAAAGAAAACAAATAAAAGAAAAATACAAAAATTAAAAGATCAATAAATTTGAGAAATTCAACATTAAAGCCATATATGTGATTAAAAACATCCATCCATAATAGAAGGCTGGGAGGGAAAAGAACAAAGGGGTATATAGTGAATATTTATTACATTTTTGGCTGCCATCTTTAAGAGTAAATTAAAATGATTTCCTTTATTTATAAAGGGAAAATATACCATTTTCCCCTTTCCACTTATCTTAGGGAATCTCATTGAAAATATGATAAGCCCTATGTGAATTTTAAACTTTTGATTTTGAAATGCATGTTCACAGGCTTTCTAACCTTTGGAACTGTAAACATATATTTCTGAAATTAATGTAAAATTTTCATACAAGGTACATCTATTTGTTCTCAAGAAAGTAAGAGAGGTTTTAATCTTCCTTTCACTTTATTGCATAAATTTGTATTAAATGTTATCTATATTTTGCAGTCACTTTCATGCTCCCTTCCATTTATGTAAATCTGTTATTGCTTACTCAATAATAAATTCCATCTCCCCCTCTCATATTGGTACAGGAGGTTATTTTTGTTGGTAGGATTTTTTTTTGTACTTTCTCCAACATCTCCTCCCAACCATACCTTCTTGATAGGATTCTCATTTCTAGTTGGAGACATTCAACAATATGTATAGTCTTTATGAGCTGCCTGAAACTGCAGTAGTTCTGACTGAAACTGTAGAAGCTGAAAGGCAAGAGTCTCCCTCTTTGTGACCCAGCACAGCACAAAGTAAAGTAGGCATGTTACATTTGTTTGGCCATTTGTACATACTTTCTAAGGAATTTGAATCTGTTGTGAGTGATGCAAGGGTATGGAGATATCTGGAGTTCATAATTGTTGCAGCAGCAATAATAGAAGCTAAGGAACAGTCTGTCCTGCTCCTGGAATTTTGCTCTGGTTACTGCTGGCAGGCCCTC
Organism: Tursiops truncatus; assembly: GCF_011762595.2. Classification (NCBI taxonomy): domain Eukaryota; kingdom Metazoa; phylum Chordata; class Mammalia; order Artiodactyla; family Delphinidae; genus Tursiops; species Tursiops truncatus. Next base: position 63,946,361 of record NC_047055.1, on the reverse strand, counting down.
CAGTGCTCCTCTGTTTTTGGTCTACTTTCAAGGCCTGCTCTTCCAGTAGATTATCATCTATGATATCCTTCCAGTAAGTTACCATTTTGCTTAATTATATTTTAGCTTTGTTCTCAGGTTTGATAAGAAAAACAGATTGATACAGATTATTATACAGAATGTGCAAAGAATATCTACAGAACAGCAGCAAAAAGAATTAAATCTCCATCAGCTAAATTAGCAAAGGTAATGAAAAGGTCTTTTAAATGATAGAAAATATGAGTAGTATTAAATAAACAAAAAAGATGTTCAAACTCACTAGTTATCAGAAAAATACATACTTAAATTATATAATTTTCACCCATATGATTGTTAATTGTTGAAGTGCTAATATTGGTGAAAGTGTAGGTTTATAAGAACTCCAACCACTGCTTGATGTCAGTGAAAAACTTGTTAAAACCACTTGGAAGGGCAATTAGGCATTGTTTATTAAAAATAAAAATTGTGGATGCCGAAAACATTCTCTTTCTATGTTTCAATATTTACCCTAGAGAAACCTATAAGGAGGCATATATATAGTTATGTTTGTAATGATGAAATTCCGAGAACAAGTTAAATGTCCATAGTGGAGCATGGCTAAACTACGTTACACATAATGTGTAATCTGTGCACCATTTAAAATAATGATGGTGATCTATACTTACTTGAATGGATATAGCTACGTATAATATTTTTAGATGATAAAAGCAAGCTCCAGAATGATACATATGATGTCATATTTTTATGTAAACAGATATATGTGTATATATATATATATATATATATATATATATATACATGTTATTTGCCCCCAGAATAAGAAATTATTAGTACCTCTATCATTTACATTTATAGATTTTACTTCTCTTTTTAAGAATATTTGTGAACCACAGCAAAATCTTTTATGACTCACCTCCTGGAGAAATGGAAATAAAAACAAAAATAAACAAATGAGACCTAATTAAACTTAAAAGCTTTTGCACAGCAAAGGAAACCATAAATAAGACAAAAAGACAACCTTATGAATGGGATAAAATATTAGCAAATGAAACAACGGACAAAGGATTAGTCTCCAAAATATACAAAACAGCCCATGGAGCTCAGTATCAAAAAACCAAATAGTTCAATTAAAAAATGGCTGGAAGACCTACATAGACATTTCATCAAAGAAGACATACAGATGGCCAAGAGGCACATGGAAAAATGCTCAGCATCACGAATTATTAGAGAAATGCAAATCAAAACTACAATGAAGTATCACCTCGCACTGGTCACAATGGCCATCATCAAAAAATCTACAAACAATAAATTCTGGAAAGGGTGTGGTGAAAAAGGAACCCTCCTGCATTTTTGGTGGGAATATAAATTGATACAACCACTATGGGGGACAGTATAGAGGTTCCTTCAAAACTAAAAATAGAACTACCATATGACCCACCAATCCCACTACTGGGCATTTACCCTGAGAAAACCATAATTCCAAAAGGGACATGTACTGCAGTGTTCATTGCAGCACTATTTACAATAGCTAGGACATGGAACCAACCTAAATGTCCACCAACAGATGAATGAATAAAGAAGATGTGGCACATATATACAATGGAATATTACTCAGCCATAAGAAGAAATGAAATTGAGTTATTTGTAGTGAGGTGGATGAACCTAGAGTCTGTCGAACAGAGTGAAGTAATTCAGAAAGAGAAAAACAAATATCATAGGCTAACACATATTTATGGAACCTAAAAAAATATGGTAGTAATGAACTTAAGTGTCAGGGCAGGAAGAAAGACGTAGACATAGAGAATGGAATTGAGGACACGGGGGTGGGGAGGGAGAAGCTGGGGTGAAGTGAGAGTAGCATTGACATATATACACTACTGAATGTAAAGTAGGTGGCTCGTGGGAAGCAGCAGCATAGCACAGGGAGATCAGCTTGGTGCTTTGAGATGACCTAGAGAGGTAGGCTTTGGAGGGTAGGAGGGAGGCTCAAGAGGGAGGGGATATGGGGATATATGTATGCATATAGCTGATTTACTTTGCTGTACAATGGAAACTAACACAGTATTGTGAAGCAATTATACTCCAGTAAAGATCATTAAAAAAAAGAATATTTGTGTATATATTTTGAAATGCATAAAATTATTTAAAGGATATTGGTCAGGGTTCTCAAGAGAAATAGAAAAGATAGATAGATAGATAGATAGATAGATAGATAGATAGATAGATAGATAGAGATAGAGAGAGAAAAAGGGAGAAAGGGAGAGTGATTTTTAGGAATTGGTTCACACAATTGTGGATGAGGCTAGCAAGTTCAAAATTTGTAGGGTAGGCAGACAATCTGGAAACTCAGGCAGGATTTCTATATTACAGTATTAAGGCAGAATTCCTTCTTCTCTGGGAAGCTTTAGTTTTTGCTCTTAAGGCCTTCAATTGATCAGATAAAGCTCACCCACATTATTGAAGGTGATCTCCTTTATTTAAAATCAACTGATTATAAATGTTAATCAGACCTACAAAATATGTTCACAGCAATATCTAGACTGGTATTTGAACAAACAACTGGGCACTATAGCCTAGCCAAACTGACACATAAAATTAACCATCACAAAATACTATGCATGAAACTGATTACAGTTGTTACCTCTCAGAAGGAGAAACGCATGTGGTTGATCAAAGGTGATTTTCTTTCTAGAAGAAAATTTTTCTTTCATTATGTATGATACAAAAATTCTATAAAAAATACTTAAAAATAGTACCAGCGTTCCCCAATGGTAAGCATCACAGTGGAATTAAAACAAGTATTGCTTGCACTATTTACAATAGCCAAAACATGGAAACAACATAAACGCCCATTGACAGATGAATGGATAAAGAAGATGTGGTATATATATACAATTGAATATTACTTAGCCATCAAAAAGAATGAAATAATGCCATTTGCAGCAACATGGATGGACCTAGAGATTATCATACTAAGCAAAGTAAGTCAGAAAGAGAAAGACAAATACCATATGATATCAATTATATGTGGAATCTAAAATATGATACAAATCAACATATCTACAAAACAAAAACAGACTCACAGATATAAAGAACAGATTTGTGGTTGCCAAGGGGCAGCAGGGATAGGGGAGGAAGGGATGGGAGTTTGGGATTATCAGATGCAAACTATTATATATAGGATGGATAAACAAGTACTACTGTATAACACAGGGAACAATATTTAATATCTTGTGACCAACCATAATGGAAAAGAACATGAAAAAGTTACATATATATAACTGACTCACTTTGCTGTACAGAAGAAATTAATACAACATTGTAAATCAACTATACTTCAATAAAATTTAAAACAAACAAAACAAAAAACAAGTGTTGCTCAAATGCTTGCATGGAAGACTTAGCCCAAAAGTGCCCAATATTCGACATAGGTTATAGACAGAGAAAGTTGCTAACACTACTACTATTACCTAGGTCGGTATTAGAAAGTAGTACCTCATACAGTTTATCCAGTTGACAGGTGGTATGAATTAGTCACTTGTTATCACCAGGCAAAAGAATATTTAATGAGGCATGTGATATATTTTATATTTTTGAAAACCATTTATATTATGGCTCTACTAAGAATCTGGCAAGATAAATCTTGTGGTTCTATTTCCCAAGGCACTATGAATAAAATCTCTAAACACAAATGATAAAGGGCTACTAATTCTTGATTTTCTTTTGTCAAAGACCCTATCTTTTTAAATCTAATGTAACCTTCGTTTTTCTTACAACTACTTTTTTTTTTAAATTAATTCATTTAATCTTCTTTTCTGCCTTCCCAACTCATCTGCTTTTATTTTTCTGCCAAACTCACTCTCACCACTATCTCCTCCTCCTTTTTTTCTCCTAATATTACACAGTAGTCTAAGCATAAACTGACAAATTAATGAATCCAATATAGAGGACCAAACCTCAGGAAAAGAAAAACACATCTTTTAAAATATACATAATTTTATATTTTGAAAATCATTCCTTTCTTACACCCAACCCTGTTATAATAACCCCTGCCATTCCATTATAATATTTTTACAAAAACGCCATCAATAAGAGAATTGCTAATACATTAAAAAAAACAATCTGACCTGATTTTAAAATAGAGAAAACAGTTCAATTTTTGGCTCTTTTAGTTCATTGTTACATAGGCTATACCCTTACAGTAAAGTAGATAAAATGGAAAGTAGAGAAAAGGTGATATATCTTTTCATTTCTTTGTCAGAAAACAAATCTCTTTTAAAAGTCCATTTTTTCAAACTTTCTAATGAACAGATTCAGACAATTTCTGATATCTCTTACAGCAGTTGAAATGCAGTAATTTTTTTTTTATTGTCAGTTGAGAGATAATTTAACAATTTGAATTTGGTGTGCTTAATTTTTTTAATTGTTGTATTAATGCAAAACATTCCTCCTTCCTACAATGTCCTCCTTTCTCCTCTCCTCTGATTGTTCTTGAAATGCCAGCTTTCTTTGTGAAGCCTTTTCTGATCTTACTACCCTTTAGTGGGCCCTCCCTCCTCTAAGTTCTTATAGTGATTTTAGTTTGTACTATTCATTGGGTCTTTAGCATATACTGCCTTATATTGTCAGATAACTGGTGTATGTCTTTACTCTTCGCTTTGATTACAAGTTTCTAATAGCAAAGGATTATGTTTTTTACCACATTTTTTTAGCACCTGGCTCCAAATCACTTAGAAAAATAACTTGAGCATTGTAGTGTTTGGCAAAGCTCTGCTGTTCATATAAGCAAATATTTACAAACTTGGTTTTAGAAAAGTTAACACTGGACCTTGAGAGAAATTTAAGTGGTATCCATAAAGCTATGTCTCCAAGTACCAGCCTAGTACCTTTTCCACAAAAATATTGTGCCTCCAAAACTTTTAGCAATGCCCTATATTTTAGTATTTCCTAAATTAAAGTCTATAGATTAGTTTCATCAAAAACCCAGGAATATTTTATAAAGAGGAAATCCTAGATCTTACTCAGTAGAGTCTGTTCTAATTCTGGCTTAGTCTTCTATATGCCAGACACTATGATGGGTTCTGGAGATACAATGACAAATATGTCAGGACTCTGTCTTCAAAAACTCAAAGTCCAGTGGTGGTAACAGATTTATATACAAAATAAATTATAATACAGTCAAATATAATATAATAAAGGTATATGGAAGAACTTATGAGACCTCAGAGAAACTTTCTCTTCTGATGGTTTCAGAAGCATGCATTATTCAAAGGAAGTAAGACTTATGAATTAGCAAGATAGATAATGAGAATTGTCTCTTATGCAAGGACATAGAGTTTTATACAGCATCACATATTCAGTGTACCCCCAAGTAATTGAATATGTGTAGGTTTCAGGATACATAATGGGAATGTTGGAAGATGTGGATAATAATGTAGTCAAAGGCAAGATGTTGAAGAGTCTTCCATGCTTTACCAACAAGTGTGCTTTATATTCTATATATGATGGGGCATCATAAACAGGAAAGTAACATGATCATACAAGTACATTCTACAACAGTGTAGAGAATATATCAGAATGTGATACTGGAGAACTGCGTATTAGTCAGGAGGTAATTCTAATAGTCTAGGGCTTTAATTTGAGCAGTAGGAAGCAGAGTGGATGAACATGAGATTAGTTCAAAAGATATTTAAGGAGTTGAAGTGAGAGAACCTGGTAAAAAAATAGGATATTGAGAAATCCTGAACTTCCTTTGAATCTTCATAGAAAGAGAAAATTATATTCAATATTATTTTAACATTAAGTACTTTCCATTGTATACTGTTGTTTTTTAGATGTGGAAATAATATTTATTATAGATCTGAGAATAGTATAGGAAGCAGAAGACTACTAAGTTTGGATTTGTAAAACTTTGTTTAGAGTTCTGGTACTTCTTAAAATTTATGTAACAATAGATAAGTAAATAGTTTCAACCTTAAAATTCTTCATATGTAAGATGGTGTTAATAGCTCTGTCTACTTCATTGGGTGGCTATCAGCATTTAACAAGATAATGAATGTGAAAAATATTAGTAAAATGGAAAATAATTGTATAATATTATAAGGAGTTTATTATTGCTAAGAATTTAATATTTAAAAATAACCAGGACCATTAATGCAGGAAAAATATAGCATTTAATATTGTTATGGAATCTCAGCATTGATACCTGTCTTTAAGAGATGATCTATGACACTATGTGGCTCTCCTCATTGCATTTCTACCTTGAATCCTTTCTCTGAGATTCCAGTTAACTATCAAATCTTTATCCACTTTAGAACCTTGAGGTTAGAATATATAAAAAGTTAACTACAATGCTGAATGGGATAATTCCCTATGGTTTCATATGACTATTTCCTATTCAATTTTCTCAGTGTTTCATAGATATACAAGACTAGGTGCAATGTTTGTAGGTCATTTTCTCTCTTCCTATGTTTGGATGTAAAACACTGTTTGGGTCAACGTTTCCTCATCAAACAATACTCATAAGTCTTTGCTTGGGCATAATTATTGAGTTCAATCAAACAAACAGAGTCAAAAAGCAAAAGCAGTGTTTTCTCTTTAAACAATCCCCAGGGAATCTCTTCAAAGTTTTATATGAGCTAAGACTTCGATATTACCATTTATGCTTTCTGATGTCTTTCAATCATCATTGACTAGTATTTCACCTTATTTTAAACATAAATATTCACTCAGCATCTGAGACTTTGCTAGACAATAAAAAAAGTTACTTTTAAACATCACAACATGCTATAGAACTGCAAAGTAAAATGCCTTCTTCTGAGGTAATATTACCCATCCTTCTGCCTTCAGATGTGCCTAAAGCATGTAGAGAAGTGTTAAAGATCAGTTAGTAACTCTATCCCTAGTCTAACGCTTAGGTTGCATCGATACAAGTAAATTATTCTGAGATAAAAACAATCACTTTGTTTTCATTACATAGCTATTGTGTTGAGTAGATGTAAGAACAAAAATAACCATAAAACTACTAGATGAAAACATATAGGAAAAAGGTCATTGACAGTGATCTCGGCAAGGATTTTTTGGATATGACATCAAAAGGATAAACAACAAAAGCAAAATATACATAAGTGGGAGTACATCAAAACTTAAAAACTTCTGCACAGCAAAAGAAACAATCAACAAATGAAATGGCAACCTACATAACGGGAGAAAATATTTGCAGAACATATCTGATAAGGGGTTAATATCCAAAATATATAAGGAACATACACCTCAAAGCACACGGCAAACAATCTGATTTAAAATGGGCAGAAAAACTGAACAAACATTTTTTCAAAGAAGACATCCAAATGTCCAACGAGTATATGAAAATATGTTCAACATCACTAACCATCAAGGAAATGCAAACAAAATCCACAATGAGATATCACCTCATACCTGTTAGAATGGTTATTATCAAAAAGACAAGAGGTAAAAAACATAGGTGAGGATGTGGAGAAAAGGTAACCCTCACACACTGTTGGTGGGAATGCAAATTGCTTCAGTTGCTAAGGAAAACATTCTGGAGGCTCTTCAAAAGGTTAAAAATAAAACTACCATGTGATCCAGCAATCCCACTTCTGGCTATATATTGAAAGGAAATAAAATCAGGATTTAGAGGACTATCTGCACTCCCATGTTCATTGCAGCATTATTCACAATAGCCAAGATATGCAAAAAACCTAAGCATCCAAATATATATGAATAAAGATGATGTGTTATATATGATGAAATACTATTCAGCCATGAGTAAAAAGGAAATCTTGCCATTTGCAACAAAATGGATGAAAGCTGAGGGCATTATGCTAAGTGAAATAAATCAGAGAAAGACAAATATTGCATGATATAATTTATTTATTTATTTTTTACATCTTTATTGGAGTATAATTGCTTTACAACAGTGTGTTAGTTTCTGCTTTAAAACAAAGTGAATCAGTTATACATATACATATGTTCCCATATGTCTTCCCTCTTGGTCTCCCTCCATCCCACACACCCTATCCCACCCTTCTAAGTGGTCACAAAGCATCAAGTTATTCTCCCTGCGTTATGTGGCTGCTTCCCACTAGCTATCTATTTTATGTTTGGTAGTGTATATATGTCCATGCCACTCTCTCATTTTGCCACAGCTTACCCTTCCCCCTCCCCATATCCTCAAGTCTATTCTCTAGTAGGTCTGTGTCTTTATTCCTGTCTTACCCCTAAGTTATTCATGACATATTTTTTCTTAGATTCCATATATATGTGTTAGCATATGGTATTCATCTTTCTCTTTCTGACTTACTTCACTCTGTACAACAGACACTAGGTAAATCCACCTCACTACAAATAACTTAATTTTGTTTCTTTTTATGGCTGAGTAATATTCCATTGTATATATGTGCCAAATCTTCTTTATCCATTCAACCGATGATGGACACTTAGGTTGTTTCCATCTCCTGGAAATTGTAAATAGAGCTTCAATGAACATTTTGGTACATGATTTTTTCTGAATTCTGGTTTTCTCAGGGAATATGCCAAGTAGTGAGATTGCTGGGTCATATGGTAGTTCTATTTGTAGTTTTTTAAAGAACCTCCATATTCTCCTCCATAGTAGCTATACCAATTCACATTCCCACCAGCAGTACAAGAGTGTTCCCTTTTCTCCACACCCTCTCCAGCAATGATTGTTTCTAGATTTTTTGGCAATGGCCATTCTGACCAGTGTGAGATGATATCTCATTGTAGTTTTGATTTGCATTTCTCTAATGATTAATGATGTCGAGCATTCTTTCATGTGTTTGTTGGCACTCTGTATATCTTCTTTGGAGAAATGTCTATTCAGGGCTTCTGCCCATATTTGGATTGGGTTGCTTCTTCTTTTGTTATTGAGCTGCATGGGCTGCTTGTAAATTTTGGAAATTAATTCTTTATCAGTTTCTTCATTTGCAAATATTTTCTCCCATTCCGAGGATTGTCTTTTGGTCTTGTTTATGGTTTCCTTTCTTATGCAAAAGCTTTGAAGTTTCATTAGGTCCCATGTGTGTATTTTTGTTTTTATTTCCATTTCTCTAGCAGGTGGGTCAAAAAGGAGCTTGCTGTGATTTTTGTCATAGAGTGCTCAGCCTATGATTTCCTCTAAGAGTTTGATAGTTTCTGGCCTTACATTTAGGTCTTTAATCCATTTTGTTCTTATTTTTGTGTATGCTGTTAGGGAGTGAGCTAATCTCATACTTTTACATGTACCTGCCCAGTTTTCCCAGCACCACTTATTGAAGAGGCTGTCCTTTCTCCACTGTACATTCCTGCCTCCTTTATCAAAGATAAGGTGACCATATGTGCATGGGTTTATCTCTGGGCTTTCTATCTTGTTCCATTGATCTAAATTACTGTTTTGGTGCCAGTACCATACTCTCTTGATTACTGTAGCGTTGTAGTATAGTCTTAAGTCCAGGAGCCTGATTCCTCCAGCTCCATTTTTCATTCTCAAGATTGCTTTGGCTATTCGTTGTCTTTTGTGTTTCCATAAAAATTGTGAAATTTTTTTGTTTTACTTCTGTGAAAAATGTCAGTGGTAGTTTGATAGGGATTGCATTGAATCTATAGATTGCTTTGGGTAGTAGAGTCATTTTCACAATGTTGATTCTTCCAATCCAAGAACATGGTATATCTCTCCATCTATTTGTATCACCTTTAATTTCTTTCATCACTGTCTTATAATTTTCTGCATACAGGTCTTTTGTCTCCTTAGGTAGGTTTATTCCTAGATATTTTATTCTTTTTGTTGAAATGGTAAATGGCAGTGTTTTCTTGATTTCACTTTCAGATTTTTCATCATTAGTATATAGGAATGCCAGAGATTTCTGTGCATTAATTTTGTATTCTTCTACTTTACCAAATTCATTGATTAGCTTTAGTAGTTTTCTGGTAGAACATTAGGATTCTCTATGTATAGTATCATGTCATCTATAAACAGTGACAGCTTTACTTCTTCCTGATTTGGATTCCTTTTATTTTCTTTTCTTCTCTGATTGCTGTGGCTACAACTTCCGAAACTATGTTGAATAAGAGTGGTGAGAGTGGGCAACCTCGTCTTGTTCCCAATCTTAGTGGAAATGCTTTCAGTTTTTCACCATTAAGGATGGTGTTGACTGTGGATTTGTCATGTAAGGCTTTTATTATTTTGAGGAAAGTTCCCTCTATGCCTACTTTCTGGAGGGTTTTTATCATAAATGGGTGTTGAATTTTGTCAAAAGCTTTCTCTGCATCTAATGAAATGACCATATGGTTTTTCTCCTTCAATTTGTTAATATGGTGTATCACATTGATTGATTTGCATATATTGAAGAATCCTTGCATTCCTGGAATAAACCCAACTTGACCATGGTGTATGATGCTCTTAATGTGCTGTTGGAATCTGTTTGCTAGTATTTTCTTGAATATTTTTGCATCTATGTTCATCAGTGATATTGGCGTGTAGTTTACTTTCTATGTGACATCCTTGTCTCGTTTTGGTATCAAGGTGATGGTGGCCTCGTAGAAGGAATTTGGGAGTGTTCCTCCCTCTGCTATATTTTGGAAGAGTTTGAGAAGGATAGGTGTTAGCTCTTCTCTAAATGTTTGATAGAATTCGCCTGTGAAGCCATCTGGTCCTGGGGTTTTGTTTCTTGGAAGATTTTTAATCACAGTTTCAATTTTAGTGCTTGTGATTGGTCTGTTCATATCTTCTATTTCTTCCTGATTCACTCTTGACAGGTTGTGCATTTCTAAGAATTTGTCCATTTCTTCCAGGTTCTCCATTTTATTGGCATAGATTTGCTTGTAGTAATCTCTCATGATCTTTTGTATTTCTGCAGTGTCTGTTGTTACTTCTCCTTTTTCATTTCGAATTCTATTGATTTGATTCTTCTCCCTTTTTTTCTTGATGAGTTTGGCTAATGGTTTATCTATTTTGTTTAATTTCTCAAAGAACCAGCTATTAGTTTTATTGATCTTTGCTATTGTTTCCTTCATTTCTTTTTTCATTTATTTCTGATCTTATATTTATGCTTTCTTTCCTTCTGCTAACTTTGGAGTTTTTTTGTTGTTCTTTCTCTAATTGCTTTAGGTGCAAGGTTAGGTTGTTTATTCAAGATGTTTCCTGTTTCTTAAGGTGGACTTGTATTGCTATAAACTTCCATCTTTGAACTGCTTTTGCTACAACCCATAGGTTTTGGGTCGTAGTGTCTCCATTGTCATTTGTTTCTAGGTTTTTTTTTTAATTTCCTCTTTGAGTTCTTCAGTGATCACTTCGTTATTAAGTAGTGTGTTGTTTAGCCTCCATGTATTTGTATTTTTTACAGATCTTTTCCTGTAATTGATATCTCATCTCATTGTGTGGTCGGAAAAGATACTTGATACAATTTCAATTTTCTTAAATGTGCCAATGCTAGATACAAATCTACATATCCAAGATATGATCTATCCTGGAGAATGTTCCATGAGCACTTGAGAAAAATGTGTATTCTGTTGTTTTTCGATGGAGTGTCCTATAAATATCAATTAAGTGCATCTTGTTTAATGTATCATTTAAAGCTTGTGTTTCCTTATTTATTTTCATTTTGGGTGATCTGTTCATTGGTGAAAGTGGGGTGTTAAAGCTTGTGTTTCCTTATTTATTTTCATTTTGGATGATCTGTTCATTGGTGAAAGTGGGGTGTTAAAGTCCCCTATTATGAATGTGTTACTCTTGATTTCCCCTCTTATGGCTGTTAATATTTGCCTTATGTATTGAGGTGCTCCTATGTGGTGTGCATAAATATTTACAATTGTTATTTCTGCTTCTTGGATCAATCCCTTGATCATTATGTAGTGTCCTTCTTTTTCTCTTCTAATAGTCTTTATTTTAATGTCTATTTTGCTTGATATGAGAATTGTTACTCCAGCTTTCTTTTTGTTCCTATTTGCATGGAATGTCTTTTTCCATCCACTTACTTTCTGTCTGTATGTGTCTCTAGGTCTGAAGTGGGTCTCTTGTAGACAGCGTATATAAGGGTCTTGTTTTTGTATCCAACCTGTGTGTTTTGGTGGGAGCATTTATTCCATTTACATTTAAGGTAATTATCGATATGTATGTTTCTATTCCAATTTTCTAAATTGTTTTGGGTTCATTATTGTAGGTCTTTTCCTTCTCTTGTGTTTCTTGTCTAGAGAAGTTCCTTTAGCATTTGTTGTAAAGCTGGTTTGGTGGTGCTGAACTCTCTCAGCTTTTGCTTGTCTGTAAAGGTTTTAATTTCTCCATCAAATCTGAATGAGATCCTTGCTGGGTAGTGTAATCTTGGTTGCAGGTTTTTCTCCCTCATTACTTTAAATATGTCCTGCCACTCCCTTCTGTCTTGCAGAATTTCTGCTGAGAGATCAGCTGTTAACCTTATGGGGATTCCTTTGTGTGTTATTTGTTGTTTTTTCCTTGCTGCTTTTAATATGATTTCTTTGTATTTAATTTTTGACAGTTTGATTAATATGTGTCTTGGCATATTTCTCCTTGGATTTATCCAGTATGGGACTCTCTGTGCTTCCTGGACTTGATTAACTATTTCCTTTCCCATATTAGCGAAGTTTTCAACTATAATCTCTTCAAATATTTTCTCAGTCCCTTTCTTTTTCTCTTCTTCTTCTGGAACCCCTATAATTCGAATATTGGCATGTTTAATGTTGTCCCAGAGGTCTCTGAGACTGTCCTCAGTTCTTTTCATTCTTTTTTCTTTACTCTGCTCTGCAGTATTTATTTCAACTATTTTATCTTCCAGGTCACTTATCCATTCTTTTTCCTCAGTTATTCTGCTATTGATCCCATCTAGAGTATTTTTCATTTCATTTATTGTGCTGTTCATCATTGTTCGTTTCATCTTTGGTTCTTCTAGGTCCTTTTTAAATGTTTCTTGCAATTTGTCTATTCTATTTCCAAGATTTTGGATCATCTTTACTATCATTATTCTGAATTCTTTTTCAGGTTAACTGCCTATTTCCTCTTCATTTGTTAGGTGTGGTGGGTTTTTATCTTGCTCCTTCATCTGCTGTGTGTTTTTCTGTCTTCTCATTTTGCTTATCCTACTGTGTTTGGGGTCTCCTTTTTGCAGGTTGCAGGTCCGTAGATCCCATTGTTTTTGGTGTCTTACCCCATTGGCTAAGGTTTGTTCAGTGGGTTGTGTAGGCTTCCTGTTGGAGGGGACTAGTGCCTGTGTTCTGGTGGATGAGGCTTGATCTTGTCTCTCCGGTGGGCAGGTCCACGTGTGGTGGTCTCTTTTGGTATGTCTGTGGACTTATTATGATTTTAGGCAGCCTCTCTGCCAACTAGTAGGGCTGTGTTCCTGTTTTGCTACTTGTTTGGCATAGGTTTTCCAGCACTGTAGCTTGCCGGTCGTTGGGTAAAGCTGGGTGCTGGTGTTGAGTTGGAGATCTCTGGGAGATTTTCGCCATTTGATATTATGTGGAGCTGGGAGGTCTCTTGTTGACCAGTGTCCTGAAGTTGGCTCTCCCACCTCAGAGGCACAGCACTGACTCCTGACTGCAGCACCAAGAGCCTTTCATCCACACAGCTCAGAATAAAAGGGAGAAAATGTAGACAGAAATAATTAGTAGAAGTAGGAAAAATCAAGCAAGCAAGAAAGAAAGAAAGAAAGAAAGAAAGAAAGAAAGAAAGAAAGAAAGAAAAAAAGAAAAGAGGGAAGGAAGGAATCAAGCAAACAAGAAAGAAAGAAGAAAAGAAGGAAAGAAGGAAAGAAAGAAAGAAATGAGGGAAGGAAGGAAGGAAGGAAGAAAGAAAGAAAGAAGAAAAGAAGGAAAGAAGGAAAGGAAGGAGGGAGGGAGGGAGGGAGGCAGGGAGGGAGGGATGGTGGGGGAAGGAAGGAAGGAAGGAGGGAAGGAAGGAACAAAGAAAGGAAGAAAGAAGGTAAGGTAAAATAAAATAAAGTAAAATATAATGAAGTTATTAAATTAAAAAATAATTATTAAGTAAAAAAAAAATCAAAACAGATGGATAGAACCTTAGGACAAATGGTGGAGGCAAAGCTATACAGACAAAATCTCACACAGAAGCACACACATACACATTCACAAAAAGAAGAAAAGGGGAAAAAATCATAAATCTTACTCTCAAAGTCCACCTCCTCAATTTGGGATGAATTGTTGTCTAAAGGAGGGAAGGAAAGGAAAGAAAGAAAGAAAGAAAGAAAGAAAGAAAGAAAGAAAGAAAGAAAGAAAGAAAGAAAGAAAGAAAGAAAGAAAGAAAGAAAGAAAGAAAGAAAGGGAAAGAAAGAAGATAAAGTAAAATAAAGTTATTAAAATAAAAAAATAATTATTAAAAAAACAAAAACAGACGGATATAACCCTAGGACAAATGGTGTAAGCAAAGCTATACAGACAAAATCAGACAGAAGCATACACCTACACACTCACAAAAAGAGGAAAAGGGGAAAAAATCATAAATCTTTCTCTCAAAGTCCATCTCCTCAATTTGGGATGATTTGTTGTCTATTCATGTATTCCACAGATGCAGGTTACATCAAGTTGATTGTGGAGCTTTAATCCACTGCTTCTGAGGCTGCTGGGAGAGATTTCCCTTTCTCTTCTTTGTTCTCACAGCTCACAGGGGCTCAGCTTTGGATTTGGCCCCACCTCTGCATGTAGGTCGCTGGAGGGTGACTGTTTTTCCCGCAGAGAGGACGGGGTAAAAGAAGCCGCTGATTCGGGGGCTCTTGCTCACTGAGGCTGGGGGGAGGGAGCTGTGTGGAGTGTGGGGCGAGCCTGCGGCAACAGAGGTCAGCGTGACGTTGCACCAGCCTGAGGCCTGCCGTGCGTTCCCCTGGGGAAGTTGTCCCTGGATCGCGGGAACCTGGCAGTGGAGGGCTGCACAGCCTCCCCGGAAGAGGGGTGTGGATAGTGACCTGTGCTCACACACAGGTTTCTTTGTGGCAGCAGCAGCAGCCTTAGCGTCTCCTGCCCGTCTCTGTGGTCTGCACTTTTAGCCGCGGCTCGCGCCCGTCTCTGGAGTTCCTTTAAGCAGTGCTCTCAATCCCCTCTCCTCACGCACCAGGAAACAAAGAGGGAAGAAAAGTCTCTTGCCTCTTCAGCAGCTCCAGACCTTTTCCCGGACTCCCTCCTGGCTAGCCGTGGTGCACTAACCCCCTACAGGCTGTGTTCATGCCTCCAAACCCAGTCCTCTCCCTGTGCTCCAACTGAAGCCTGAGCCTCAGCTCCCAGCCCCGCCCAGCCCGGCGGGTGAGCAGACAAGCCTCTCAGGCTGCTGAGTGCTGGTTGGCACTGATCCTCTGTGCGGGATTCTCCCTGCTTTGTCCTCCGCACCCCTGTTGCTGCACTCTCCTCTGAGGCCCTGAAGCACCCTTTCCCCCTCTGCCACCCGCAGTCTCCGCCCACGAAGGGGCTTCCTAGTGTGTGGAAACCTTTCCTCCTTCACAGCTCCCTGCCACTGGTGCAGGTCCCATCCCTATTCTTTTGTCTCTGTTTTTCGTTTTTTCTTTTGCCCTATCCAGGTACGTGGGGAGTTTCTTGCTTTTTGGAAGGTCTGAGGTCTTCTGCCAGCATTCAGTAGGTGTTCTGTAGGAGTTGTTCCACGTGTAGATGCATTTCTGGTGTATCTGTGGGGAGAAAGGTGATCTCCACGTCTTATTCTTCCACCATCTTCCCCTCGTTGTCACCACCTCCCCTTTTTAGCTGGAATTTTCATATCCCCCCAAATGACTTCATGGTCAAATTCCTCTTCCTTCATCACCCATGCAAATACTCTCACCAACTGGAAAATCTCTTTCTTGTATTCTTCTAAGGCTTTTAATGCCTCTTATGCCATTGGTTTGATTCTGCTCTATGGCACATTTCCTCATTAGATTCACTGTCCTTTCAGGGCAGGGTTTGTCTCTTATGTATCACTATCCTGTATCTTCTATGGCAGTTACTCAATTCATATTTAATAACTGAATGTGTGATACTAGATAGCATATAATTATGTACCAAAGCAAGTATGAAAAGAAATAAATCCTGTAGGGGTTCAGAGGAGGAAAAGTTTATTGGAAGAAAATACTTCACGGGGGAGAAGTTACATGAACTGGACTTTCATGGGAGAGGAAGATGAGAGACTAAAATACCACCTTTTTACTAATAGAGCTGACATAGAAAACATTGTTTTCTTAATAATTAACCACAATTTAGATTTACTTACCAATTTAGGGACAGATATTACTGTCAACAACCCATAATCCTCCTCTATGGGGGCAGTCTGTTAAACTTAGGGCATGGAAGCAAATAGAACCTAATCAAACTTACAAGCTTTTATATAGCAAAGGAAACCATAAACAAAGCAAAAAGATAACTTATGGACTGGGAGAAAATATTTGCAAATGATACAACCAACAAGAGCTCAATTTCCAAAATATATAAACAGCTCATACAACTCAATAACAACAACAACAACAAAAAACAAACAACCCAATTGAAAAGTGGGTAGAAGAGCTAAGTAGACATTTCTCCAAAGGAGACATACAGATGGCCAACAGGCACATGAAAAGATGCTCAACGTCTATAATTATTAGAGAAATGCAAATTAAAACTACAATGAGGTACCACCTCACACCAGTCAGAATGGCATTCATTAAAAAGTCTACAAATAACAAATGCTGGAGAAGGTGTGGAATAAAAGGAACCCTCCTAAACTGCTCATAGGCATGTAAATTTGTACAGCCACTATGGAAAACAGTATAGAGGTTCCTCTAAAAACTGAAAATAGGTTGCCATATGATCCCATGATCCCACTCCTGAGCATACATACAGAGAAAATTATAATTTGAAAAGAATGCACCCCAATGTTTATAGCAGCACTATTTATAGTAGCTAAGACATGGAAACCACATAAATGTCCATGGACAGATGAATGGATAAAGAACATGTGGTACATATACACAGTGGAATACTACTCAGCCATAGAAAAGAATGAAATATACCATTTACAGCCACATGGATGGACCTAGAGATTATCATACTAAGTGAGTAAGTCAGAAAGAGAAGATAAATACCATATGATATCACTTATATGTGGGATCTAAAATACAACACAAATGAACATATATATGAACTAGAAACAGACTCACAGATTTAGAGAACAGACTGTGGTTGCCAAGGGAGAGCAGGGGTGGGGGAGGGAAGGAATGGGAGTTTGGTATTAGCAGATGCAAAATATTATATATACAATGGATAAAAACAAGGTTCCCCCAGATAACACAGGGAACTATATTCAATTGCCTGTGATAAACCATAATGAAAAAGAATGTGTATATATATATATATATATATATATATATATATATATATATATATATAACTGAATCAATTTCTATACAGCAGAAATTAACATAACATTGTAAATCAACTATACTTGAATAAAATATTTTTTTTAAAAAACTTAAGGCATAGTGTTGCAGAGTAGAAAAGATTATTTCTGCTGGAAGCTATCTGCCATAAGTAAAGGGAGATAAGTGGTTTAGTTATACATGTCAAGTTCCTTCTTCCAAATTTGCCAATCAGATTAAATCACTTATTCTCTTTTGGTGAGGAGTCAGAAAGCAAGAAAGGACAGGAGTGGTACAATCAGGCTTGCAAAAGCATTTCCTCTACTTCAATATTTCACATTTTTTTTCCTTTAACACATTGAGGTTAACGATTAAGCCTATATTCCACTAGAGGTGTGGCTAACCTTACTTGGGAGAGGAAATCAGCAGTCTACAGGGACAGGCCTGCTCCCCTCTTGGTAAAACTGCTGCTCTAACATTGACCACTGATCCTTCTGGAACCACTGATGGGTAATGCTCCCAGAGGGATGTGAAGTAGTCAATAGAGTACTTCAGTTAAATTTATTCTAATTCTAAGTCCAATCTGTATCCAAGGCCAAAAGTTCACTTTCTCTTTTGCTTCCCATTCCAAATAATGTCTATCTGTGTCAACCAACAAAGGTTATTAGATATTCTAAAAAGGTAAAATGATAAGACTAAGATACTCCAATAATGAAATGCCAGCACAAAGATAACCCAGGTTTTAGTATAAGTCTATCCATCTACCAAAGCAATCTACAAGTTTAATGCAATCCCTGTCAAAATTCCAATGGCATTTTCACAGAAATAAACAATCCTAAAATGTCTATGGGACCACAAAAGACCCAAAATAGTCAACGAAAACTTGAGAAAGAAGAGCAAACCTGGAGGCATCACACTCCCTGATTCTAAACTGTACTAAAAGTTATACTAATCAAAACTGTATGGCATTGGCATAAAAACAGACACATAAATCAGTGGAACAGAATAGAAAGCCAAGAAATAAACTCACACTTATATGGTCAACTAATTTATGACAAAGCAACTAAGAATGTACAGTGAGGGAAGGACAGTCTCTTTAATAAATGGTGTTGGGAGAAATGGACAGCCACATGCAAAATAATGAAACGGGACTGCTATCTTACACCATACATAAAAATTAACTCAAAATGGATGAAAAATTTGAATGTAAGACCTGAAACCATAAAACTAGAAGAAAACATAGACAATAAGCTCCCTGAAAATGGTCTTGGTGATGATTTTTTGTATTTCTTAAAAATTAAAATAAAACTACCAACTATATAAAGCAATTCCACTTCTGGGTATTTATCTGAATAAGGCAAAAACAATATGTTGAGGAGATATCTTTCCCCCCATATTCATGGCAGTTTTATTTACAATAGCCAAGAAGACATGAAAACAACCTAAGTGTCCACTGATGGATGAATGAATAAAGAAATAGTGGGACATTATTTTACCATAAAAACAAAGGATATTTTACCATTTACAAAAACACGGATGGACCTTGAGAAAATTATGCTTAGTAAAATAAATCAAAGAAAGACAAATAACATATATGTGGAATCTAAAAACAAAGAATCAAAAATGAGTTAATAGAGAGTAGATTGGTGGCTGCCAAGTGTGGGAGTGGGCAAAATGAGTGAGGGAGGTAAAAAGGTACAGACTTCCGGTTATTAAATAAATGTCATGTGTATTTAAGGTACAGCACGGTGACTATATTTAATAGTACTGTATTTCATATTTCAGAGTTGCAAAGAGAATAGATCTTAAAGGTTTTCATCACAAGAAAAAAATTGTGACTATGTATAGCGACGCATGTTAACTCAACTTATTGTGGT
The DNA here is from genome assembly GCF_011762595.2 of Tursiops truncatus. Classification (NCBI taxonomy): domain Eukaryota; kingdom Metazoa; phylum Chordata; class Mammalia; order Artiodactyla; family Delphinidae; genus Tursiops; species Tursiops truncatus. Next base: position 63,927,112 of record NC_047055.1, on the reverse strand, counting down.
GATCATTTCACAGTATATACACATTGTAAATTGTACTGTACACTTGAAACTGTTATATGTCAATTATACCTTAATAAAGATTTAAAAAATAAGACCATCTATCAAGTTTACAATAAAAACTAGTCCAAAATTTAAATATTTTTTCAAGTTAATATTCAAGGAGAAAAATCCAAAGGAATTAAAGCTATAAATTGAAATCTCTAGCCCTTTTGAATTAAAAGCCCTGTACCCATTCCCACTAAATTTATAAAACACGTCAATCTCGAGCATCTAGAACATTTACTCAAGCAAAATTATAACCTAGAAAGTAATTTTACCACAAGCTATATCAAAGATTCAATGGGAATTGTGTCAATAAATATAGATAAAGCTATCTTTCTTTAGTTTCAACAGGATGCCAGTCCTTAAATGCCAGTTGTCTGGAATCTATGGTCTTTGAACTTATAATCCATTGGGAGATAGAAGATAATTATGGTTAGTTATGATATAAATTTATCATGGTTGGGGAAAAACTACCAGTGAATATTGTTTTATCTCAGAAAGTGGCACGGCAGATGGTCCAGCCTCCTTAGAAATGTTCAGTTGTAGCAGCCCCACCTAGTCTTAGTCAAAGTAATTTTTTTTTCCACATAAAGCCTACTCTTCATTTTTTCCTTGAGCTTTATTATTATTATTATTATTATTATTATTATCATTATTTTTGCACAGCTGAGCTGCATCCAGTCCAGAGTGGGCTATGTTTAGTAATGTAGCCTTCACAAAGACTTATGATAAGATATTATTTCTACAATTGTGTCACCTGAAAAATTGTTCTCGGCTTACTCCTGAAGTGAAGCTTCTGTTGATACTATTAAACCCTGTAACCCTGGGACCCTATTGAAGACCAATACAAATACTCATTTTTCAAGTCACTATCATTTCTCTATTTTTGAATGCTCTAGTATCTAAGTACAATATATTTCTGTGGCACCTAACTCGCCAATAGTGTTATATATTTCTAGAATTTTTCTTCTGTGGTTCATCTTTAAGAACTATTCAGCTGAATTACTAACAATTATACTAACTTTTAAAATAGGCCTCTTTTTTTTCCAACACATATAAAGTTAGTATTATTTTTTGGATCTATCTTTTCTCCTTTACCTTTATTTTTTAATCTAAATTAGTTTTCTTAACATATTCCTGAATTAATGAGTCCTGAGTCTTCTAAAAGTATTTCTGTTAAAACAAATCTCCTTCTTCACCTTCCTGAATTGTATAATTCCAGCCAAAAGCTGTTCTCCAAAACAGACCAACATCCATCTGAGATGTGGATTTGATATTTTATTGTGCCTTGCTTTTCTTTAAAATAATTAATTTTTGTTGTGGCTCTTTTTATAGTCCTGAGTCCATATTTTTTTAAGACATTTCATTTTATGGTTCTGGCTAATCTTGTATGCTCACTACCCAACAGTCTTCAGTACAAGGCTAAGACAAAAGTTGTTAGTTCAAAGGAAAATGTGAGAAGGCTGAACCCCAGGGCCACACGCAATTTGTCTAAAGCTGTTTCTGGAGTTGTGCTTCTCTTGAGGTCAGAATGGCCCGATCTTGCCTGCAAGGACCTACACATCCAGTATGTGACTGAGCACTTCTCCCCACACACCGTGATCTGACAATTTGCTGAAGCTCACAAAGAACCACACCTTTGCTGAAGCCTGCATGATTTATGTCTATATAAAGACAGCTGATTGCTTGCAGATGACAGATAAACAAACATCTCAGGTTGCCACGGTTTTATTTTCTGAAGTAAGAACACTAACACCAACAATCAGCACCTAATATTTCCCTACCTCAAAGTAGAGGATATTTTAACACTAAAATAAATAAAATTAAAGTATGCATACTTTCAGAGCAAAGAACAAACCTTTTCATTGAATATATTTACAAACTTTAAAACCAGTTCTACTAGCTACGTCAAAACCCTCAATAAATTAACATGTGTTTTGTTCCCCAACAGTCCACTACAAATTTCTCTCAGTGTTCCCAGTAGCCCAACATACTAGATTATAACACTCCCCTGAATTGATCTTTCAAATCTACAGTGACTTCCCATCCCACAACTGCTGCAAAGCCTCTATTGCACTGTTTCTCAATTACAGCTGAACATTACAATCTAGTGAGGACTGGACATCCTTATTTTAAAAATCCCCTCAGGGTATTTAATGTAAAAGTAAGGTTGATGACCACTATCTTGGTCCTAAATTACAAATGAGACCACATGCTCTCTGTGAGTAGACTTGTAGCTTGAAATTTAATATTGATTTTTGTGTTTTATGTTATATAATGGGGTTAAATATGGATGTAGTTTATTAATTATTTTGATTTTTATGCCTCATTGAAGGAAGCTGTCATAGACACAATGTCATAAACAAAATCTATATATTTTTGTTTTGTTTTGTTTTGTTTTGCCGTACGCGGGCCTCTCACTGCCGCGACCTCTCCCCTTGCGGAGCACAGGCTCCGGACGCGCAGGCCTAGAGGCCATGGCCCATGGGCCCAGCCGCTCCGCAGCACGTGGGATCCTCCCGGACTGGGGCACGAACCCGCGTCCCCTGCATTGGCAGGCAGACTCCCAACCACTGCGCCACCAAGGAAGCCCATCTATATATTTTTAAAAATAATTTTACATACCAAATTTTTTAACACTTAGGTAATTAATAAAAATGGAATTTAGTTTTGTTAATAAAGTAAGGGTAATAAATTATTTTTTCCCATTAGATAACCAGTTGTACTAACATCTTTTGTTAAATAAATAATTCTTTCCCATTTGTTTGAAATATAACCATTATCATATAGTAAATTCCCAAAGATACTTAGATCTCTCTCTCAGTGCTGTATTTTGTTCTATTGCTGTACATTCCTATTAGTGACTTAAGGGTTTAGTTTATTCTTGAAAAATTTTACAGTAAGTGGAAAGCCATTAAATAAAAAGTAAGTTTCATTAACTTTAATTGAACAATTTTGAAGCATTCTATCTCAATCAAGATAACAAAACACATTTTACACTTTGAAAAAAAACCGTATATTAATTGAGCAAAGAACACTAGTTTATATAAATAATAAACAGCATTTTAGAAGTAAAAAATAGTTTTTACAAAAAAAGTTGAAATGTAGTGAAAGTTTATTGTAGCCTTCACAAAAGAAAATTGAGGACTTAATAACAAATGATACTTGTTGGAAGAGAGGTGCAAGGGAGTCATTCTTCAGAATGGGGTGGAGACCCAGGAGATTATTTTGGTTATCTTTTATTTAAATGCTCTTAATTGTAAACTTCTTTCACGGAAGAATACCTTTAGGGAAAAATAAAGGCTATACATGAGAACACTTCAAAACAACTGAATGCAATACAAAATGCAATACATTGAAACAGCACACATCCGTTGTTCCATATAGTATTGTGCAACTAGAAACTACTGTGTTCAATAAATTGTTGAATGTGTTTTTATGTACAACCATCACTTCTTATACATATTTAACTTGTTTGGGGTGAATAATCCATTATCTTGAAAAAATAACACTAGTCATCAAAAAGTAGTATAACTATTCAAGACTGTGGTAGAACTTAATTAAGTAAATAATGGTTATGTAAAGTAAGTCTATATTCTTTCTTCCACCAGTAACCCACTGCTTTAGTATAGGTTGTATAATATGTTTTAAACCTGGTAGGATAAGTCACTCTCACCTCAATTTTCTTTCTAAATTGTATTAGATATTGTTGCAATTTACACTTCCATATGAATTTTAGAATCAGCTTGTTAAGTTATATGAAAATTTTAAGAATTTGAATATACAAATCAAAACCTCAATGAATTATCACCTCACATCAATTAGAATGGGTATCATCAACAGACAAGAAATAACATGTATTGGCAAGGGTGTGGAGAAAAGGGAACCCTTGTGCATTATTTGTGGAAACATAAATTGATGCAGCCTCTATGAAAAACAGTATGGAGGTTTCTCAAAAACTTAAAAACAGAACTATCATATAATCCAGCAATTCCACTTCTGGGTATTCATCTCAAGAAAACAAAAGCACTAATTCAAAATGATATATATAAACCCCATGTTTATTGCATCATTATTTACAGTGGCCAAGATATAGAAACAACCTAAGTGTCCATTATAGATGAATGGATACAAATACATATATATATAAATTATTCAACCTTAAAGAATAAAATATTGCCATTTGTGACATGGATGGACCTAGAAGCATTATTCTAAGTGAAATAAATCAGACAGAGAAAGACAAATATCATGTGATCTCACTTATATATGGAATATAAAAACAAACAAACAAACAAAACACCAAGTTCACAGATACAGAAACAGATGATGATTGTCAGAGGTGGGGGCTGGGGAGTGGGCAAAATGAATGAAACAGGTCAAAAGGTGCAAATTTCTAGTTATAAAAGTAAATGTCATGTAGATTTAAGGTACGGCATTTGACTATAGTTAATAATATTGTATTGCATATTTGAAAGTTGCTAAGAAATAGATATTAAAAGTTCTCATCAGAAGGAAAAAATTATAACTATGTATGATGATGCATGTTAACTGGGCTTATTGTGGTGATCATTTCACAATATATACAAATTTTGAGTCATTATGTTGTACACTTGAAACTAATATATGTCAATGATACCTCAAAAACAATTTCAGTGATACCTCAAAAACAATTTCAATGATACCTCAGAAACAATTTTTGAAGGGAATTTTGTCAGGTTTTTGATCTATGAAACTTTACATCCATGAACATATCTCTCTCCAATTACTTAAATTAGTCAAGTCTTTTGTTATGTCCTGGTAAAGTTTTTTTTTTTTTTTTCTCAAAGGTTCTTACTACATTACTGTTTAAATCTTGTATAGTTTATAATTTGTGATGCTAATGTGAATAAATTGTTTATTGTATTTTCTAATCAGTTCCTGCTTACAGTAATACGTCATTCTATTGATTTATTTGTTCTGCTCCTAAACTGAAATCTCATATTAGTTATAAATACATTTTTTTTCTCTTGGCTTCCCTACCTAGAAAGGTAGAAAATCATATTGTATATAAATAATATTTTCTATAACTTTATAATTAGTTCTCATTATTTCTTATTTATTGGCCCATGAAAGATGATCAACATTATTAATTATTAGAGAAATAAAAATAAAAAGCACAGTGAAGTATCACTTCACACTGGTCAGAATGGCTATCATCAAATAATCTACAAATTATAAGTGCTGGAGAGGATGTGGAGAAAATGCAATCTTTTTACACTATTGGTGGGAATGTAAATTGGTGCAGCCACTATACAAAACAGTATGGAGTTTCCTTAAAAAACTAAAAATAGAGCTATCATATGATCCAGGAATTTGACCCTGGGTATATATCTGGAAAAACAGCTCTAACTTGAAAAGATACATGCACTCTAATGTTCATATCTATTTAAAATAGCCAAGACGTGGTAGCAACCCAATTGCCCATCAACAGACAATTGACTTAAGAAGATGGAATATATATATATATATATATATATATATATATATATATTACTCAGCCATAAAGAAGGATGAAATAATGCCATTAGCACCAATGTGCATAGACCTAATGAATATCATGCTTAGTGATATAAGTCAGAGAGAAAGACAAATACTATACGATATTACTTACATGTGCAATCCAAAAATAATACAAATGAATCTATATACAAAACAGAAACAGACTCACAGTAATAGAAAACAAACTTATGGTTACAAAAAGTGAGAGGGAGGGAGGAAGGGAGAGACAGATTAGGAGTATGGGACTAACAGATAAAAACTACTATACATAAAATATATAAACAACAATGATTTACTGTATAACACAAGGAATTATACCCAATATCATATAATAAGCTACAGTGGAATCTAATCTACAAAAAACGGTCACTATGTTGTACAGTGGAAACTAACACAATATTGTGAATCAACTATACTTCAGTTTTAAAAATTCATGAAATTTTCTCGATCAAAAAAGAATTGGGTTTTTTTTAGAAAGTAATAGAAAAAATACTATTGATTAAAAACCTCCGAGACTTATAAATTTCTGCATACAGGTCTTTTGTCTCCTTAGGTAGGTTTATTCCTAGTTATTTTGTCACAATGGTAACTGGGAGTGTTTTCTTAATTTCACTTTCAGATTTTTCATCATTAGTGTATAGGACTGCCAGAGATTTCTGTGCATTAATTTTGTATCCTGCTACATTACCAAATTCATTGATTAGCTCTACTAGTTTTCTGGTAGCATCTTTAGGATTCTCTATGTATAGTATCATGTCATCTGCAAATAGTGACAGCTTTACTTCTTCTTTTCCAATTTGGATTCCCTTTATTTCCTTTTCTTCTCTGATTTCTGTGGCTAAAACTTCCAAAACTATGTTGAATAAGAGTGGTGAGAGTGTGCAGACAAGTATGCAGAAAAGTATAAGACACTGAAGAAAGAAATTAAACATGATACAAATAGATGGAGAGATATACCATGTTCTTGGATTGGAAGAATCAACCTTGTGAAAATGACTCTACTACCCAAAGCAATCTACAGATTCAATGCAATCCTTATCAAACTACCATGGGCATTTATCACAGAAATAGAACAAAAAATTTCACAATTTGTATGGAAACACAAAAGACCCTGAATAACTAAAGCAATCTTGAGAATGGAAAACAGAGCTGGAGGAATCAGGATCCCTGACTTCAGACTATACTACAAAGCTACAGTAATCAAGACAGTATGGTACTGGCACAAAAACAGAAATATAGATCAAGGGAAAAGGACAGAAAGCCCAGAAATAAACCCATGCACATATGGTCACCTTATCTTTGATAAAGGAGGCAGGATTGTACAGTGGAGAAAGGACAGCCTCTTCAATAAGTGGTGCTGGGAAAACTAGACAGGTACATGTAAAAGTATGAGATTAGAACACTCCCTAACACCATACACAAAAATAAGCTCAAAATGGATTAAGGACCTAAATGTAAGGCCAGAAGCTATCAAACTTAGAGGAAAACATAGGCAGTACACTCTACGATGTAAATTACAGCAAGATCCTTTTTGATCCACCTCCTAGAGAAATGGAAATAAAAACAAAAGTAAACAAATGGAAACTAATGAAACTTCAAAGCTTTTGCACAGCAAAGGAAACCATAAATAAGACCAAAAGACAACCCTCGGAATGGGAGAAAATATTTGCAAATGAAGGAACTGACAAAGGATTAATCTCCATAATGTACAAGCAGCTCATGCAGGTCAATAACCAAAAAAAGCAAACAACCCAATCCAAAAATGGGCAGAGGACCTATATAGACATTTCTCCAAAGAAGATATACAGATTGTCAAAAAACACATGAACAAATGCTCAACATCACTATTCATTAGGGAAATGCAAATCAAAACTACAATGACATATCATCTCACACTGGCCAGAATGGCCATCATCAAAAAATCTAGAAACAATAAATGCTGGAGAGGGTGTGGAGAAAAGGGAACACTCTTGCACTGCTGGTGGGAATGTGAATTGGTACAGCCACTATGGAGAAGAGTACGGAGGTTCCTTAAAAAACTATAAATAGAACTACCATATGGCACAGGAATCCCACTAATGAGCATATACACTGAGAAAATCATAATTCAAAAACAGTCATGTACAGGCGCTTCCCTGGTGGTGCAGTGATTGAGAGTCCGCCTGCCGATGCAGGGGACACGGGTTCATGCACCGGTCCAGGAAGATCCCACATGCTGCGGAGTGGCTGGGCCCGTGAGCCTTGGACTCTGAACCTGCACGTCCAGAGCCTGTGCTCCCCAATTGGAGAGGCCACAGCAGTGAGAGGCCCATGTACAGTAAAAAAAAAAAAAAAAAAAAAAAAAAAAAAAAAAAAAAAAAAAAAATCATGTACCAAAATGTTCATTGCAGCTCTATTTACAATAGCCAGGAGATGGAAGCAGCCTAAGTGTCCATCATCAGATAAATGGATAACGAAGATGTGGCACTTATATACAAGGGAATATTACTCAGCCATAAAAAGAAATGAAATAGAGTAATTTGTAGTTAGGTGGATGGACCTAGAGTCTGACATACAGAGTGAAGTAAGTCAGAAAGAGAAAGACAAGTACCGTATGCTAGCATGTATATATGGAATCTAAGAAAAATATATGTCATGAAGAACCTAGGGGTAAGTCAGGAATAAAGACACAGACCTACTAGAGAATGGACTTGAGGATATGGGGAGGGGGAAGGGTGAGCTGTGACAAAGTGAGGGAGTGGCATGGACATATATACACTATCAAATGTAAAATAGATAGCTAGTGGGAAGCAGCCCCATAGCACAGGGAGATCAGCTCGGTGCTTTGTGACCACCTAGAGGGGTGGGATAGGGAGGGTGGAAGAGAGGGAGACACAAGAGGGAAGAGATATGGGAAGATATGTATATATGTATAACTGATTCACTTTGTTATAAAGAAGAAACTAACACACTATTGTAAAGCAATTATACTCCAATACAGATGTTAAAAAAAAAAAAAACTTTGAGAAACAACTATTCCAAAGAACATTTATAGCCTTAAATATTTTATTATTTTAAAATGTACTAAAAGTAAATAAACTCAGTATTTATCTTAAAAAAATAAAGCATAAATAAAAGAAAGTAGGGAGAGGGAGTTAAAAAAAGTAAAACTTTTAAAAATACTTGAAAATGAAAGCTAGTATTTTTTAATGAGCAATATAATAAATATCTTAAAAGCCTGATTTAAAAAAGAAACAAACTAACAAAAATAACTGTAAGATATTAGAAATTGAAAGGAAATTTAAAAGAAACAAAAAAAAATTATGAGCAACACTACGCAACTAATTCGAATTTTAGAATAAATGGATATCTTTCTACTAAAATAGAAATTATGATAATAGATTAAAGATGAAAAAGTAAAAGATCAACAGTCCTTTGGATGATGACTAGAAACGTTTTCTTTAGACTTCTGGTTAAATGTGGTAAACTTTGTACACAGACTTTTTTTCTGGTATATACTGACATTTTATTAAAATGCTTTTTAAGGAACATTTTATGTCATAAATCCACAAGGTCAAAGAATATTGAGAAAAGACAGATTATCAAAAATGGTCAAAAATTTTTAAAGTTAAAATAAGTGGTAGCTATCTTGCCAGATGCCAAAAAAGCTGAAAACTGTCTGCCAGGGATGACAGAAACAACATAAAAAGTAATTACATGTGATAGAATCCCTGAAAGTCTCATTAATTGAAAGCAACTGTACTCCTACAAATCTGAATGAGAGTGGATTTGAAAACAAAAATGCTCATCAGAAGTCTGTAGAAGAAGATGCAAATTCAAAATGAGAGATGATTGAGTAAAAATCTTTTGCCTAGACAGGAAGAACTCAAAACCTTTTTATTTTCTGGGCTCCTAGATCACTGGAAGCCCTGCTTATATTCATAGGAAAAATTGGAAAATTCTTCTTGGTGGACACAGGCCAACCTATAAGAAAGATGTAAATATACTGACAAACAGGGGCTGCCTAACAGAATGGCCATATGTCTGCCTTCACAAGCTAGAAAGTAGACTTGACCAGCTCTCAGTCTCCTCCTCTTAGTGGCTCTCTTAGTCTTCAATCAAGGATTATCAGGTTTTGTGGAAAATCCTCATAGAATTCAAAACAAAATGGAACAAAAACAGAAGACGACTTCACAAAAAATCCATTATTAATTCCTTCAGAGAGATAAAAGAAAATTCAGCATCCCCAAAATAAGAATAGGATGCTATAAACATACTCAAAGAACAAGAAATAACTCTTGAAATTAAAAAAAAATAGTAATAATGTGTTGATAATTTAAAAATATACAATAGCTGTGCTGAAATATTAAGACAGGGAAAATTTTCAAGAAGTAGAACAAAAATACAAGGAGAAGAAAAATAGTTGAAGAAAAGATAGGGTTAATAGAGGATCGTTTCAAGAGGCCCAACAGAAGATTAATATAGGAGTTCTAGAAATAGACAAGAGAAAAATCAACAAGGATAAAATTATCAAAGGAATAAGAAAATATATTTAATAAAGTACATGAGTATTAAGATTGAAAGGGTCAAAAACATGCTCAGCACATTACATATAAAAGCAAACAAACATAATTTAAAAAATCATTGTAAACACTGAAGATAAAGAGAATATTCTAAAAACTATTGGGGAGTGCTCTGAAATCAAAGTATGAATGATGGTTTAAGACTTCTCAATAGAAACTCTAAAATTTAGAAGACAGTGGAACACTGCATTAAAATCGCTGAGGAAGCTTTTTAATTCCAGAGTTTTATACCCATCAAATGTATCAAACCTCTTTGAATACATTGAAACTATTACCTGCTACTTAAATATTTGAAATATTCATTTCTTACAAATCTACTAGAGGATATGCTTAAGCAAAATTGAGAGAGCAAACCAAAACTGTGAATATGTAATCTAATTCCTAAACACTGCAGTTTTTTGTTATGAATGACCACATTATCTGAGGATCTTAGTAATCATACTTATTGCCTGGGTGACCAAAGAAAATCAGTTCTCTGAATCACTGTTGCCTTATTTGTAAAATGGGGATCATAATCCGTACTCTGCAGGGCCATCATGAGAATTAAAGGAAGTGATAAAGTAAGATGTTGACTAGATTTTGCTTTTTGGTATTTTTAACTTATTTCACAACATCAGACTCTTTCAACCTTAGGTTTAATAGAGCCTGACTTTCTATAAATCCTTCAATGAAATGTCCCCAGATCTGTACATAAATATAATAAAATATTTTTTAGTATCTACTATACTTGACAGATTGTACTAGCACATGGAGGCTACAAGGAAGTGTTAGTCATTGTCCCTGTCATCAAAGATTTTACACTCTAGTTTGAAATACAAGATTAACACATATGAGAATAAGCATAGAAATGCGGAGAACTGCAGTCCCAGTAACCATAACTGAATGAAAATAGCCACACATTGTAATACCTAGGTAGAATTTAGGCATTGTTTCCCTTCTATCTGTAAAAATTATTTAATATAAATGTACTATAGAGATAGCTTTAAGTAGCTTAGGGATGTTTAGCAAATATTATACCTCTCAACACATTTTGAGAGCAAGAATATAGTATTATTTTACTTTTATCTGTCTACTTGTTTTCATTGTCTGTCAGTGTTTTTCATAAGAATAATTTTCATATCTGTGTCACAGAATGATCCTGAGCCAAAGGAATGTATATCATACATTTTCTTTATTATTGCTATTTTTTTTCATATAGTTGTAGAATTTCCTGACTGGAATGAACTTTAGAGATTGAATTCATTCACTCTTAAATGGCAGTAGGGAAATGTGAAATAGATAAATGATATAATTCACTGGGATGTATTTTCAAATTTTGCAAACTATTCACTACAAGAGATTTAACATCACCCACTCCCCATCACTGGCACACATCCTGGTGAGAATGACTGACAGAATGTGTGTGTTAAAGAGAAAAATTATTCCAAAAGAGTGAAAATTAATTGCTAAACCTGTGGGGTTAAGCCCATGAGCTCACAATTTCTGCTGATATGCTGAAGGTTCTTCAGGTGTCCATTGCTTCTATTGGAATTGCACTGCTGGTAAGATTACACTCCTGCAGATGTTGCTACATATAGAAACTACCACAGCTACTCTAGAAACTCATTTCCAAAGCCCTCAGTGAACACCTTTTAATGCTGCTGTTGCTGGAGACACTGCCAGAAGAACAAAAATAGATAATTTTTTCTCTTGCCTTCAAATTCCCTGTCAGTGTTTCCCATTGGCAGACTGTAACTAGAAATCACCTGTCAAGGGATTATAAGTTTGGAAGTTTCAGGCTTCCAGACCCTTGTGATGCATAGAACATAAAGTCTGAAAATGGAACTGAATGCTAGCAGGTGAATAGTGTTATCCATCTTATTTTTGATACTATTGTCACTAGTCAGGTTTGATTTTAATGTAAGCCAAGACAAATGTGAATATAAAACTGAAGAGAACATAAAGTAGAATGGACTCTGTGAAAAGAGCCAGATTTATATGGGTTGTGGTTATTCACATGAAAAATTCAATCAATAATTAATCAATCAGTTATTGTTCAATCAATAATAAGTCAATATTTACAAAGTGCTGTAAAAATCTCCATTACTTGGTCTATGTAAGATATTGTTAAAACATTTAAAGCATGGTGCATCCTCAAAATAGGAAGAAAGGAAATAAAATTTATTGTTTACTCTTATGCAAGATGCCATGTGCTGTCTTCATCCTTGACCCAACTTTGTGAAGCCTTAATTTACAGGAAATTAAAATAGAAATAAGTTTTTAAAAAGTACCCATGTTCACACACCTATTAAGAATAATATACCTACACTTCAATATCAATATTAATTCTGTCTGATTCCAAACATCACAACATTTCTTATAAGTTCGTTGTTTTAAAAGTTGTGTTTTGTCTGATTGGAAAAACCTGAGAAACTGCCTATAGCTGAACCTCTTATCCCCACAGGCAGAGGAGCTGACTCGTAGCCCCATCTACTGTTGAGTAAAGATCCCAGCCCTGCCTGACCAGAAAGGCTGACCAGAACACATAAAAATCTGAACAGCTCAGCAGAGAGTACAGTAGGCAGAGATAATAGTCTGTAGAGCAAAGCGAATGACCCTGTTTGGCCAGGGAACTTGAAGCACAGGTCATCTTCAGTCAAGACCATAAACAAAATGCCTTTCCAGAGCTGGAGCTTGTTCTTCCCTGGGCAGGGACAATAATTCATAGCCCAATCATTGCTGAATACAGTCTTCAGCCCTCCAGACCAGGCAACCAAACCAGAGCACATAGCAAGCTGCATACTCCATCCAAAAAACCTGCTTACAGTGGCACTTGAACAGAAAGCACAGTCCGTGGCTTTCCCCATATGTGGAGCAAAATCAATGACCCCATCTCACCAGGGAATTCAGTGCACAGTCCTGCATGATTTAAGTCCCTAAACAATGAGCCACACAGACCCTGTGTCTTGTCCTGCTGCCCTGCCACAACAAAGAGGTAATTCAGAGCCCCATCTGCTACCAAGTAGAATACTCAGTATCAACCAATTGGCAAGTCTGACCAGAGAACCTAGGCGACCATGGAACTCATTGTACAGTCTCTTTTAAGCAGGGAACCAGATTAGCAGTCTTATAAAATTCTTCTCAGTAAGTGGCACCAACCCCAACATAAAAGCTCTCATAGTGGCCTCACCTAAAAATAGACATTGATAGCAAGCCTCACCTACCCAAGGATGTTAACAAGAGATATATCCAGTAACCCAAACTGAGTTGAGTGGTGAAGAACTGGCTCTGCCAAAGCAAACCTATAAAGTTTGGAAAAGGAGACTGCTCACTCAAATGGGCAGATACCAATGGTAAGAATCAGGAATCATAAAAAAAAAATTCTGGTAAACATGATATCATCAAAGTACTCTAATAATGTTTTAATAACTCACCCTAAAGAAATGGATATGTATGAACTGTCAGACAAAAAATTCAGAATAATTCTCTTTAAAGAAGTTTAGTAACCCACAATAACACACAGACAACAAAACAAAATTAAGAAAACAAGGCAGGAATGAAAGGAGAAGTTCAACAAAGAAACACAAAACATTAAAAAACTAAACAGAAATCCTAGAGCTAAAAGAAATAAAATGACTGCACTGAAGAATTCAATAGAGAGCATTAAAGGCACATGACGAAACAGAGAAAAGACTCATGATATAGAAGACAGAATATTTGAAATTATCCAGTTAGAGAAACAAAAAAATAAATAAAAAGCATAAAGAAAAGCCATAAGAATTGTGGAACACAGTGAAAAGAAACAATATTCACATTATGGGAATTTCAGAAAGAGAAAGGATCAGAAAGTATATTCAAGCTAATGATGGCTGAAAACTTTCCAAAACTAGGGAGAGAAATGGACTTCTAGATTGAAGTAGAAAAGATCCCAAATAGGTTAAAACAAAATAAGGCTACCCTGAGACATATTATAATTAAACTGTCAAAAGTCAGAGACAAAATAATTTTGAAAGCAGCAAGGGAAAAGAGAGAAATTATTTTAAAGGGAACTCCCATTAAGCTATCAACAGATTTCTCAACAGAAATATTTTAGGCTAAGAGACAATATGATATATTCAAATACTGAAAGCAAAAAATCTATCAACCAAGAATTCTATAACCAGCAACCTGGCCTTCAGATATGAAGGAGAGATAAAGACTTTCCTGAACAAAAAGAAATGCTGACAGAGTTCACCACCAGCAGACCTTGAAAAGAAATGCTAAAGGGGGTTTTTGAGTGGAAGTAAAAGGATATTAATTAAAATCAAGAAACATAAGAAAGTAGCTTAAAATTCACTGGTATTGTACATAGCTAGTCAAAGTTAGATTCTGTTATACAATAATGGGGCGCATTATTCACTTAAAACTCTGGTTTAAGGTAAAAAACAAATGTAATGAAAATATGCATAACTATAATAATGTGTTATTAGTTACACAATATAAAATTATATAAACTTTAACATCAATAACCTAAAAGTTAAGCAGAAGAGAAGTAAAACTGTAAAGTTTAGGAATTCTATTGAATTTAAGGTGTTGGTTTAAAACAGGGTGTTAAAATCAACAGTGTCCATCAAGAGATGAATGAATAAGTAAAATGTGGTGTATGTGTACAAAGGACTATTATTCTGCCATATAAAAGAATGAAATATTGCCATTTACAGCAACATGGATGGACCTAGAGGTTATCATATTGAGTGAAGTAATCAGACAAAAACAAAAAATATGTGATATCACTTATATGTGGAATCTAAAAAATAATACAAATGAATTTATTTACAAAACAGAAACAGACTCACAGACATAGAAAACAAACTTATGGTTACATATATATATATATATATATATATATATATATATTCATACAACAAGGATTTACTGTATAGCACAGGGAACTGTATTCAATATCTTGTAATAACCTATAATGGAAAAGAATCTGAAATATGTATATATATATATATATATATATATATATATATATATATATATATATATATATAACTGAAACACTTTGCTGTACACTTAAAACTAACACAAAATTGTAAATCAACAATACTTCAATTAAAAAATAGGGTGTTAAAATTTTAATATATTTTCTGTTAAGTCTCAAGGTGACTGCAAGGAAAAAAATCTGTAGTAATTACACAAATAAGCATGGTAAAGAAGTCAAAGATACTGTTACCAAAACACATCAAAACACACCAAAAAAAGACAGCAGGATAAGAAATGGGAATAATAATTCTACAAACCAGCAAGAAAACAATGAACAAAATGGCAGTAGTAAGTCCTTACATATCAATAATATTTTAAAGGTAAATGGAATTAATTCTTCAATCAAAATACAAACAATGGCTAAATGGATTAAAAAAAAAGAAGATCTAACAATATGAACAATGTGCTGCCTTCAAGAGATTCACTTTAGCCTTAAAGACACAGATAGATGGAGAGTGAAGGGATGAAAAAAGATATTTCAAGAAAATGGTAACCAAAAAAAAAAAAAAAAGGAAAGAAATGGGGCTGGCTATATTTATATAAAAAAGTAGACTTTAAAATAAAAATATTAAAAAGAGACAAAAAAGATATTTATAAAATTAAAAAGAAGTCAATCCATCAAGAAGACACCTTAATTTCAAATATTTATTCACCCAACACCAGAGCATCTAAATACGTAAGGCAAAAAAAAAAAACCAGAGCTAATAGAAGAAATAAACAGCTAAGCTATAATATTTAGGGACTTTAATATCTACAGTCAACAAAGATTAGATCATCCAGACAAAAAAATCAATGAGAAAGTAGAAGATTTTAAAAACACTATAGAACAAATAGACATAACAGACATATACAGAACATTTTACCTTACAACAGTAAAATACACATTCTTCCAAAGCATGCTTGGAACATTTTCTAGGAGAAACCATATCATAGGCCACAAAATACATCTTAGAAAATTCAAGAAAATGAAAATCATACCAAGTATCTTTTCTGACCATAATGGCATGTTAGTAGAAATCAACAAGAGGAAAACTCGAAAATTCAAGAATACATGGGAATCAAATAAGACGCTTCTGAACAACCAATGGAATAAAGAAGAAATTAAAGGGGAATTTAAGTATCGTGAGATAAAGGAAAATGAAAACACAACACACCAAAACTTATGGGATATAGCAAAAGGAGTACTAAGGTGGAAGTTCAGAGCCATAAATGCCTACATTAAGAAACAAAGAGACAAGACTCTTAGATAGCCTCATCTACCAGAGGGCAGAGAGCAAAGGCAAGAAGAACTACAATCCTGCAGCCTGTGGAAGAAAATCCACATTCACAGAAATATAGACAAATGAAAAGGTAGAGGGCTATGTAGCAGATGAAGGAACAAGATAAAACCCCAGAAAAACAAATAAATGGAGTGGAGATAGGCAACCTTCCAGGGAAAGAATTCAGAATAATGAGAGAGAAGATGACCCAGGACCTCGGAAAAAGATCGAGAAGATGCAAGAAATGTTTAACAAAGACCTAGAAGAATTAAAGAACAAACAAACAGAGATGAACAATACAATAACAGAACTGAAAAATACACTAGATGGAATCAATAGCAGAATAACTGAGGCAGAAAAATGGATAAGTGACCTGGAAGACAGAATGGTGGAATTCACTGCTACAGCATAGACTAAAGAAAAAAGAATGAAAAGAAAAGAAGACAGCGTAAGAGACCTCGGGGACAACATTAAACTCAACAACATTCACATTATAGGGGCCCCAGAAGGAGAAGAGAGAGAGAAAGGACCAGAAAAAATATTTGAAGAGATTATAGTCAAAGATTTCCCTAACATGAGAAAGGAAATAGCCACCCAAGTCCAGGAAGCACAGACAGTTCCATACAGGATAAACCCAAGGAGAAACATGCCAAGACATTCAGCAACCAAATTGGCAAAAATTAAAAGCAAAGAAAAATTATTGAAAGCAGCAAGGGAAAAATGACAAATAACATACAAGCGAACTCCCATAAGGTTAACAGGTGATTTCTCAGCAGAAATTCTACAATCCAGAAGGGAGTGGCATGATATATTTAAACTGATGAAAGGGAAGAACCTATAACCAGGATTACTGTACATGACAAATATCTCATTCAGATTCGATGGATAAATCAAAAGCTTTACAGACAAGCAAAAGCTAAGAGAATTCAGCACCACAAAACCAGATCTACAACAAATGCTAAAGAAACTTCTCTAAGTGGGAAACACAAGAGAAGAAAAGGACCCACAAAAACAAACCCAAAACAATTAAGAAAATGGCCATAGGAACATACATATTGATAATTATCTTAAATGTGAATGGATTAAATGATCCAACCAAAAGACAGAGGCTTGCTGAATGGATACAAAAACAAGACCCATATATATGCTGTCTACAAGAGACCCACTTCAGACCTAGGGACACATACAGAATGAAAGTGAGGGGATGGAAAAAGATATTTCATGCAAATGGAAATCAAAAGAAAGCTGGAGTAGCAATACTCATATCACACAAAATAGACATTAAAATAAAGAATGTTACAAGACACAAGGAAGGACACTACATAATGATCAAGGGATCAATCCAAGAAGAAGATATAACAATTATAAATATATATGCACCCAACATAGGAGCACCTCAATACATAAGGCAACTGCTAACAGCTATAGAAGGGGAAATCGACAGTAACACAATAATAGTGAGGGACGTTAACACCTCACTTACACCAACGGACAGATCATCCAAAATGAAAATAAATAAGGAAACAGAAGCTCTAAATGACACAATAGACCAGATAGATTTAATTGATATTTATAGGACATTCCATCCAAAGACAGCATATTACACTTTCTTCTCAACTGTGAACGGAACATTCTCCAGGATAGATCACATCTTGGGTCACAAATCAAGCCTTGGTAAATCTAACAAAATTGAAATCATATCAAGCATCTTTGCCGACTACAATACCTTGAGATTAGAAATAAATTACAGGGAAAAAATCATAAAAAACACAAACACATGGAGGTTAAACAATACTTTAGTAAATAACCAAGATATCACTGAAGAAATCAAGGAGAAAATCAAAAAAATACCTAGAGAGAAATTACAATGAAAACACAATGATCCAAAACCTATGGGATGCAGCAAAAGCAGTTCTAAGAGGGAAGTTTATAGAAATATAATCCTACCTCAAGAAACAAGAAAAGTCTCAAATAAACAATCTAACCTTACACCTAAATGAATTAGACAAAAAAAGTAAACAATACTCAAAGTTAGTAGAAGGAAAGATATCATAAAGATCAGAGCAGAAATAAATGAAACAAAGAAAACAATAGCAAAGATCAATAAAACTAAAGGCTGGTTCTTTGAGAAGATAAACAAAATTGATAAACCTTTAGCCACTCTCATCAAGAAAAACAGGGAGAGAACACAAATCAATAAAATTAGAAATGAAAAAGAAGTTATAACAGACACCTCAGAAATACAAGTCATCATAGGAGAGTACTACAAGCAACACTATGCATATAAAATGGACAACTTGGAAGCAACTGACAAATTCCTAGAAAGGTATATCCTTCCAAGACTGAACCAGGAAGAAATAGAAAATATGAACATACCAATCACATGTAATGAAATTGAAACTGTGATTAAAAATCTTCCAACAAACAAAAGTACAGGACCAGATGGCTTCACAGGTGAATTCTATCAAACATTTAGAGAAGAGTTAACACCCATTCTTCTCAAACTCTTCCAAAAAATTGCACAGGAGGGAATACCCTCAAACTCATTCTATGAGGCCACCATCACCCTGATACGCAAACCAGAAAAAGATATGAGAAAAAAAAATTACAGACCAATATCACTGATGAATATAGATGCAAAAATCCTCAACAAAACACTCGCAAACAGAATCCAACAGCACATTAAAAGGATCATACACAATGATCAAGTGGGATTTATCCTAGGAATGCAAGGATTCTTCAAGATATGCAAATCAATCAATGTGATACATGATATTAACAAATTGAAGAATAAAAACCATATGATCATTTCAATAGATGCAGGAAAAGCTTTTGAAAAAATACAACACCATTTATGCTAAAAACTCTCCAGAAAGTGAGCATAGAGGGAACCTACCTCAACATAATAAAGGCCATATACGACAAACCCACAGCCAACATCATTCTGAATGGTGAAAAACTGAAAGCATTTCCTCAAAGATCAGGAACAAGAAAAGGATGTCCACTCTCACCACTATTATTCAACACAATTTTGGAAGTCCTAGCCATGGCAATCAGAGAAGAAAAAGAAATAAAAGGAAAAAAAATAGAAAAGAAGAAATAAAACTCTCACTGTTTGCAGATGACATGATACTATACATAGAGAATCCTAAAGACACCACAAGAAAACTACTAGAGCTAATCAATGAATTGGTAAATTTGCAGGATACAAAATTAATGCACAGAAATCTCTTGCATTCCTATACACTAATGATGAAAAATCTGAAAGTGAAATTAAGAAAACACTCCCATTTACCATTGCAACAAAAAGAATAAAATACCTAGGAATAAACCTACCTAAGGAGACAAAAGACCTGTATGCAGAAAACTATAAGACACTGATGAAGGAAATTAAAGATGACACCAACAGATGGATAGATATACCATGTTCTTGGAATGGAAGAATCTATATTGTGAAAATGACTATACTACACAAAGCAATCTACAGATTCAATGCAATCCCTATAAAATTACCAATGGCATTTTTTATGGAACTAGAACAAAAAGCTTAAAATTGTATGGAGACAAAATAGACCCCAAATTGCCAAAGCAGTCTTGAGGGAAAAAAACGGAGCTGGAGGAATCAGACTCCCTGACTTTGGACTATACTTCAAAGCTACTGTAATCAAGACAGTATGGTCCTGACACAAATACAGAAACATATATCAGTGAAACACCATAGAAAGCCCAGAGATAAACCCACACACCTATGGTCAAGTAATCTATGATAAAAGAGGCGAGGATATACAATGGAGAAAAGACAGTCTCTTCAGTAAGTGTTGCTGGAAAAACTGGACAGCTACCTGGAAAAGAATGAAATTAGAACACTCACTAACACCATAGACAAAAATACAGTCAAAATGGATTAGAGACCTCAACGTAAGACCAGACACTATAAAACCCTTAGAGGAAAACATACGAAGAACACACTTTGGCATAAATCACAAAAAGATATTTTTTGATCCACCTCCTAGAGTAATGAAAATATAAACAAAAATTTAAAAAATGGGACCTAATGAAACTTCAAAGCTTTTGCACAGCAAAGGAAACCATAAACAAGACGAAAATACAACCCTCAGAATTGGAGAAAATATTTGCAGATGAACCAATGGACAAAGGATTAATCTCTAAAACATATAAACAGCTCATGCAACTCAATATTAAGAAAACAAACAACCCAATCCAAAATTGGGCAGAAGACCTAAATAGACATTTCTCCAAATAAGTCATACAGATGGCCAAGAAGCACATGAAAATTTGCTCAACACAACTAATTATTAGAGAAATGCAAATCAAAACTACAGTGAGGTATCACCTCCCACCAGTTAGAATGGGAATCATCAGAAAATCTACAAACAACAAATGCTGGATAAGGTGTGGAGGAAAGTGATCCCTCTTGCAGTGTTGGTGGGAATGTAAATTGATACAGCCACTATGGAGAACAGTATAGAGGTTCCTTAAAAAACTAAAAATAGAATTACCGTATGATCCAGCAATCCCACTACTGGGCATATAACCCGAGAAAACCATAACTCACAAAGACAAATGCACCCCAATTTTCATTGCAGAACTATTTACAATAGCCAGGTCATGGAAGCAACCTAAATGCCCATCGACAGACAAATAAATAAGGAAGATGTGGGACACATGTAAAATGGAATATTAGTCAGCCATAAAAAGGAAAGAAATTGGGTCATTTAATTTTTAACATCTTTATTTGAGTATAATTGCTTTACAATGGTGTGTTAGTTTCTGCTTTATAACAAACTGAATCAGTAATACATATAAATATGTCCCCATAGCTCTTCTGTCTTGCATCGCCCTCACTCCCACCCTCCCTATCCCTCCCTTCTAGGTGGTCACAAAGCACGGAGCTGATCTCACTCTGCTATGCAGCTGCTCCCCACTAGCTATCTATTTTATGTCTGGTAGTGTATATATGTCCATGCCACTCTCTCACTTTGTCACAGCTTACCCTTCTGCCTCCCCATATCCTCAAGTCCACTCTCTAGTAGGTCTGTGTCTTTATTTCCATCTTACCTGTAGCTTCTTCATGACAATTTTTTTCTTAGATTGCATATATATGTATTAGCATATGGTACTTGTTTTTCTCCTACAGAATTACTTCACCCTGCAGGACAGACTCTAGGTCTATCCACCTCACTACAAATAACACAATTTTGTTTCCTTTTATGGCTGAGTAATATTCCACTGTATATATGTGCCACATCTTCTTTATCCATTCATTCCTTGATGGACACTTAGGTTGCTTCCATGTCCTGGCTATTGTAAATAGAGCTGCAATGAATATTTTGGTACATGACTCCTTTTGAATTATGGTTTTCCCAGGGTATATGCCCAGTAGTGGGATTGCTGGATTGTATGGTAGTTCTATTTGTATATTTTTCAGGAACCTCCATACTGTACTCCAGACTGGCTGTATCAATTTGCATTCCCACCAACAGTGCAAGAGTGTTCCCTTTTCTGTACAACCTCTCCAGCATTTATTGTTATTAGATTTTTTGACGATGGCCATTCTGACAGGTGTGAGATGATATCTCATTGTAGTTCTGATGTGCATTTCTCTAATGATTAATGATGCTGAGCATTCTTTCATGTGTTTTTTGGCAATCTGTATATCTTCTTTGGAGAAATCTCTATTTAGGTCTCCTGTCCATTTTTTGGATTGGGTTGTTTGTTTTCTTTTGTTATTGAGTGGCATGAGCTCCTTGTAAATTTTGGAGATTAATTCTTTGTCAGTTTCTTCATTTGCAAATATTTCCTGCCATTCTGAAGGTAGTTTTTTGTCTCATTTATGGTTTCTTTGCTGTGCAAAAGCTTTTTTTTTTTTAAACATCTTTATTGGAGTATAATTGCTTTACAATGGTGTGTTAGTTTCTGCTTTATAACAAAGTGAATCAGTTATACATATACCTATGTTCCCATATCTCTTCCATCTTGCATCTCCCTCACTCCCACCCTCCCTATCCCTCCCCTCTAGGTGGTCACGCACCACCTAGCTGATCTCCCTGTGCTATGCGGCTGCTTCCCACTAGCTATCTGTTTTACATTTGGTAGTGTACATATGTCCATGCCACACTCTCACTTTGTCACAGCTTACCCTTCGCCATCCCCATATCCTCAAGTCCATTCTCTAGTAGGTCTGTGTCTTTATTTCCGTCTTACCCGTAGCTTCTTCATGACATATTTTTTCTTAGATTCCATATATATGTATTAGCATACAGTATTTGTTTTTCTCCTACAGAATTACTTCACCCTGCAGGACAGACTCTAGGTCTATCCACCTCACTACAAATAACACAATTTTGTTTCCTTTTATGGCTGAGTAATATTCCATTGTATATATGTGCCACATCTTCTTTATCCATTCATTCCTTGATGGACACTTAGGTTGCTTCCATGTCCTGGCTATTGTAAATAGTGCTTCAATGAACATTTTGGTTCATGACTCCTTTTGAATTATGGTTTTCCCAGTGTATATGCCCAGTAGTGAGATCGCTGGATTGTACGGTAGTTCTATTTATAGTTTTTTCAGGAAACTCCATACTGTTCTCCATAGTGGCTGTATCAATTTACGTTCCCACCAACAGTGCAAGAGTGTTCCCTTTTCTCTACACCCTCTTCAGCATTTATTGTTTCTAGATTTTTTGATAATGGCCATTCTGACAGGGGTGAGATGATATCTCATTGTAGTTTTGATTTGCATTTCTCTAACGACTAATTATGTTGAGCATTTTTTCATGTGTTTGTTGAAAATCTGTATATCTTCTTTGGAGAAATGTGTATTTATGTCTTCAGCCTAGTTTTGTATAGGGTTGTTTGTTTTTTTGTTATTGAGCTACATGAGCTGCTTGTAAATTTTGGAAATTAATCCTTTGTCAGTTGAGTCATTTGCAAATATTTTCTCCCATTCTGAGGGTTGTCTTTTGGTCTTGTTTATGGATTCCTTTGCTGTGCAAAAGCTTTGAAGTTTCATTAGGTCCCATTTGTTTATTTTTGTATTTAATCCAGGTCTGTAGGAGGTGGGTCAAAAAGGATCTTGCTGTGATTTTTCTTTTTTACATCTTTATTCGAGCATAAATGCTTTACAGTGGTGTGTTAGTTTCTGCCTTATAACAAAGTGAATCAGTTATACATATACATATGTTCCCATATCTCTTCCCTCTTGCGTCTCCCTCCCACCTACCCTCCTTTTCCCACCCCTCTCGGTGGTCACAAAGCACCGAGCTTATCTCCCTGTGCTATGTGGCTGCTTCTCACTAGCTATCTATTTTACGTTTGGTAGTGTATATATGTCCATGCCTCTTTCTCACCTTGTAACAGCTTACCCTTCCCCCTCCCCATGTCCTCAAGTCCACTCTCTAGTAGGTCTGTGTTTTTATTCCTGTATTACCCGTAGGTTCTTCATGACATTTTTTTCTTAAATTCCATATATGTGTGTTAGCATACGGTATTTGTCTTTCTCTTTCTGACTTACTTCACTCTGTATGACAGACTCTAGGTCCGTCCACCTCATTACAAATAGCTCAATTTCGTTTCTTTTTATGGCTGAGAAATATTCCATTATATATATGTGCCACATCTTTTTTATCCATTCATCTGATGATGGACACTTAGGTTGCTTCCCTCACAGTGCTATTGTAAATAGAGCTACAGTGAACATTTTGGCACATGACTCTTTATGAATTATGATTTTCTCAGGGCATATGCCCAGTAGTGGGATTGCTGTGTTATATGGTAGTTCTATTTATAGTTTTTTAAGGAACCTCCATACTGTTCTCCATAGTCACAGTACCAGTTCACATTCCTACCAGCAGTACAAGAGTGTTCCTTTTTCTCCACACCCTCTACAACATTTATTGTTTCTAGATGTTTTGATGATGGCCATTCTGAGTGTTGTGAGTTGATATCTCATTGTAGTTTTGATTTGCATTTCTTTGATGATTAATGATGTTGAGCATTCTTTCATGTGTTTGTTGGCTCTCTGTATATCTTCTTTGGATAAATGTCTATTTGGGTCTTCTGCCCATTTTGGATTGGGTTGTTTGTTTTTTTGTTATTGAGCTGCTTGAGCTGCTTATAAATTTGGGAGATTAATCCTTTGTCTGTTGCTTCATTTGCAAATATTTTTGCCCATTCTGAGGGTTGTCTTTTGGTCTTGTTTATGGTTTCCTTTGCTGTGCAAAAGCTTTGAAGTTTCATTAGTTTCCATTTGTTTATTTTTGTTTTCTATTTCCATTCCTCTAGGAGGTGGGTCAAAAAGGATCCTGATGTGATTCATGTCACCGAGTGTTCTGCCTATGTATCCTGTAAGTGTTTGATAGTTACTGGCCTTACATTTAGGTCTTCAATGCATTTTAAGCTTATTTTTGTGTATGGTGTTAGGGAGTGATCTAATCTCATACTTTAACATGTACCTGTCCAGTTTTCCCAACACCAATTAGTGAAGAGGCTGTCCTTTCTCCACTGTACATTCATGCCTCCTTTATCAAAGATAAGGTGACTATATGTGCATGAGTTTTTCTCTCGGCTTTCTATCCTGTTCCATTAACGAATATTTCTGGTTTTTTTTGCCAGTACCATACTGTCTTGATTACTGTCGCTTTGTAGTATAGTCTGAAGTCAGGGAGCCTGATTACTCCAGGTAGATTTTTCATTCTCAAGGTTATTTTGGCTATTTGGGGTCTTTTTTGTTTCCTTACGAATTGTGAAATTTTTTGTTCTACTTCTGTGAAAAATGCCAGTGATACTTAGATAAGGATTGCATTGAATCTGTAGATTGCTTTGGGTAGTAGAGTCATTTTCACAATGTTGATTCTTCCAATCCACAAACATGGTATAGCTCTCCATCTATTTGTATCATATTTAATTTCTTTCATGAGTGTCTTATAATTATCTGCATACAAGTATTTTGTCTCCTTAGATAGGTATATTCTTAGATATTTTATTATTTTTGTTTCCATGGTAAATGGGAGTGGTTTCTTGATTTCACTTTCAATCATTAGAGTATAGGAATGCCAGAGATTTCTGTGCATTGTTTTTTTATCATGCTACTTTACCAAATTCATTGAGTAGTTCTATTAGTTTTCTGTTGGCATCTTTAGGACTCTCTATGCATAGTATCATGTCATCTGCAAACAGTGACAGCTTTACTTATTTTCTGATTTGGATTCCTTTTATTTCCTTTTGTTCTCTAATTGCCCTGGCTAGAACTTCAAAAACTATGTTGAATAAGAATGGTGAGAGTGGGCAATCTTGTGTTTTTCCTGATCTTAGTGGAAATGCTTTCAATTACTCACCATTGAGGATGATGTTGGCTGTGCGTTTGTCATATATGGCCTCTATAATGTTGAGGAAAGTTCCCTCTGTGCCTACTTTCTGCAGGTTTTTTATCATAAATCCATATTGAATTTTGTCAAAAGCTTTCTTTGCATCTATTGAGATGATCATATGGGTTTTCTCCTTCAATTTGTTAATATGGTTTATCTTTTGATTGATTTGCGTATATTGAAAAATCCTTGCATTCCTGGAATAAACCCCACTTGATCATGGTGTATGATCCTTTTAAAGTGCTGTTGAATTCTGTTTGCTTGTATTTTGTTGAGGGTTTTTGAATATATGTTCATCAGTGATATTGGTCTGTAGTATTCTTTCTTTGTGACATCCTTGTCTGGTTTTGGTATCAAGGTGATGGTGGCCTCTTAGAATGAGTTTGGGAGTGTTCCTCCCTCCGCTATATTTTGGAAGAGTTTGAGAAGGATAGGTGTTAGCTCTTCTCTAAATGTTTGATAGAATTCACCAGTGAAGCCATCTGCTCTTGGGCTTTTGATTGTTGCAAGATTTTTCATCACAGTTTCAATTTCAGTCCTTGTGATTGGTCTGGCAGGTTGTGCATTTCTAAGAATTTGTCCATTTCTTCCAGGTTGTCCATTTTATTGGCATACAGTTGCTAGTAGTAATCTCTCATGATCTTTTGTATTTCTGCAGTGTCAGTTGTTACTTCTCCTTTTTCATTTCTAATTCTATTGATTTGAGTAACTTCTCCTTTTTTTTCTTAGTGATTCTGGTTAATGGTTTATCAATTTTTTTATCATCTCAAAGAACCAGCTTTCAGTTCTTTTGATCTTTGCTATCATTTCCTTCATTTCTTTTTCATTTATTTCTGATTTGATTTTTATGATTTCTTTCCTTCTGCTAATTTTGAGGTTATTTTGTTCTTCTTTCTCTAATTGCTCCAGTGCAATGTTAGGTTGTTTATTCGAGCTGTTTCCTGGTTCTTTTTTTTTTTCTTTTTTCTTTTTGCAGTACTCGGGGCTCTCACTGCCGTGGCCTCTCTCATCATGGAGCACAGGCTCCAGATGCGCGGGCTCAGCGACCATGGCTCATGGGTCATCTGCTCCGTGTCATGTGGGATCCTCCTGGTCCGGGAAACGAACCTGTGTTCCCTGCATTGGTAAGCAGACTCCCAACCACTGCGCCACCTAGGAAACTCTCCTTTTTCTTAAGGTAGGATTGTATTGCTATAAACTTCCCTCTTAGAACTGATTTTGCTGCACCCCATAGGTTTTGGGTCATTGTGTCTCCATTTTCATTTGTTTCTACGTATTTTTTTATTTCCTCTTTGATATCTTCAGTGATCACTTCGTTATTAAGTAGTGTATTGTTTAGCCCCCATATGTTTGTATTTTTTTACAGCTCTTTTCCACTAATTGATATCTAGTCTCATAGCACTGTGTTTGGAAAAGATACTGATACAATTTAAATTTTCTTAAATTTACCAAGGCTTGGTTTGTGACACAAAATATGTTCTATCCTGGAGAATGTTCCATGAGCACTTGAGAAAAATGTGTATTCTGTTGTTTTTGGATGGAATGTCCTATAAATATCAATTAAGTCCATTTTGTTTAATGTATCATTTAAAGCTTGTGTTTCCTTATTTATTTTCATTTTGGATGATAAGTCCATTGGTGAAAGTGGGGTGTTAACGTCTCATACTATGAATGTGTTACTGTTGATTTCCCCTTTTATGGCTGTTAGTATTTGCCTTATGTATTGAGGTGCTCCTATGTTGGGTGCATAAATATTTACAATTGTTATATCTGCTTCTTGGATCGATCCCTTGATCATTATGTAGTGTCCTTTTTGTCTCTTCTAAGAGTCTTTATTTTAAAGTCTATTATGTCTGATACAATAATTGCTACTGCAGCTTTCTTTTGGTATCCATTTGCATGGAATACCTTTTTCCATTCTCTTACTTTGAGTCTGTATGTGTCTCTAGTCTGAAGTGGTTCTCTTGTAGACAGCGTATATATGGGTCTTGTTTTTGTATCCATTCAGCCAATCTGTGTCTTTTGGTGGGAGCATTTAATCCATTTACATTTAAAGTAATTATTGATATGTATATCCTTATTCCCATTTTCTTTATTGTTTTGGCTTCATTATTGTAGGTGTTTTCCTTCTCTTGTGTTTCTTGCCTAGAAGAGTTCCTTTAGCATTTGTTGTAAAGCTGGCTTGGTTGTGCTGAACTCTCTCAGCTTTTGCTTGTCTGTAAAGGCTTTAATTTCTCCATCAAATCTGAATGAGATCCTTGCTTGGTAGAGTAACCTTGGTTGCAGGTTTTTCTCCTTCATCACTTTCAGTATGTCCTGCCAGTCCTTTCTGGCTTGCAGAGTTTCTGCTGAGAGATCAGCTGTTAACCTTATGGGCATTTCCTTGTGTGTTATTATTTGTTTTTTCCCATGCTGCTTTTAATATGTTTTCTTTGCATTTAATTTTTGACAGTTTGATTAATATGTTTCTTGGTGTGTTTCTCCTTGGATTTATCCTGTATGGGACTCTCTGTGCTTCCTGGACTTGATTAGCTATTTCCTTTCCCATATTGCGGAAGTTTTCAACTATAATCTCTTCAAATATTTTCTCAGTCCCTTTCTTTTTCTCTTCTTCTTTTGGAACCCCTATAATTCGAATGGTGGTGTGTTTAATGTTGTCCCAGAGGTCTCTGAGACTGTCCTCAGTTCTTTTCATTCTTTATTCTTTATTCTGCTCTGCAGTAGTTATTTCCACTGTTTTATCTTCCAGGTCACTTATCCGTTCTTCTGCCTCAGTTATTCTGCTATTGATCCAATCTAGACTATTTTTTATTTCATTTATTGTGCTGTTCATCATTGCTTGTTTCATCTTTAGTTGTTCTAGATCCTTGTTAAATGTTTCTTGCATTTTGTCTATTCTATTTCCAAGATGTTGGATCATTTTTACTATCATCATTCTGAATTCTTTTTCAGATAGACTGCCTATTTCCTCTTCATTTGTTAGGTCTGGTGGGTTTTTATCTTGCTCCTTCATCTGCTGTGTGTTTTTCTGTCTTCTCATTTTGCTTAACTTACTGTGTTTGGGGTCTCCTTTTTGCATGCTACCAGTTCGTAGATTCTGTTGTTTTTGCTGTCTGTCCCCAAGGGCTAAAGTTGGTTCAGTGGGTTGTGTAAGCTTCCTGGTAGAGGGAACTAGTGCCTGTGTTCTGGTGGATGAGGCTGGATCTTGTCTTTCTGGTGGGCAGTTCCATGTCTGGTGGTTTGTTTTGTGGTGTCTGTGGACTTATTATAATTTTAGGCAGCCTCCCTACTAATGGTTTTTGTTTGTTCCTGTCTTCCTAGTTGTTTGGCATAGGGTGTCCATCACTGTGGCTTGCTGGTCGTTGAGTGAAGCTGGGTGCTGGTGTTGAGATGGAGATCTCTGGGAGGTTTTCATCACTTGATGTTATGTGGAGCTGGGAGGTCTCTTTTGGACCAGTGTCCTGAAGTTGGCTCTCCAAATTCAGATGCAGAGCACTGTCTCCTGGCTGCAGCACCAAGAGCCTTTCACCCACACGGCTCTGAATAAAAGCGAGGAAAAGTAAGAAAGAAAGAAAGAAAGAATGAAAGAAAGAAAGAAAGCAGGAAGTAAGGAAGGAAAGGAGGGAAAGAAGGAAAGAAAGAAAGAAAGCAGATAAAATAAAATAAAATAAAGTAAGATAAAATAAAATAAAATAATTAAAATAAAAAATAATTATTAAGAAAAAAGTCTTTTGAAGTGAAGAAAAAATAAAAGAAATGAACAGATAGAACCCTAGGACTAATGGTGGAAGCAAAGCTATACAGACAAAATCTCACACAGAAGCATACACATACACACTCACAAAAAGAGGAAAAATGGAAAAAATCATAAATCTAGCTCTAAAAGTCCACCTCCACAATTTGGGATTATTCATTGTCTATTCATGTATTCCACAGTTGCAGGGGAGATCAAGTTAATTGTGGAGCTTTAATCCACTGCTTCTGAGGCTGCTGGGAGGTATTTCCTTTTCTCTTCTCACAGCTCCCGGGGCTGAGCTTTGGATTTGGCCCCACCTCTGCATGTAGGTCGTCAGAGGGCATCTGTTCTTCTCTCAGAGAGGACGGGGTTAAAGGACAGCTGCTTCGGGAACTCTGGCTCACTCAGGCCAGGGAGAGGGAGGGGTACAGAGTGTGGGGTGAGCCTGTGGCGGCAGAGGCCAGCGGAACTTTGCACCAGCCTGAGGCACGTGGTGCATTCTCCCGGGGAAGTTATCCCTGGATCCTAGAACCCTGGCAGTGGCAGGCTGCACAGGCTCCCGGGAAGGGGTATGTGGATAGTGACCTGTGATCGTACACAGGCTACTTGTTGGTGGCAGCAGCAGCCTTAGCGTCACATGCCTGTCTCTGTGGTCTGCGTCTTTTGCACTGGCTCATGCCCGTCTCTGGAGCTCCTTTAAACAACACTCTTAATCTCCTCTCTTTGTGCACCAGGAAACAAAGAGGGAAGAAAATGCCTCTTGCTTCTTCTACAGATCCAGACTTTTCCCCAGACACCCTCCCGGCTAGCCGTGGTGCACTAAACCCCTGCAGGCTGTGTTCACGCCGCCAACCCCAATCCTCTCCATGTGCTCCGACCGAAGCCCGAGCCTCAGCTCCCAGCCCTGCCCATACAGGCGGGTGTGCAGACAAGCCTCTCGGGAGGGTGAGTGCTGGTCAGCACCGATCCTCTGTGCGGGCATCTCTCCACATTTCCCTCCGCACCCCTGCTGCTGTGCTCTCCTCAGCGGCTCTGGAGCTTACCCCTTCCGCCACCCGCAGTCTCTGCCTGAGAACGGGCTTCCTAGTGTGTGAAAAACTTTCCTCCTTCACAGCTCCCTCTCATTGGTGCAGGTCCCGTCCCTATCCTTTTGTCTCTGTTTATTCTTTTTTCTTATGCGCTACCCAGGTACGTGGGGACATTCTTGCCTTTGGGAAGGTCTGAGGTCTTCTGTCAGTGTTCAGTAGGTGTGCAGTAGGAGTTGTTCCACGTGTAGATGTATTTCTGCTGTATCCGTGGGGAGGAAGGTGATCTCCGTGTCTTACTCTTCTGCCGTCTTCCCCCCTTGCTGTGATTTATGTCATAGAGCATTCTGCCTATGTTTTCCTCTAAGAATTTGATAGTGTCTGGCCTTACATTTAGGTCTTTAATCTATTTTGAGTTTATTTTTGTGAATGGTGTTAGGAACTGTTCAAATTTCATACTTTTACATTTACCTGTCCAGTTTTCGGAGCACCACTTATTGAAGACTCTGTCTTTTCTCCACTATATATTCTTGCCTGCTTTATCAAAGCTAAGGTGTCCATATGTGCTTGGCTTTATCTCTTGGCTTTCTATCCAGTTCCATTGATATATTTTTTTCTGTTTTTTGCCAGTACCATACTGTCTTGATTATTGTAGCAATGTAGTATAGTCTGAAGTCAGGGAGCCTGATTCTTCCAGCTCCGTTTTTCTTTCTCAAGATTGCTTTGGCTATTCGGGATCTTTTGTGTTTCCATACAAATTGTCAAATTTTTTGTTCTAGTTCTGTGAAAAATGCCAGTGGCTGTTTGATAAGGATTGCATTGAATCTGTAGATTTCTTTGGGTAGTAGAGTCATTTTCACAAGGTTGATTCTTCCAATGCAAGAACATGGTATATCTCTCCATCTATTTGTATCATCTTTAATTTATTCCATCAGTGCCTTATAATTTTCTGCATACAGGTATTTTGTCTCCTTAGGTAGGTATATTACTATATATTTTATTCTTTTTGTTGCCATGGCAAATTGGAGTGTTTTCTTGACTTCACTTTCATATTTTTCATCATTCGTGTATAGGAATGCCATAGATTTCTGTACATTAATTTTGTATCCTGCTACATTACCAAATTTATTGATTAGCTCTAGTATTTTTCAGGTAGCATCTTTAGGATTCTCTATGTATAGTATTGTGTCATCTGCAAACAGTGACATCTGTCCTTCTTCTTTTCGGATTTGGATTCCTTTTATGTCCTTTTGTTCTCTGATTGCTGTGGCTAAAACTTCCAAAACTATGTTGAATAAGAGTGGTGAGAGTGGGCAACCTTGTCTTGTTCCTGTTTTTAGTGGAAAAGCTTTCAGTTTTTCACCATTGAGGATGATGTTGGCTGTGTGTTTGTTGTATATGTCCTTTATTATGTTGAGGAAAGTTCCCTCTATGCCTACTTTCTGCATGTTTTTTTTTTTATCATAAATGGGTGTTGGATTTTGTCGAAAGCTTTCTCTGTATCTATTGAGATGATCATATGATTTTTCTCCTTTAATTTTTTAATATGGTGTATCACATAGATTGATTTCCATATATTGAAGAATCCTTGCATTCCTGGAATAAACCCCACTTGATCATGGTGTATGACCCTTTTAATGTGTTGTTGGGTTCTGTTTGCGAGTATTTTGCTGAGGATTTTTGCATCTATGTTCATCAGTGATATTGGCCTGTAGTATTCTTTCTTTGTGACATCCTTGGAGGGTTTTGGTATCAAGGTGATGGTGGCCTTGTAGAATGAGTTTGGGTGTGTTCCACCCTCTGCTAAATTTTGGAAGAGTTTGAGAAGGATAGGTGTTAGCTCTTCTCTAAATGTTTGATAGAATTTGCCTGTGAAGCCATCTGCTCCTGGGCTTTGGATAGTTGCAAATTTTTAATCACAGTTTCAGTCTTGTGATTGTTCTGTTCATATTTTCTATTTATTCCTGATTCAGTCTTCCCAGATTGTGCATTTCTAACAATTTGTCCATTTCTTCCAGGTGGTCCATTTTATTGGTATACAGTTGCTTGTAGTAATCTCTCTCTCATGATCTTTTGTATTTCTGCAGTTACTTCTCCTTTTTCTTTCTAATTCTATTGATTTGAGTAAATTCTACCTTTTTTTCTTGATGAGTCTGGCTAGTGGTTTATCTATTTTGTTTATCTTCTCAAAGAACCAGCTTTTAGTTTTATTGATCTTTGCTATTGTTTCCTTCATTTCTTTTTCATTTATTTCTGATCTGATTTTTATGATTTCTTTTCTTCTGCTAGCTTTGGGGTTTTTTTGTTCTTCTTTCTCTAATTGCTTTAGGTGCAAAGTTAGGTTGTTTATTCGAGACGTTTCCTGTTTCTTAATGTAGGATTGTATTGCTATAATCTTCCCTCTTAGGACTGCTTTTGATTCATCCCATAGGTTTTGGGTCGTTGTGTCTCCATTGTCATTTGTTTCTAGGTACTTTTTTATTTCCTCTTTGATTTCTTCAGTGACCACTTCGTTATTAAGTACTGTATTGTTTAGCCTCCATGTATTTTTATTTTTTTACAGATCTTTTCCTGTAATTGATATCTAGTCTCATAGTGTTGTAGTTGCAAAAGATACTTGATATAATTTCAATTTTCTTAAATATACCAAGGCTTGCTTTGTGACCCAAGATATGATTTATCCTGGGGAATGTTCCATGTACACTTGAGAAAAATGTATTCTGTTGTTTTTGGATGGAATGTCCTAAAAATATCAATTAAGTGCATCTTGTTTAATGTATCATTTAAAGTTTGTGTTTCCTTATTTATTTTCATTTTGAATAATCTGTACATTGGTGAAAGTGGGGTGTTAACATCGCATAACTATGAATGTGTTACTGTCAATTTCCCCTTTTATGCCTGTTAGTATTTGCCTTATGTATTGAGGTCCTCCTATGTTGGGTGCATAAATATTTACAATTGTTATATCTTCTTCTTGGATCGATCCCTTGATCATTATGTAGTGTCCTTCTTTGGCTCTTCTAATAAACTTTATTTTAAGTCTATTTTGTCTGATATTAGAATTGCTACTCCAGCTTTCTTTTTGTTTCCATTTGCATGGAATATCGTTTTCCATCCCCTTACTTTGAGTCTCTATGTTTCTCTAGGTCTGAAGTGGGTCTCCTGTAGACAGCATATATATGGGTCTATTTTTTGTATCCATTCAGCCAGTCTGTGTCTTTTGGTGGGAGCATTTAGTCCATTTACATTTAAGGTAACTATTGATATGTATGTTCTTATTCCCACTTCCTTAATTGTTTTGTGTTCGGTATTGTTTGTCTTTTCCTTCTCTTGTGTTTCTTGCTTAGAAAAGTTCCTTAAGCATTTGTTGTAAAGCTGCTTTGGAGATGCTAACTATCTCAGCTTTTGCTTGTCTGTAAAGGTTTGAATTTCTCCATCGAATCTGAGTTAGATCCTTGCTGGGTAGAGTCATCATGGTTGTAGGTTTTTCTCCTTCATCACTTAAAATATGTCCTGCCAGTCCCTCCTACCTTGCAGAGTTTCTGCTGAGAGATCAGCTGTTAACCTTATGGGGATTCCCTTGTGTGTTGTTTGTTGGATTTCTCTTGCTGCTTTTAATATATTTTCTTTGTATTTAAATTTTGACAGTTTGATTACTGTGTGTCTTGGCATATTTTTCCTTGGATTTATCCTGTATGGGACTCTCTGTGCTTCCTGGACTTGATTAACTATTTCCTTTCCCATATTAGAGAAGTTTTCAACTATACTCTCTTGAAATATTTTCTCAGTCCCATTCTTTTTCTCTTCTTCTTCTGGAACCCTTATAATTCAAAAGTTGGTGCGTTGTCCCAGAAGTCACTGAAATTGTCCTCAGTTATTTTCATTCTTTTTCCTTTATTCTGCTCTGTAGTAGTTATTTCCACTATTTTACCTTCCAGGTTACTTATCCGTTCTTCTGCCTCAGTTATTCTGCTATTGATCCCTTCTAGAGTAGTTTTTATTTCATTTATTGTGTTGCTCATCATTGCTTGTTTCATCTTTAGTTCTTCTAGGTCCTTGTTAAATGTTTCTTGCATTTTGTCTATTCTATTTCCAAAATTTTGGATCATCTTTACTATCATTATTCTGAATTATTTTTCGGGTAGAATGCCTATTTCCTCTTTATTTGTTAGGTCTGGTGCGTTTGTATCTTGCTCCTTCATCTGCTGTGTGTTTTTCTGTCTTCTCATTTTGCTTAACTTACTGTGTTTGGGGTCTCCTTTTTGCATGCTGCTGTTTCGTAGTTCCCATTGTTTTTGGTGTCTGTCTCCAGTGGCTAAAGTTGGTTCAGTGGGTTGTGTAGGCTTCCTGGTGGAGGGGACTAGTGCTGGTGTTCCGGTGGATGAGGCTGGATCTTGTCTTTCTTCTGGGCAGGTCCACATCTGGTGGTGTGTTTTGGGGTGTCTGTGGTCTTATTATGATTTTAGGCAGCCTCTATGCTAATTGGTGGCTTGTGTTCCTGTCTTGCTAGTTGTTTGTCATAGGATGTCCAGCACTGTAGCTTGCTGGTCTTTGAGTGAAGCTGGGTGCTGGTGTTGAGATTGAGATCTGTGAGAGATTTTCGTCATCTCACATTATGTGGAGCTGGGAGGTCTCTTGTGGCCCAGTGCCCTGAATTTGGCTCTCCCAACTCAGAGGCAGAGCACTGATTCCTGTCTGCAGCACCAAGAGATTTTCATCCACACAGCTCAAAATAAAAGGAACGAAAATTAAGAAAGAAGAAGGAAAGAAAGAAAGAAAGAAAGAGAGAAAGAAAGAAAGAAAGATAGAAAGAAAGAAGGAAGGAAAGAAAGAAGGAAAGAAAGGAGGAAGGAAGGAAGGAAGGAAGGAAAGAAAGGAGGGAGGGTGGGAGGGAGGGAGGGAGGAAGGAAGAAAGGAAGAAAGGGAAGGAAGGAAAGAAAGAAGGAAGATAAAATAAAATAAAGTAAGATAAAATAAAATTATAAAAATAATTACTAAAAAAATTTTTTTTCAAAGAAGAAAAAGAAACAGACGGATAGAACCCTAGGACAAATGGTGGAAGCAAAGCTATACAGACAAAATCTCACACAGAAGCATACACATACACACTCACAAAAAGAGGAAAAGGGGAAAAAATCATGAATCTTGCTCCAAAGTCCACCTCCTTAATTTGGGATGATTCGTTGTCTAATCATGTATTCCAAAGATGCAGGGTACATCATGTTGATTGTGGAGATTTAATCTGCTGCTTCTGAGGCTGCTGGGAGGGATTTCCCTTTTTCTTCTCTGTTCTCACAGCTCCCGGGGCTCAGATTTGGATGTGGCCCCGCCTCTGCGTGTAGGTCGCCGGAGGGCATCTCTTTTTCTCTCAGACAGGACGGGGTTAAAGGAGCA
Source organism: Tursiops truncatus (assembly GCF_011762595.2). Classification (NCBI taxonomy): domain Eukaryota; kingdom Metazoa; phylum Chordata; class Mammalia; order Artiodactyla; family Delphinidae; genus Tursiops; species Tursiops truncatus. The sequence continues at coordinate 63,891,157 of NC_047055.1, read as the reverse complement.
GCTGCTTCAGGAACTCTGGCTCGCTCAGGCCACGTGGAGGGAGAGGTATTGAGTGCGGGGCGAGCCTGCGGTGGCAGAGACCAGCAGGACGTTGCACCAGCCTGAGGCGCGCGGTGTGTTCTCCTGGAGAAGTTGTCCCTGGGTCCCAGGACCCTGACAGTGGCGGACTGGACAGGCTCCCCGGTAGGGGGATGTGGATAGTGACCTGTGTTTGTACACAGGCTTCTTGGTGGTGGCAGCAGCATCCTTATCATCTCATGCCCATCTCTGTGGTCCGCGGTTTTCGCCGTGGCTTGCACCAGTCTCTGGAGCTCCTTTAAGCAGTGCTCTTAATCCCCTCTCCTCGCAGACCAGGAAACAAAGAGGGAAGAAAAAGTCTCTTGCCTCTTCGACAGGTCCAGAATTTTCCCCAGACTCCCTCCCGGCTAGTCATGTTGCACTAACCCCCTACAGGCTGTGTTCATGCCGCCAATCCCAGTCCACTCCCTGTGCTCCGACCAAAGCCCGAGCCTCAGCTCCCAGCCCCGCCTGCCCAGGCCCGTAAGCAGACAAGCCTCTCGGGCTAGCGAGTGCCGGTCGGCACCAATCCTCTGTGCGAGAACTTCTCCTCTTTTCCCTCTGCACCCCTGTTGCTGTGTTCTCCTCCATGGCTCCAGAGCCTTCCCCCTCTGCAGTCTCCACCCACGAAGGTGCTTCCTAGTGTGTGGAAAGATTTCCTCCTACACAGCTCCCTCCCACTGGTGCAGGTCCCATCCCTATCCTTTTGTCTCTGTTTATTCTTTTTTCTTTTGCCCTACCCAGGTACGTGGGGAGTTTCTTTCCTTTTGGGAGGTCTGAGTTCTTCTGCCAGCATTCAGTAGGTGTTCTGTGGGAGTTGTTCCATGTGTAGATGTATATCTGGTGTATCTGTGGGGAGGAAGGTGATCTCCGTGTCTTACTCTTCCGTCATCTTCCCCCCTTGCTGTGATTTATGTCATAGAGCGTTCTGCCTATGTTTTCCTCTAAGATTTTGATAGTGTCTGGCCTTACATTTAGGTCTTTAATCCATTTTGAGTTTATTTTTGTGAATGGTGTTAGGAACTGTTCAAATTTCATACTTTTATATGTACCTGTCCAGTTTTCGGAGCACCACTTATTGAAGACTCTGTCTTTTCTCCACTGTATATTCTTGCCTGCTTTATCAAAGCTAAGGTGTCCATATGTGCATGGCTTTATCTCTAGGATTTCTCTCCTGTTCCATTGATATATTTTTCTGTTTTTTGCCAGTACCATACTCTTTTGATTATTGTAGCAATATAGTATAGTCTGAAGTCAGGGAGCCTGATTCCTCCAGCTCCGTTTTTCTTTCTCACGTTTGCATTTGCTATTCGGGATCTTTTGTGTTTCAGTAGAAATTGTGAAATTTTTTGTTCTAGTTCTGTGAAAAATGTCCGTTGTAGTTTGTTAAGGATTGCATTGAATCCGTAGATTGCTTTGGGTAATAGAGTCATTTTCACAATGTAGATTCTTCCAATCCAAGAACATGGTATATCTCTCCATCTATTTATATCATCTTTAATTTATTTCATTAGTGTCTTATAATTATCTGTGTACAGTTCTTTTGTCTCCTTAGGTAGGTTTATTCCTAGATACTTTATTCATTTTGTTGCAATGGTAAATGGGAGTGTTTTCTTATTTTAACTTTCAGATTTGTCATCATTAGTGTATAGGAAGGCCAGAGATTTCTGTGCATTAGTTTTTTATCCTGCTACTTTTCCAAATTAATTGATTAGCTCTAGTAGTTTTCTGGTAGCATCTTTAGGATTCTCTATGTATAGTATAATGTCATCTGCAAACAGTGACAGCTTTACTTCTTCTTTTCCTATGGGATACCTTTAATTTCTTTTTCGTCTCTGATTGCTCTGGCTAAAACTTCCAAAACTATGTTGAATTATAGTGGTGAGAGTGGACAAGCTTTTCATGTTCCTGATCTTAGTGGAAATGCTTTCAGTTTTTCACTATTGAGCATGATGTTGGCTGTGGGTTTGTCATATATGGCCTTTATTATATTGAGGAAAGTTCCCTCTATGCCTACTTTCTGCAGGGTGCTTATCATAAATGTGTGTTGAATTTTGTCTAAATCTTTCTCTGCATTTATTGAGATGATCATATGATTTTTCTCTTTCAATTTGTTAATATGGTGTATCACGTTGATTGATTTCTGTATATTGAAGAATCCTTGCATTCCTGGAATAAACCCCACTTGATCTTGGTGTATGATCCATTTAATGTGCTGTTGGATTCTGTTTGCTAGTATTTTGCTGAGGACTTTTACATCTATGTTCATCCATGATATTTGCCGGTAGTTTTCTTTTTTTGTGACATCTTTCTCTGGTATTGGCATCAGGGTGATGGTGGCCTCTTAGAATGAGTTTTGGAGTGTTCCTCCCTCTGCTATATTTTGGTAGAGTTCGAGAAGGATAGGTTTTGGCTCTTCTATAAATATTTGGTAGAATTCGCCTGTGAAGCCATCTGGTCCTGAGCGTTTGTTTGTTGGAAGATTTTTAATCACAGTTTCAATTTCAGTGCTTGTGCTTGTCTGTTCATATTTTCTAGTTCTTCGTGGTTCAGTCTCGGCAGGTTGTGCATTTCTAAGGATTTGTCCATTTCTTCCAGGTTGTTCATTTTTTTTGGTGTAGAGTTGCTTGTAGTAATCTCTCATGATCCCTTATATTTCTGCAGTGTCAGTTGTTACTTGCTTTTCATTTGTAATTCTATTGATTTGAGTCTTGTCACTTTTTTTCTTGGTGAGTCTGGCTAATGGTTTATCTATTTTGTTTATCTTCTCAAAGAACCAGCTTTTCATTTTATTGATCTTTGCTATCATTTCCTTCATTCTTTTTTTAATTTTTTTCTTACCTGATCTTTATGATTTCTTTCCTTTTACTAATGTTGTTTTTTTTTTTGTCCTTCTTTCTCTAATTGCTTTAGGTGCAAGGTTAAGTTGTTTATTTGATATGTTTTCTGTTACTTGAGGTAGGAATTTATTGCTATAAACTTCCCTCGTAGAATTGCTTTTTCTGCATGTCATAGGTTTGGGTCGTCGTGTCTCTATTTTCATTTGTTTCTAGGTATTTTATGATTTTCTCTTTGATTTCTTCAGTGATCTCTTGTTTATTAAGTAGTATATTTTTTAGCCTCCATGTGTTTGTATTTTTTATGGATCTTTTCCTATAATTGATATCTAGTCTCATAGCATTGTGGCCGGAAAAGATACTTGATATGATTTCAATTTTCTTAAATTTACTGAAGCTTAATTCATTACCCAAGGTATGATCTATCCTGGAGAATGTTCCATGAGCACTTGAGAAAAATGTGTATTGCTTTCTTTCACATGGAATGTCCTATAAATATCAATTAAGTCCATCTTGCTTAATGTATCATTTAAAGCTTGTGTTTCCTTATTTATTTTCATTTTGGATGATCTGTCCATTGGTGAAAGTGGGTTTTAATGTCCCCTACTATAAATGTGTTACTGTTGATATCCCCTTTTATGGCTGTTAGTATTTGCCTTATCTATTGAGGTGCTTCAATGTTTGGTGCATAAATATTTACAATTTTTTTATCTTCTTGTATTGATCCCTTGATATTTATGTAGTGTCCTTCTTTGACTCTTGTAATAGTCTTCATTTTAAAGTCTATTTTGTTTGGAAAAATAATTGCTATTCCAGGTTTCTTTAGATTTCTATTTGCTTGGAATATCTTTTTCCATCCCCTCACTTTTAGTCTCCATGTGTCCCTATGTCTGAAGTTGGTCTCTTGTAGACAGCATATATATGGGTCTTGTTTATATATCCATTCAGGCAGTCTGTGTCTTTTGGTGGGAGTATTTAATCCATTTACATTTAAGGAAATTAACGATATGTATGTTCCTATTCCCATTTTCTTAATTGTTTTGGGTTTGTTATTGTAGGTCTTTTCCTCCTCTCATGCTTCTTGCCTAAAGAAGTTCCTTGAGCATTTGTTGTAAAGCTGGTTTGGTGGTGCTGAACTCTCTCAGCTTTTGCTTGTCTGTAAAGGTTTTAATTGCTCCATCAAATCTGAGTGAGATCCTTGCTGGGTAGAGTCATCATGGTTGTAGGTTTTTCTCCTTCATCACTTTAAATATGTCCTGCCACTCCCTTCTGGCTTGCAGATTTTCTGCTAAAAGTTTAGCTGTTAACCTTATGGAGATTCCCTTTTGTGCTATTTGTTGTTTTTCCCTTGCTGCTTTTAATATGCTTTCTTTGTATTTAATTTTTGACAGTTTGATTAATGTGTGTCTTGGTGTATTTCTCCTTGGATTTATCCTGTATGGGACTCTGTGCTTCCTGGACTTGATTAACTATTTCCTTTCCCACATTAGGGAAGTTTTCAACTATAATCACTTCAAATATTTTCTCAGTCACATTCTTTTTCTCTTCTTCTTCTGGGGCCCCTATAATTCGAATATTGGTGATTTTAATGTTGTCCCAGAGGTTTCTGAGACTGTTCTCAATTCTTTTCATTCTTTTTTCTTTATTCTGCTCTGCAGTAGTTATTTCTACTATTTTATCTTCCAGGTCACTTATCTGTTCTTCTGCCTCAGTTATTCTCCTATTGATCCCTTCTAGAGTATTTTTAATATCATTTATTGTGTTGTTCATCATTGCTTGTTTCATCTTTAGTTCTTCTAGGTCCTTGTTAAATGTTTTTGCATTTTCTCTATTCTATTTCCAAGATTTTGGGTCATCTTTACTATCATTATTCTGAATTCTTTTTCAGGTAGATTGCCTACTTCCTCTTCATTTGTTAGGTTTGGAGGGTTTGTATCTTGCTCCTTCATCTGCTGTGTGTTTTTCTTTCTTCACACTTTTTTATTGTGTTTTGCGTCTCCTTTTCACAGGCTGCAAGTTTGTAATTTCCGTTTTTTTTGGTGTCTGTCCCCAGTGGTAAGGTTGGTTCTGTGAGTTGTGTAGGCTTCCTGGTGGAGGGGACTAGTGCCTGTGTTCTGGTGGATGAGGCTGGATCTTGTCTTTCTTGTAGGCAGGTCCACGTCTGGTGGTGTGTTTTTGGGTGTCTGTGGCCTTACTATGATTTTAGGCAGCCTGTCTGCTAATGGATGGAGCTGTGTTCCTGTCTTGCTAGGTGTTTGCCATAGGGTGTTCAGCACTGTGGCTTGCTGGTCGTTGAGTGCAGCTGGGTCTTGGTGTTGAGATCGAGATCTCTGGGAGATTTTTGCCGTTTGATATTATGTGGAGCTGGGAGGTTTCTTGTGGCCCAGTGTCCTGAAGTTGGCTCTCCCACTTCAGAGGCACAGCACTTATTCCTGGCTGCAGCACCAAAAGCCTTTCATCTGCACAGCTCACAGTAAAAGGGAGAAAAAATAGAAAGCAAAAAAGAAAGAGGATGAAATAAAATAAAGTAGGATAATATAAAATAAAGTTAGTAAAATAAAAAATAATTATGATGAAAATAATTTTAAAAAGAAAAAGAATGGATGGACAGAATCCTATGACAAATGGTAAAAGCAAAGCTATACAGACAAAATCTCACCCAGAAGCATATACATACACACTCAGAAAAAGAGAAAAAGGGGAAAAATTATATATCTTGCTCCCAAAGTCCACCTCTTCAGTTTGGGATGATTCATTGCCTATTCAGGTATTCCAGAGATGCGGCATACATCAAGTTGATTGTGGAGCTTTAATCCACTGCTTCTGAGGCCTGCTGGGAGAAACTTCCCTTTCTCTTCTTTGTTCGCACAGCTCCCGGGGTTCAGCTTTTGATTTGTCCCCGCCTCTGCATATATGTCGCTGGAGGGCATCTGTTCTTCTCTCAGACAGTACAGGGTTAAAGGAGAAGCTGATTCGGGGGATGTGGCTCGCTCAGGCCAGGTGAAGGGAGGAATATGGAGTGCGGGGCGAGCCTCCAGCGGCAGAGGCCGGCATGACATTTCACCAGCCTGAGGCATGCCGTGTGTTCTCCTGTGGAAGTTGTCCCTGGATCCCGGGATTCTGTCAGTGGTGGGTTGAACAGGATCCTGGGAGGGGTGGTGTGGATAGTGACCTGTGTTTGCTCACAGGCTTCTTTGTGGCAGCAGCAGTATCCTTAGTGTCTCATTCTCGTCTCTGGGGTCCACGCTGATAGCCACTGCTCACGCCCGTCTCTGGAGCTTCTTTAAGCAATGCTCTTAATCCCCTCTCCTTTTGCACCAGGAAACAAAGAGGGTAGAAAAAGTCTCTTGCCTCCTCATCAGGTCCAGAGTTTTTCCAGGACTCCCTCCTGGCTAGCCGTGGTTCACTAGCCCCCTTCAGGCTGTGTTCATGTCACCAACCCCAGTCTTCTCCCTGCTATCTGACCTCCAAAGCCCAAGCCTCAGCTGCCAGCTGGGTCATTTGTTGAGACGTGGATGTATCTAGAGACTGTCATACAGAGTGAAGTATGTCAGAAAGTGAAAAACAAATATTGTATATTAACGCATCTATGTGGAACCTAGAAAAATGGTACAGATGAACCAGTTTTCAGGGCAGAAACTGAGACACAGATGTAGAGAACAAACGTATGGACCCCAAGGGAGTAAAGCCATGGGGCAGTGGGGGTGGTTGTGTGATGAATTGGGCAATTGGGATTGACATGTATACACTGATGTGTATAAAGCCTGATGACTAATAAGAACCTGTTGTCTAAAAAGATAAATTAAAGAAAATTAGGAACTTAAAAAATATATATCCAAGTGGAGATATCATGTAGGCAAATGAATATCGATCTTGACAATTTATGACCAAAAACCACAATGTGTAATCTGTATTTATTATTTAAATTCTGTACTTCCCTAAGCCTTAAAAAAAGAAAAATGATTATGCCATTAAAGACATATAATAAACTGCACATACTTAAAGTAAAAAAAAAAAAAAAAGATTCCTTAAATAAACAACGTAACTCTATGCCTTAAGAAACTAGGAAAGGAAGAACAAACTGAATCCACATTTGTCAGAAGGAAGGAAGTAATAAAGATTAGAGCAAGAAAAAATAAAATAGAGAACATGAAAAGAATATAAAAATTAAGAATTGGTTCTTTAAAAAGATAAGCAAAATTTACAAAAGCTTGGCTAGATTTACTAAGGAAAAAAGAGAGAATACTCAAATTAACAAAATTATAAATTAAAGAAAACATACAACTGATACAACCAAAAAGCAAGTGTTATAAAATGCTACTATGAACAATACACCAACATACTGAACAACCTAGAAGAAATGGAAAAATACTTAGAAACAAAAAATCTACAAAATTTACTCAGAATGAAATAGAAAATCTAAACAGAACAATTACTAATAAGAAGATTGAATCAATAATCAAAAATCCCCCAACAAAATTCCAGGAACAGATTCACTGGCGAATTTTACCAAACATTTATAAAATAACTAATGCCAATCTTTTTCTAACTCTTCCAAAAAACTCAAAGTGGTGGCATCACTCCCAAACTCATTATAAAAGCCCAGAAGTACCATAATATCAAAGCTAGAAAACCATACTATTAGAAAAGAAAACTATAGTCCAATATCTCTGGTGAATATAGATGCAAAATTTCCCAATAAAATACTTGCAAAGTACATTTAGCATTATATTAAAAAGATCTTACAACTGACCCAGTGAGATCTATGCCTGGAATGCAGGGATGGTTAAAATATGCAAATCAATCAATGTGTTACATCACATTGATTGAATGGAAGAAATAAATTGTATGATCATCACAATGGACACAGAAAAAGCATTTGACAAAATTAAGGTTTGTTCATGATAAAATGTCTTAACAAATTATGTATAGAAAAAACACTCCTTAACATAATAAAAGTCATTTATTCCAATCCCACAGCTAACATGATTAATGGCAAGAGATTTAAAGCTTCTCCTCTAAGACCAGGACCAAGATAAGAATGCCCACCCTCATTACTCCTATGCAATATGATACTGGAAGTCCTAGCCAGAGCAATCAAGGAAGAAAAAGAAATAAAATGTATCAGAATTTGAAGGAGCGATATAAACTTGTCTCCTTGCACATGATATATATAACCCTAAAGACGCCACCAACAAACTGTGAGATCTAATCGAAGAATTCAGTAAAGTTGCAGGAAACAAAATTAACATTCAAAAATCAGTATTGTTTTTATGCTCTAATAGCAGATTATATGAAAAAGAAATAAAGAAATCAATCACATCTACAATACATTCAACAACAATAAAATACTTAGAAATAATGTTAACCCAGGAAGTGAAAAGTCTCTACTCTGAAAACTACAAGTCATTGAAAAAAGAAATTGAACAAAGCACAAGTAAATGGACTGGTATCTGGTGTTTATGGATTAGAAGAATTAATACTGTTAAAATATCAATACTATCCAAAGCCATCTATAGATTTAATGCAATCTCTATCAAGATTCCAGTTTCTACTGAAAAGAAAAAAAATGATCCTAAAATTTATATGGAACTACATACTCCCTGGATAGCAAAAACATTCCTGAGAAAGAATAATGGGGGAGGTATCACACACTCTGATTTCAAGTTATATTATATAGCTATACTAATAAAAACAATATAGTACTGGCATAAAAACAAATATATACACCAATGGAACAGAATAGAGTGCCAAGAAAGAAACCCATGCATATATGTCAACACCTATAAATATTGTTAAATAATATGTGACAAGGGAGCCAAAAATACTCAATGGAGAAAAGATAGTCTCTTCAATAAATTGTGCTCAACTAATTGAATTTTTACATGTAAAGGAATAAAACTGGACCCCCATATTACACCACTCAGGAATATTAACTTGCAATGGATTAAAGACTTAAATGTAAACCATAATCATAAAATCATAAAACTCCTAGAAGAAAACATAGTAAAAACGCTTCTTGACATGGGTCTTTACATGATTTTTTAGGATATATAAAGTGCAAGCAACAATTTAAAAAAAATAACAAGTAAGACTACATTAGAGTAAAAAGTTTCTTCACAGCAAAAGTAATGATCAACAAAATGAAAAAAAAAAACCTACAAAGTGGGAAAAAATTGCAAACCTTATATCTAATAAAGAGTTAATGTCCAAAATATATGAAGAACTCATACAACTCAATAGCAAAAAAAAAAAAAAAGAAAAAAAGAAAAATAAATCCAATTACACAATGAGAAAATTACCTAAATAGACATTTTTCCAAAGAATATATACAAATGGCCAGCAAGTACAGGAAAATGTGCTCAAAATCACTAATCATTAGGGAACTGCATTTCAAAACCAGAATGAGATACCGCCTCACACCTGGTAGAATGGCTATTATCAAAAAGACAAGAAGTAACAAATACTGGTGAGAATGTGGAGAAAAGGAAACCTTTGTGCAGTGATGGCGTGATTGTGAATTGTTACATAGTATGAGGTTCCTCACAAAATAAAAAAAGAACTATCATATTATCCAGCATTCCCACACTGAGAATATATCTGAAGGAAACAAAAATACTATGTCAAGGAGATATCTCCACCCACATGTTTATGGCAGCATTATTTACAATAGCCAAGACATGGAAACAAAGTGTCCATTTACAGACAAATGGTTAAAGAAAATGTGGTGTATATATACACAATGGAATATTATTCAGCCACTAAAAAAAGCCAACAAGGAAACCCTGCCATTTTTGACCACATAGATGGAGCTTGTGGACAGTATGCTAAGTGAAATATGTCAGACAGAGAATGACAAATACTGTATGATCTCACTTACAAGTGGATTTAAAAAGAACATAGACAAGAAAACCAGATTTGTGGCTGCTGGATGTGGTGGTTTGGGGAGGGAAAATTGGATAAAAGCATTGAAAGGGTGCACACTTCTAGTTACAAAATAACTATATATTAGGGGTTTAATGTGCAGCACGATGACTATAGTTAACAGTTCTGAATGGTGTGTGTACAGATTGTTAAAATGGTGGAATCTGAGAGTTCTCATTAAAAAAATACATATTTTGGGCTTCCCTGGTGGTGCAGTGTTTGAGTGTCCGCCTGCCGATGCGGGGGACACGGGTTTGTGCCCTGGTCTGGGAGGATCCCACGTGCCGCGGAGCAGCTGGGCCCGTGAGACATGGCCACTGAGCCTGCGCGTCCAGAGCCTGTGCTATGCGGCAGGAGAGGCCACAGCAGTGAGAAGCCAACGTACTGCAAAAAACAAAACAGAAACAAAACAACAACAACAACAACAAAAATACATATTTTTAAAACATTTTTTTGGTTTCTATATGAGATGATGGATCTTAGCTAAACTTATGGTGATTACTTTACAATATACACAGGTCAAATCATTATGTGTTACACCTTAAACTTACACAGTGCTGTATGTCAATTTTATCTCAACAAAACTGAAAAAAAAAACAGGAAAATAATAATCTGGGGAAAATGTCTTCTATCTATCTATCATCTATCTATCTATCTATCTATCTATCTATCATCTATATCTATACATCCATACATCATTATAAATAAAATTTTAACCATCATAATAAATAAGATTCAGAAGATGAACACCACCCAATGAGTCAGATAAAGAAAGGTACAATATAATATCAGAATCTTCAGACAGGCTTAATAGTGATTATAATGAAGATAATGCTATAGATGTTAATAATAACTGCAGTTAAGATTTGAGAGCTAATATATGCTAAACATTGTGCTAACCATGATATAGGACCTAAATTATTTTAGTGTCACAGCAGTCTTACTATAAAAGCACTATTATATTCTCATGCTAAAGTAAGGAAATTGATGATTTAAAAATTTAAATAGCTTACTCAGTTTTCTAGAGACAAACTTTGAACTCAGGAACTCTGGCTCTAGCACCCACAATCTTTACTAAACTATACCTCATCTTACAAAATTATGTTTTACTGGTAGCCATTGAAAGGAATAGAAATATGTGAAGATATTTTGCCACTTATGATGTATGAAAAAGAGGAGAAATAGCGTGAGAGTGTGGACAAAGGCAATTTCTCCTGTGACTTTTCAGGAAAAGATGAGTTTTAGAGGAAGAAAACTCAAAAAGAAGAGTTTAATTTGTGGTCAAAATTCAGCGAAGCCACATGAGTAGAGTGAGTATAACTTTTGGAATTTGGTTTCAATCAGGATTATTTCCGAATAATGAACTCTGAGCGCAAGCAAGTTGAATTAAGCTGGAGAAGCATGATGCCATACCACCAGACGTCTAGTAAGAAGCCCTGTGGTTCTGGAGATGTTGAAATTGTGACATTTCTTTTATGTGGAGGCTTTGTTACATCATAAAGATGAAAAAGACGTGTTATTAAAATCTCAGACTAAAAACAACTTGTATGTTTTAATTGTTGATTTGAGTAAACTTCTAGAGAAGAAATGGTGAGTGTGAGGATAATAGCAGATGTCATAGGTGAGAATGTCTGTGAACCCAGAGGAATAATCTTTGGAAATAAAAATCACTGATTTTCTTGGTGGGTGGCGCAGAAAGTTGCAGCGGTGGTGAAAATCAGATGAGGAATCCCTGCTGGAGGGATGCTCTGGCTTCTGTTTAAAGAACTTTCAAGACAAATGGTATAATATATATATAAAATCTGGAATAAAATCTTTGAGAGTGAAACAAATTCATTCATGCCACATCACTCACTATTAAACATCCAACAGGTGTCCTCTGGTGGCTGAGAGATCTCTGTTTAAAGATCTGCAATCTCCTTTTAGATAGCAGGGCTGGAGGAAGTATCCAGCACCTTCTCTCCTGCATTCTGAGTATCAAGGCAGATTTATAGGTACTAGAGCAACTTAGCCATGTCTGAATAAGGAAGCCTACTTCCTTCTCTTATGGCATGGATTTCCAAAAAGGTTTCCCTGGATGGGGTTGAGGGTGGGTCTTAGAAAAAGATACAGTTTTTGGCCATTTGGCAAAATCAAAAGACTTTGAAGACTCCTGAATCAATCAGGGCTCACAGTATTTGTCAGTGTGGCTGAGATTTAAGAACAGGACTGTGGTTGTTGAGACCTAGACAAATGCCTCAAAATGTCATTGCAACATCAGGTACAACATTCCCTAAACTTGCTGGCTTCTGTGATTTTTTTAACCTTTGCATTTGATACTTCCAGTATTCACTTTGTCTTTTATTCCTTTCCTCAGTTTCTGCTTTGGTCCATTTTTTTTTCTACAGTCTTCTTTGAGTTCTGGAGCCAGATCTTTTTGGGGTGTCTGTATATCTATATAGCATCATGTTAGCATATTAACAAATATACGTACTACTTTGAGTGTTTTTACTTTTTTAAAAAATTTTGTTTTATATTTGAGTGTAGTTGATTTACAATGTTGTGTTAGTTTCATGTGTACAGCAAAGTGATTCATTTATACATATACATATATCCTTTTTCAGATTCTTTTCCCATATAGGTTATTACAGAATATTGAGTAGAGTTCCCTGTGCTATACAGTAGGTCCTTGTTGACTGTCTATTTTATATGTGGTAGTGTGTATATGTTAATCCCAAATTCCTAATTTATCCCTTCCCCTACCTTTCCCCTTTGATAACCATAAGTTTGTTTTCTAAGTGTGTGTCTGTTTCTGTTTTGTAAATAAGTTCATTTGTATCAGTTTTTAGATTCCACTTATAAGTGATATCATATGATATTTGTCTATGTCTGACTTCACTTAGTATGATAATCTCTAGGTTCATCCATTTGCCTGCAAATGGCATTATTTCATTCTTTTTAACAGCTGAGTAATATTCCATTGTATATATGTACCATATCATTTGTATCCATTCATCTGTCAACCTGCATACTACTTTGTATCCTATATTATTTTTCTAATAAAAAATATCTTAATCCAGTTTCTTTCTTCCTTCTCAATTTAGAGAAAGATATTTCTCTGTACTATCTTTTATATTTTTTGTACTATTTTGGATACAAACAATGCTGAATCTCTTTTACCTTACTTCCTTAGCCAAACTGTTTAAGTCAACAGTCTTACTTTCTCTACTGAAGTTAGATTTTTGAAGATTTTTAAATATCTTATAAAATTCTAAATTATTATGCAAATATTTACTTAATGTAAGCTCTTTGGAATATAGTTATTATGCTTTTTTAACCGCATCAATTTTTTTCTTTTTTTAAAATTTGCTTTAAACATAGTTCTCATGGAAAAGTAGTTTCAAAGTTTTTTATAACATCTACTAATGTTTTTATTAATTCAATATTTTAAATTCAATATTTGAAAAGATTTCTTTCAACTATTTTTGAACAGAAAGTATTTGGAATACTCTAAATCTCCAGGATTTGGCTTTTAGGTTACTTTTTCAAATATATTTTTTAATTAATAAATTGTTATGCCTTTAAAAACATACATAAATGAATAAGTTAGATTGTCTTTAAAATTGTTATTCTTTACTGTTTTCCTCATAATTTTTATTTTCAAGTGTTCAAAGCTGGTACAACATGTTATTAGTACCCTACGATCTATGAGGAGTAACAAAATGTAGTCATCTAATTCATGAGCAACCTGACTGCATTTTCCTGAGCTGGTTTCAGCCAATACCATAGCCTCTGTACCAGTGAATTTGTACATCGGCCCCACCTGGGCTGTTATTTACTGCCGTCTCCTGGCTCCAAGTTACGATAAACATGAAATGACAGTCTGCTGGAGTTAATGCAATATTTAAAGGAGGTAAAGCACTTGGAATCCAGATATGGGTCTCCATTTGCTCAAATTAGAACTTTCAAGTTAAGAGAACTAGTGTTGATTAATACTCTTCTATTTCAGATTAACATAGTAAACATACATGTATTGAATGATCAAATAGTCATTTTAGAAGAAACTAAACATTAAATAAAACCAGCTTATTTCTGTAGGTTCAGGGGAAAATTACACACAATATGAGTCAACATCTGGGAAAAACTGAAGCAGAATTTCTGAGTTTTGGAAATTCTGCACTGTTGTATGTAAAAGAATTTACCATTAAACCTTATTTGGTAAAGCAATTAATTTATTTACCTTTGGTGGCCCAGATTGGGACAAAGTAAATACTTGTCTGTAACCTCTAAGAATTTTTTTCTCTTTTAACTCTTCAGACATTTAATTAAAAATAATTATTTCCAGCTATATTAAGCTGTGACTAATACCTCTAAAATATTTAATCAATGATTTGAATATAAGATATATAAATTTTAAAGTATAGTAAACAAATATTTGCCAGTCTACCAATGAATCAATAAACTAGAACATACCAGTACTGCTGTGTCTATCTGGTGCTCCTTACCTATTCTATCACCTTGCCTCTATCTGCTCGATTTTCTGCCAGATGGTAATCATTATCCTCAATCTTGCATTTATTATTTCCCTAACTTTTGTTTATCAGTTAGCATACATGTATGTGTTCCTTAACCATGCATTGATTAAGCTTTTTTAGATTTGTTTTCAAACATTTGAAAAATAACATCATACTGCTCTTTCTACATCTTTTTTATATACATTACTTTGTTATGAATAATCATCCAAGTTGTTCCTTATTGTGACCTATTCATTTTCATTGCTGGTTGATATTATAACTTGTGAATATAGTATCAAATATTTTATTCATTCTCTTGTTAATGGATAATGGTCTTGTTTCCAAATGTTTTCTTTTATGAACAATGTTTCTAGAAGATATTTAGATATTTATTTCTTCTGGTGAAAAAGTGCAACCTTTTTTTCTCTTTTCTTTAGTGCAGTGATTCTCAGAGTATGGTCCCTGGACGAACAGCCTCATTATCACCTAGAAACTTGTTATAATTGCAAATTATTGGGCTCCACTACTCACCTACTGAATCAGATACTCTGGCTGTGAGTTTCAGCCATCTGTGTTTAACCAGCTGTCTAAGCAATACTGATGCATGCTGAAGTTTGCAAACCACTATTCCAGGAAATAATACATATTGTTACGTTAGACTGAGACTTCCAAACCATAAAGTATCTTCATATCTTCATATTTAAATGATAAGGACAAATTGTTTTCTGAAGAGATTGTACCAACCAGCAGTGTACCATTTTACCCATATTATTCTCTGCCCTCCTCATTGTAAAATTTATTTTTAACATCACTTTATTGAGGTATGATTGACAAGTAAAAAGCTGTACATATTTAACATATACAACATTGTGAGGTTGTGGATAAGGATACAACATTAAACAACCACTACCATTAAGGTCAAAAACCTAACCATCACCTCCCAAAGTTTTCCTCCCATCTCTTTCATGATTATTACTATTTGTGTGTGTGTGTGTGTGTGTGTGTGTGTGTGTGTGTGTTAAGAAAACTTAAGATTTATCTTTTTAGCAAATTTTAGAATATAATGCAATATTGATGGCTATAGGCTAAGCTGTATAGTAGATCCTTGAACTCATTTACCTTGCACAACTGAAACTTTGTACCCTTTTGACTATCAACTTCTTATTTATCTTTCCCTCTAGTAACTGGTAAATACTGTTGCACACTCTACTTTTATGAGATTGATTATTTTAGATTCCACATATAAGTGAGATCATATGATATCTGTCTTTCTGTGTCTTGTTCATTTCATTTAAAATAATGTCCTCTAGGTCTACCCATATTGTAACAAAAGGCAGAATTTTCTTCTAATTTAAGATTGAATAATATCCCATTGTAGGAATATACCAGATTTTTTTTATCTAATCATCTGTTGAGGGACACTTAGGTTGTTTCCATATCTTGGTTAATGTGAATAAAACTACAATAAACATTGGAGAATAGATATCATTTCCTGATCCCTGTTTCCATTCCTTTAGATAAAAATCCAGAAGTAGGATTTCTGAATTATATGGTAGTACTGTTTTTAATTTTTTGAGGAACCTCCACATTGTTTTCCATAATAGCCCTACCAATTTACATTCCCATCAATAGTGTACAAAGGACCTTTCCTCCACATCTTTGCCAACACTTATCTCCTGCCTTTTTGATGATAGCCATTCTAACAGGTGTGAGATGACACCTTATTATGGTTTTGATTTGTGTTTTCCTGATAATTAATAATGTTGAACACATTCTTATATGCCTATTGCCCATTTGTATGTCTTCTTCGGGAAAATATCTTTTCTGGTCCTTTGCCTATTTTACTTATGAAAATATTATATACCTTTTTAAATACTAGATCATTAATTACATTCTCAATTTATTATAAGATTGTGAGAATTTTTCATTATCTTTTTACTTATTGGGTGAATTTTATACATTATATATTGTTTGTAAATCAAAAAATTTTCTTTTTATTGAGATATAATTGACATATAATATTATGTTAATTTCAAGTATACAACATAATCATTCAATATTTGTATAAATTGCAAAGTGAACACCAAAACAAGTCTAGTTAAAGTCTTGCAACATACATAGTTACAAATTTTCTTCTCATGATAAGAATTTTAAGATCTATACTTTTAGAAATTTAAAAATATGGAATAGATTATTAATAGCTCTGTCTCATGTTGTACTCTACATCCCAATGACTCATTTATTTTGTATCTGGAAGTTTGTACCTTTTTTTTTTTTTTTGCAGTACATGGGCCTCTCACTGCTATGGCCTCTCTCACTGCGGAGCACAGGCTCGGGACGCGCAGGCCCACTCCACGGCACGTGGGATCCTCCCAGACCGGGGCACGAACCCATGTCCCCTGCATCGGCAGGTGGACTCCCAACCGCTGCGCCACCAGGAAAGCCCTGGAAGTTTGTACCTTTTGACTCCCTTCACTAATTTTGCTCACCTCCCAACCCTGCGTCTGGCAACCACCATGTGTTCTTTGTATCTATGAGTAAAGTGTGTTTTTATTTATTTTTTTGAATTTATATTTCACATATAAATAAGATCATAATACATTTGTTTTTAACTGTCTGATTTACTTCACCTAGCATAATGCCCTCAAGATCCATCCATGTTGTTGCAAATGGCAAGATTTGATTTTGTATATGACTGAATAATATTCATATATTAATATTATATATATATATCTATATATAAGTTTATGTTTCTTTATCCATTAATCAATTTATGGACACTTAGTCTGATTCCTAGTCTTGGCTATGGTAAATAATATTGCAATAAACGTAGAGCTGCATTTACCTTTTCATTAGTTTTTTTATGTTTGTTTTCTTCAGATAAATACCCAGACATAGAATTGCTGGATCATGTGATAGAACTATTTTTTTTGTAGAAATTTCATACTGTTTTCCATAGTGTGTGAAACAATTTATATTCCCACCAACAGTGCAAAACGGGTCTTTATCTCCACACCCTCACCAACACTTGATATTTCTTGTCTTTTTGATAAGTCATTCTAGCATGTGTGAAGTAATATCTTTTATTACAGTTTTGATTTGCATTTCCCTGATGATTACTGATGTTGAGAACACACAGTGAAAGTGAGTGAATGGAAAAAGATATTTTATGTAAATAGAAATGACAAGAAAGCAGGGGTAGCAATACTCATATCAGACAAAATAGACTTTGAAACAAAGTTAGTAATGAAAGACAAAGAAGGGTGTTATATAATGATAAAGGACTCAGTAGGAGAAGAGGATATTACACTCATTAACATATATACACCCAATACAGGAGCACCTAAATATATAAAGCAAATATTAACATACATAAAGGGAAAGATTGACAATAATACAATAATAGTAGGGGGTTTAAACACCCCACTTACATCAGTGGGCCAATGATACAGACAAAAAATCAATAAGGCAAGTGTGGTCTTAAATGATACACTAGATCAGTTGGATTTAATAGATATCCACAGGACATTATATACAAAAGCAATAATACACATTCCCTTGAAGTGCACATGGAATGTTTTCAAGGACAGATCACATGCTAGGCCACAAAACAAGTCTCAACAAATTTAAGAGGATAGAAATTATATCAAGCATTATTTTCTGAACACAATAGTATGAAACTAGAAATCAGTTACAGGAAGAAAAATGGGAAAAACACAAACACGTGGAGACTAAAAATCATGCTACTATAAAACCAATTGGTCAATGAAAAAAATCAAAGTAAAAATCAGAAAATACCTTGAGACAACTGAAAATGGAAACACAACTTTCTAAAATCTGCGAGATGCAATAAAAGCAGTTCTAAGAGGGAAATTTATAGAAATACACACCTACCTCAAGAAACAAGAAAATTATCAAATAAGCAACTGAATCTACCATCAAAAGAAATTAGAAAAAGAAAAAGAAAGCCCAAAGTCTCCAGAAGAAAGGGAATTAAAACAATCAAAGAGGAAATAAATAAATTATAGAGCAAAAAATTAACAAGAGAAAAGACCAATAAGCTTAAGAATTTTTTTAAAAAGATAAACAAAATTGGTAAGCCTTTAGCCAGGCTCATCATGAAGACAAGAGAGAGAATCCAAATAAATAAAATAAGTAATAAAATAGGAGAAATAACAACTGATACCACAGAGATATAAAAAAAAATCATAAGGGGATACTGCAAACAGTTTTATACCAACAAATTGGAAAACCTGGAAGAAATGGGCACATTTCTAGAAACATACAATCTTCCACGACTGATCAGAAAGACATAGACAATCTGAATAGACTGACCACTAGTAGTGACATGAAATTTTAATAAAAATTTCCCAGCAGGTAAAAGTTCAAAAGGAGATGGTTTCAATGAGGAATTCTACCAAACATATAAAGAAGAGTTAATACCTATCCTTTTCAAACTATTCCAAAAAATTGAAGAGGATAGAACAATCCCAAATTCATGTTAAAAGACCACCATTACACTGATTCCAAAACCAGACAAAGACACTACAAAAAAAGAAAATTATAGGCCAGTAAATCTGATGATTATAGACACAAAATCCTCAACAAAATATTAGCAAACAGAATCCAAGAATACATAAAAAGGACCACACAACATAATCAAGTGGGATTTATTCCAAGGATGCAAGAATGGTTTAATATACACAAATCAATTTATGTGATACATCACATTAACAAAAGGAAAGATAAAAGTCACATGATCATTTCAATAGACACAGAAAAAGCATTTAACACAATTCAGCATCCATTCGTTCATGATAAAGACTCTCATCAAATTTGGTATAGAGGGAATATATCTCAACAAATGAAAGACAATTTATGACAAATCTACAGCCAACATACCCCAAAATGGAAACCTGAATGCCTTTATTTTAAAATCAGAAACAAGACAAAGGTGCCCACTCTCCCCACTTCTATTTAATGTAGAATTGGGAGTCTTAGCCACAGTAATCAGAGAAGAAAAATAAATAAAAAGCAACCAAATTGGAAGGGAAAAATTAAAACTGCCAATATTTACAGGTGACGTGAGACTATATATAGAAAACCCTAAAGTCTCCACTGAAAAGCAAATAGAACTAATAAATGAATTCAGTGAAGTTGCAGGATATAAGATTAATATACAGAAATCAGTGGCTTTTCTACACAAAAATAGTAAACTATCAGAAAGACAAAGCAAGAAAATAATCCTGTTTAAAGTCACATCACAAAGAATAAAATACCTAGAAATAAACAGAACCAAGGATATGAAAGACATATAGTCTGGAAACTATAACACATTCATGAAGGAATTTGAAAATGATACAAATAAATGAAAAGTTCTCCCATATTCTTGGATTGGGAGAATTAATATTGTTTAAATGTCTATACTGCCCAAAGCAATCCACATATTTAATGCAATCCGTATCAAAATAGCCATGGTATTTTTAACAGAACTAAAACAAAGAATCCTAAAGTTTATATGGAGTCACAAAGATCCTGAATTGCCAAAGCAATCTTGAGAAAAACGAACGAAGCTGGAGGTATCATGCTTCCTGATTTCAGACTATAATACAAAGCTACAGTAATCAAAACAGCATGAGGCTGGCACAAAGACAGACACATAGATCAATGGAAAAAAATAGAGAGCCCAGAAATAATCCCACACACTTATGGTCAATCAATCTGTAACAAAGGAGGCAAAAATATACAATGGACAAAAGACAGTCTCTTCAATAAGTGGTGCTGGAAAAACTGGGCAGTTACATGTAAAAGAATAAAATTAGAACATTTCTTTGCACCATGTACAAAAATAAACTCAAAATGTAATAAAGGCCTAAATGTAAGATATGAAACCATAAAACTTCTGAAGGGAACATAGGCAAAACACTCTGACATAAATAGTAGCAATACTTTCTTGGATATGTATCCTAATGCAAAAGAAATAAAAGCAAAAATAAAAAAAATTGGGACCTAATTAAACTTAAAATGTTTTTCACGGCAAAGGAAATCAAAATGAAAAGACAACCTGCTAAATGGGGGGAAATATTTGAAAATGATATGACCAGTAATGGGTTAATATCCAAATTATATAAACACCTCATACAGCTCCATATCAAGCAAAAACACAGACAAACAACCTATAAAAAATGGGCAGAAGACCCATGTGTTTAGAAGACATTTTTCTAAAGAAGGAGTGCAGATGACAAACAGGCACATGAAAAGATGCTCAATATCATTAACCATCAGAGAAATGCAAATC
Source organism: Tursiops truncatus (assembly GCF_011762595.2). NCBI lineage: Eukaryota > Metazoa > Chordata > Mammalia > Artiodactyla > Delphinidae > Tursiops > Tursiops truncatus. The sequence continues at coordinate 63,870,548 of NC_047055.1, read as the reverse complement.
AAAACCACAAGGAGATATCACCTCACAACTGTCAGAATAGCTATCATCAAAAAGACCACAAATAACAAATGTTGGTGAGGCTGTGGATAAAAGGGAATCCTTGTATACATTTGGTTGGAAAGTGAATTGTTGCAGTCACTATGGAAAACAGTATGAAGCCTCCTCAAAAAACAAATCCTCTCCCCTTCCCAAAATAGTTGGAATAATCCTCCCACTCATTAGCCTATGAAATGATCCAGCCCATAAAAACTACCCCATATTTCTGGGACTCTTGCCTTCTGAGATGGTCCACACTGTGTCTGTGGAGTGTGTTTCTTCCATGGCCACTATCACTTTCTGAGATTACCCCATGCCCTGGGGCCGCTCTCGCCTTTTCAGCCAGACTGCATTCTGTCTATGGAATGCATATCTCTCTAAATAAATCCACATCTTACATCCCGCCTCCCCCCCCAAAAAAAAGATCTACAATATATCTAGCAATTCCACTTCTGGGTATATATACGACGAAAACAAAAATACTAATTTGAAAAGATACATGCACCCCAATATTCATAGCAGCATTATTTACAACAGCCAAGATAAGGAAGTAATCTAAGTGTTCATTAACAATGGGTAAAGAAGATGAGGTACATATATACAATTGAATAATAGCCATAAAAAGAATGAAATTCTGCCACCTACGACAATGTAGATGTTTCTAGAGAGTACTATGCTTAGTGAAATAAGTCAGACAGAAAGAGACAAATACTGTATGTTATCTCTTACATGTGGAATCCAAAATAATAAAGCAAATGAATGTATATAAAAAAAGAACATCGGACTCACAAATACAGAAAACAAATTTAGTTTTCAGTGGTGTGAGGGAATGGGGAAGGGCAAGACAGTGGTATGGGATTAAGAGGTACAAACTACTATGTATAAAATAGGTAAGAAACAAGGATATATTGTACAGCACAGGGAGATATAGCCATTATTTTGTAATAGGTTTAAATGAAGTATAATCAATAAAAGTATTGAATCACTGTTTTTACACCTGAAACTAATATAGTAATGTAAATCAACTATACTTCAATTAAAAACACTCATAAAAGTATAAAAAAATCAACATTGTGAAAATTTATCAATGTTTTCAAAACATACATGCACTAAATCAAATTAAGGTGTAAACTGGGAAACTGTTTTTACCATAAAGCACAGGAAAAAGGGCTTCCCTGGTGGCACAGTGGTTGAGAGTCCGCCTGCTGATGCAGGGGACACGGGTTCGTGCCCCGGTCTGGGAGGAGCCCGTGTGCCGTGGAGCGGCTGGGCCCGTGAGCCATGGTTGCTGCACCTGCGTGTCCGGAGCCTGTGCTTTGCAACGGGAGAGGCCACAACCGTGAGAGGCCTACGTACCGAAAAAAAAAAAAAAAAAAAGCACAGGAAAATGGTTGATATCCTTAATATATAGACTTCTTACAAACAAGTCAGAAAAATATTAACTGTTAAATTGTAAAGAGAAGTTACAGGAAATAAAGAGAAAATAGACAATAAATATGTGGAAATATATGAACAAAATAATATTACATTAAATCCAACTTAAAAGAGCAAGATACGATTTCCTCTTAGAAACCGGCAATTATGAAAGAAGATAACATTTATGTTGCATTGACTCAGGGATAGGGAAATGGATACTCTTCATATGAGACCATAAGCTAGTACACCTGTGAGACAGTTATCAAAATGTTTTGATAGTCTTAAAACATACATAAATATCTACCTATAGAGTATTGGTTAAATAATTTATTCTAGATAAAATGGAATACTGTGCACCAAGTTTCCATATGTATTTTTTATTAAAAAATGGAACTTGTGAAACTGTATTATACTATTGTCCAACTTTTATTAAAAAACCAAAAAGTTGTGTGTATATTTGTGCATATTAATGGTGTATATAACTGTCATTTTCACTGCTTTGCTGCACCTCCTCATCATAAATCAAATGCCCAATTATGTGTGAGTATTTCACTGGAATCTGTTTCATTCCATTGCCAGATTATTCTATTCTTATGTCAATATTACACAATTTTAATTATTAAAGCTTTATAATAGGCCTTGATATCTGGTAGCATAAAATTTCCAAGTGTGGTGTTTTTTAGGCAAGTCTTGACTATTCTTTCCTTTTTCATTTCTATTTAAAATTTGAACCAGCTTGTCAACTTTGACAAGAAAACTAAGATTTTTTTTTGTCATTGAATGGAATAATTTGTAGAATATATTATTACTACAATGCAGTTAAACTACAAATGCATGACAAAAAGATAGCTAGAAAAAAACCACAGATGCCTGAAAATTAGATGATGTGCTTCAGAATGATTAATTCATCAAAGAACATAAGCAAAAATCAGAAAATATTTTGAAACAAAAGATTAAAATGTGTCATAATAAAACATGTACAGCTAGCATTTCTTAAATGCATAGACTACAAAAGTAGAAAGGGTAAAAAATTAATGACGAAAAACCTGAAAAAGCTGGGGAAAGAACAAGTCAAGTTTATGCGGGCTTCCCTGGTGGCACAGTGGTTGAGAGTCCACCTGCCAATGCAGGGGACACGGGCTTGTGCCCCAGTCTGGGAAGATCCCACATGCCGTGGAGCAGCTAGGCCCGTGAGCCATGGCCACTGAGCCTGTGCATCCGGAGCCTGTGCGTCTGGAGCCTGTGCTCTGCAATGGGAGAGGCCACAAGAGTGACAGGCCCTCGTACCGCAAAAAAAAAAAAAAAAAAAGACTATGCATATGTGAAAAGACAATTATATAATTGAATGTACAGGATAAAAATATTTTAACATATTCTAATTTTCATATAAGATAATTAGAAAACCATAACCAAAGCCTTATGAGTGCTTATTTCTATGTAGTGAAATAAATTTTCTGTATTTTTAAAATAAAAATGCATTCCTTTAGTAATAAAATATACTTTAGATAAATATAATCTTGTAGAATGATACCCAATTCAAGTTTATATGTTTGTGTGTTAAGCATACAACATAAATCATATATGTTAAAACATAAAATGGTAGAGAGTATAGTATAATGACTACTATGGACTGATTACCTAGCATAAATACTAATCAATTAATGACCAATCTTAGATTATCTATATCTCAGTTGTTAGTCTGTAGATTATTACATCTATAAAACAATTAAAGCAAATCTTCAAGATATCTAATCTGTAAATAGTTCAGTGTGAATATCTTACAGGTAAAAAAATAAAATCTCTCCTTGAAGATACATTCCATGATAATAAAAATTATATCTCTATTTGGAGAGAGAATGGGCAGATTTGCAGGTAATCCTTACATAAGATTAGAGTCTCCTAAATTAGATCAGAGTCTCTCCTCTTGTGATGTACCCCAATGCATGTTCAGGTACCATCTGACCCTCACTGAGTCGCCCTGAGGGATTGATATCTCAGGGAACTGCTTTTATAATGTAGCTCTGATTGCCGCTTTTGTTGTGAATAATAAACTGGCTTTGTCTCCGAAAAGAATTAATTAAATAAAATATAAGTACAAGACCATGATCACTACTAAAAGTTAACAATATTTTCTTAACATCAAAATCAGTGTTCAAATTTATTTGATTGTTTTATAATTTGGGTGGTTTATTTAAACAAATTAAGAGCCTAATGAAGCTCATAGATTTAAATTGGTTGATCTTAAATGTCTATATATTCTGCCTCCAATTTTTTCCTTGCAATTTATTTAATGATGAAATCAGGTCATTTGAAGTGTAGATGTTTTTCTAATCTGGATTTTAATTATTTTATCCCCATGAAGTCTAAAATGTTTCTATGTTTTAGGGCTCTTCAGAGAAATAGAACATATATAAACAGAATATATATATATATATATATATATATATATATATATATATATATATATATATATATATATATATATATATAAACATAGAGTATATAACTTTAAAATGTTGTAAAGTTACCACAAAAAAATAAGATAACAAAACTACTTGGTGGGAATGTGAATTGGTACAGCCACTATGGAGAACAGTATGGAGGTTCCTTAAAAAAACTACAAATAGAACTACAATATGTCTCAGCATTCCCACTACTGGGCATATACCCTGAGAAAGCCATAATTCAAAAAGAGTCATGTACCAAAATATTCATTGCAGCTCTATTTACAATAGCCATGAGATGGAAACAACCTAAGTGTCCATCATCAGATGAATGGATAAAGAAGATGTGGCACATATATACAATGGAATATTACTCAGCCATAGAAAGAAATGAAATTGAGCTATTTGTAATGAGGTGGATGGACCTGGAGTCTGCCAAACAGAGTGAAGTAAGTCAGAAAGAGAAAGACAAATACCATCTGCTAACACATATATATGGGATTTAAGAAAAAAATGTCATGAAGAACCTAGGGGTAAGACAGGAATAAAGACACAGACCTACTAGAGAATGGACTTGAGGATATGAGAAGGGGGAATGGTGAGCTGTGACAAAGCGAGAGAGTGGCATGGACATATATACACTACCAAACGTAAAATAGATAGCTAGTGGGAAGCAGCCGCATAGCACAGGGTGATCAGCTCGGTGCTTTGTGACCACCTAGAGGGGTGGGATAGGGAGGGTGGGAGGGAGAGAGATGCAACAGGGAAGAGATATGGGAACATATGTATATGTATAACTGATTCACTTTGTTATAAAGCAGAAACTAACACACCATTGTAAAGCAATTATACTCCAATAAAGATGTAAAAAAAAAGATAACAAAATTACTTAAAATAAGTATAAGGGATTAGTTTCTGTGATTATGGAAACTGGGACATCCCACCATGGACATCACACATATATTTATAACAAAATATGGAGAAAATAAGCATGACAATAACAGCCTCAATTTTTGTAATTGATCATGTGGTCATAGTTGGTACTCATAATTATCTTATTCCACTGCTCACTCTGTATTCCTTTTGCCTTCAGCAGACACTTCAGCTGGTAATGGTTCTTTAGTGGGGTGACCCAAACCCTTATTCCTCAAGGATCTGGGCCATTAGTAGTCCTGCCTAGATTGAGTTGTTATATTTTTCTATTGATTTTAATCACAAAGAAATGGTAACACTAAGAGAAGCCCTAAGGAATATTCTATATTCCAGACATACTCTTCCTTACCTCCATTGTGGTGTAGTAGTCTAATTTCCCCTTGGTAGTCAGGGTCAATAACCCAAGCTAGAACAGTAACTTCCATTTTTGCATGTTGACTCAGAGACATGAGGAGCCCAAAATGACCAGGTGCTAGCTTTCCAGTTGAGTGGAATCGTGGCTGTGTATCCTGGTAGAAGATTTCCTCCCTCTGGAACAGAGGCCAACAGAGCATAAAGTTGCAGGAACAAAAATTTTGCTAATGGGTTCCTAGAGAGAATAATAAGTGATGCCATTTCCACTACTTGATTTCTGGAGCCATGAATTCTGGCTATGGGAGAAACAGCACCATAATATTGGACACTGATTCAGGGCATGTGCAGCCTTCTGGAGAACTCCATCCCAGCCCTGCAAGGCATTGCCACCTAACTGGTTGTGTAACTGAATCTTAAAAAGTCAGTCCACTGTTCTTTTAAGCCAGATGCTTCAGAATGGAAGGAAACATGGTTAAGATCAGTGAATTCAATGAGCATGGGTCCATTGTCATACTTTATTATTATTATTTTTTGCTGTGAAGTTTTTCTTTTTTTCTTTCTTTCCCTCTTTCTTTCTTTCTTTCTTTCTTTCTTTCTTTCTTTCTTTCTTTCTTTCTTTCTTTCTTCCTTCCTTCCTTCTTTCCTTCCTTCCTTCCTTCCTTCTTCCTTCCTTCCGTCCTTCCTTCCTTCCTTCCTTCCTTCCTTCCTTCCTTCCTTTCTTTCTTTCTTTCTTTTGAAATGAGTTTCTTTATTGGAAGCAATGCTGTATTTTCCTGAATCCTTCAATTTCTTGATGGTGGTACTAATCTCTGCAATCCCTTCAGGAAAGCAATATTGCTATTTGTTTACTATTTTCCTAGGTAGAAGTAGTTTTAGTGACTTCCACTTGGCCTTTCCACCATAATGGTCCTCACCCCACAGGTCAGGAAGCCAATGTGGGAGATTCTGTAAGCTTCTTAAGTATATCTATTCTAACTAGACATTTGGAAATGGGAAAATAACCATAGGGACGTTTTTTGGAAACACTGTACCCACTGTGAGATGTACTAAGCTAAAATTCCACCAATTATTTCCATAAGCCCTTAGTTTGTTTGGTGAACCCCAATGACATTTTGAGTCTCCTGGAATTAGTATCAATTCAATGCCACTGTTCTCAGTAGTCCTCAAGAGTTCTGATTATTTCCTTTTCTCCAATGCACAGTTACTTTGGTAAAGGGCCATAGGTTCCTTTGATGAAGGTTGGGAGAAATATTAGCAGTATTAATTTCTGAAATTGTACTGGAGTCCTTCCTCAAGGGGACCCAGCCTCCCATTATTTCAATGGGTTCTGGGTCTGTAAATTATTTCAAACCTGGGAATTGACTGAGAGACAATGACTCTCTGTTTTTATAAATCATATTTTTCTCATTTGACCTTTAACTTTTCTGCTTATTCAGATAAGGTAAGAATTTAGTAGACTTATTATCTATTTCACTTCTAGGAGCACCATGATCAACTAACCAACACCTTATGACTGTGTGAGTCAGACTATTCTTGTTACTGCTTTGACTCTGCTGTTCATTATGCTAACCATGCTCATTTTGCCTAAGGTAGGATTTAATGGTACCACTTGGCCCCTGTCCCCCTAAATCTAATTACTCCCATTGCATTTAGTTTTCCAAACTCAGTAGTGGCAGTTCCCACTGTAAGCTCTTTTCTACAGAGAAGAGTGATCACAGAGCTCTTCAAGGATGTCAGGGCTCCTCTCACAAATTTATTTCTTACATTATTGGTGAAAAGTATATATTCTGGACTCTTGCAGAGTGGGTGAGTAGGTCTTAAATGATAAATTCACTTTAACATTCCATTCTTCCTAAGCCTCTGAATCCCTTTCTCTACATTAAATTAAGACAGGTCTGCCATTTCTAATTCACTCACTGTGGAACACCTTTTGTTCCATGTTTCAGACAACTGACCTAACTGGTAAGGCCCATTCTAACTCCCCAAGCTGCAACATTAAATTCACAATCTCTTCTTGTGAGCTCATATCAAGTAAGCCTAATGCAACTTTATGTTTTTTCCACCATTATACCACATCCTTAGCATCCATTCCCATACATGTTCCCTGGATTTTTGTCTGTATAAACTAGAAAACTCAAGTAGCTCTTTTAGAATGTAGTGCATCTACTCATGGGTCATGAAGAGACCCATCTTTTGGACCCAGCTGTGACTGGAGTCTAGTTATAGGTCTAGAAGAAAAGAGGGATGGTGGGAATGGGTTCTGAAAAGCATTAGCATTATTTTGCATGACAGCTACCTCAAAGAAGGCCAAACGGAGGATGAAGAGGATACTTCTGTATGGGTTGGAAAGCCACATTTGCTGGGGCAGGGAGGTCATTTCCACTAGCAAATAAGTCTCATTATAATTTGGGAGTTCAGTGTCCCCAGGTTCATCAAGAATTTCCTATATATCCCCATCCCAACTTATAAGATCCCATTCTCTCCCAATCAATATTCTTACTTTAAGAGTAGATGCTCTGTGAGGCTGAGAGTTCAACTTGCATTGTAATTTAGCTAGTCACAGTATAAAATTCTGTATTTGATTTTCATCAATCTCAGCCCTGCAGCTACAAGAAATAGGGCACACATAGAAGACTTCAGGTCATTTATACATTATTTGAGCTGGAAATTCAAACTTCTGAGTTCATTTTTTCATCACTTTGTCCAATAGCAGTAAATGCAATAAGCCAACTTCATTTATATTCATTGATTTTCAAAAAATATTTTAAATATCATATATACACAATCACCCAGATCCTTGCTTCTAATAAGTGGTTGATTGGGAATACACAATGCAGATATTTTGCATATATCTATTAGCAGTTCATATCATGAACTATCAGTGGTGTTTTTACTACAGGAAATAAACTTATTAGCATCATTCAGTCTAATCATATTAGAGAGCCAATTACAAAAACCCCAGAACAAATTTAGAAAACTCATTCTTAAAGCTGTGTTTCCTTAAAACCACTCTCCATACCAAAATTTATATTAGTTAGGGTTCTAAAGATTCAGAGAAGCAATACCAAAAAAAGTGATAATTATTATAAGAAATTGGTTCATGTAATAATGGAAACTAAGAAGTCCCACAGTCTGTCATCAGTAAGCTGGAGGCCCAGAAAGCTGGTGTAGTTTCAGTCTGTGTCCAAAGGCTTGAGAACCAGGGGAGTTGATGGTGTATTTCCCAGCCAAGTGGAAGAGAAGACTGATGTGCTAGTACAAGTTATAAAGTAGATAGTGAAGTCGTCCTTTCTCCACCTTTTTTTTTTCTCTCCAGGCCCTGAACAGATTGGATGATGCCCTTTCACATTGTAGAGGACAATCTGCTTTACTCAATCTACCAGTTCAAATGCAAATCTTATCTGGAAATTTCCTCACAGACACACCCCAAAATAATCTTTAGCTATTATCTGGGCACCCTGTGGCCCAATCAAGTTGACATATAAAGTTAATCGTTACATCTGTCTTCTTTATTAACTATGAATTTACAGTTAGATCTAAGGCTTAATAAGATTTGGCAACAATGTTTAATAGATAGAGATATGTCTTACCAGAGATTTTGAGACATTTCTGGAAGACAGAAAAAAGTAATCATTGGATTTATGGGAAAATCAGAGCAGACAAAGCATAGCCTAAGTCATAGTCAGGAGAATGCCACTGGAGAGTGAACAAAAATTCTCATTTGAAATGAAGACCTATCATCCAATTACTAATATAGTTGGATCACAACCTTCACCCTCAAAAATGAAAATAAAGCAAAAAGTAATAAACATTAAAATGTAGTAGCATTAATATAAATGGTGAAATACTTTATTATCCACAAGAGGATATAAATTAGGCATATAACTTCCAAACTGCTATACTAAAGCAATGAGAACAAGAAAAAATTTATCAGTATAACAAAAGCCAGGATACAAACAGAGATAATTTATTGTAGGTAGAAAAACAAAATGAAATGGCCAGCATAATCACAATAAATGTTAGTTGGTTAAATTATTTGTTCATGTGACATAAATTTGAAGAATCACTAGGGAAAAATAATCCATTTTAAACTTCCTATAAGAGATACCCCTAAACCAAAGACATGAATAAGGAAAAATAAAAGTATAAACTTAGATCTCTCAGGCAAATGGTAAGAGAAGAAATATATATATAACAAAATATACCACATACATATATAATTCAGGAAGAAAATTAGTCAATGAACAAATAAAGATATTTTATACAGATTTTTTAAAGTACCAAAAAAGTATACATATCTCTTAGTTAAGTCACAAAGGACCATCATTTCTGCCATAACAAACAAGAAAGTAAACAGATAACTGAAAAAAAGTAATTTTTAACACTTTAAAAGTCTGTGCATACACAAATGTCTACAGATCTAAATTGCATAAATGAAATAACCCTTCACAGGTGAGCAGATTTGTGGTGACTGGGGACATTTGCTTAACTCTTGCATGGAAGTTGCAAAATCAAGACTCTCATAAATAGAAGGATTCTTCTATGGTAGGGAAATTTGAAAAGCTTTTAGACATTGTGTAGGCTTTTGTGATATATTGGAATTGGTAGCAGGACCAAATGCTAAGTAATTCTCCTCACTTGCCCACTGATTTTCCATACAGCATTTTAATGAGTACAGAGCCACAGTAATAGTACTGGCAGATAGCATAGGGACTGGAGGCTGAGATCTCAGCTAAAAAAGAGACTGATCTCAAAATCTTATGGTGCTTATATTACAAAGTTGTGCTGGAGAGAAAGTTCTGCTGAAATCCAGACTTTACCAGTTCAATTACTGATTAGATAAATGTGATTAGCTTATCATCTTATTGCAGAACAGAAGAGTATACCCTCAATAGGTAAATTTAATATTTGGTTCAGGCTCTAAGTGCTCATTTAAATGAAGTTACCAGTACAATAATATCAAATAAATGTTTTAAATATGAGAAACACAGAAATCAACCAGACATTGCTGGGAGAAATTAAATAACATGTTAATAAATGGAGAGATACATTATGGCCATGGACTGGATGATTGATAACTATTAAGATGCTCATGATCTATAAATTTACAAAATGATCTATAAATCTACAAAATGATCTATAAATTTAACACAATTCCAGTCAGTATCCTAGCAGACTTGTTTTTGTAGAAATTGATGATCTGATATTACATTTTATATAGATATGTAAAGAACATAGATAGAAAAAAGGTTGAAAAGGAAAAACAATATTGGACCATGACCTTACACTAGCTGATTTCCATATTTACTTTAAAACTACAATAGGTACAGTCACAGAAATAGACAAGAAGATATATGGAATCAAATAGATAGTCCATTAATAGTTCCTCACATATACAGTAACAATTTTTTACAAATGAGTCAAGATATTTCAAAGGTGGAAATGGACATATTTTAAAAAAATGGTTTGGAAAAATTGAGCACTCATAGGCAAGAAGAAAAATGAATTGACATAAACCTCACATCTTACACAAAACTTAATTAAAACTTAGTCATAAATCTGAGTGTAAAACACAAAATTATAACTACAAAACTTCTAGAGGAGGACCTTGAAGATGGAGGAAGAGTAAGACGCGGAGATCACCTTCCTCCCCACAGATACACCTGAAATACATCTACAGGTGGAACAACTCCTACAGAACACCTACTGAAGGCTGGCAGAAGACCTCAGACCTCCCAAAATGCAAGAAACTCCCCCATGTACCTGGGTAGGGCAAAAGAAAAAAAGAAAAAACAGAGACAAAAGAATAGGGATGGCACCTGCACCAGTGGGAGGGAGCTGTGAAGGAGGAAAAGTTTCCACACACTAGGAAGCCTTTTCGCGGACAGAGACCGTGGGAGGCAGCGTGGGGAGCTTTGGATTCGCGGAGGAGTGCAGAGCAACAGGGGTGCGGAGGGCAAAGCGGGGAGATTCCCGCACAGAGGATTGGTGCCGACCGGCACTCACCAGCCCAAGAGGCTTGTCTGCTCACCCGCAGACCCACGGCTAAAAGCGCGGACCCCAGGGACGGGCAGGAGATGCTAAGGCTGCTGCTGCCACCACCAAGGGGCCTGTGTGCGAGCACAGGTCACTAACCACACCCCTCTTCCGCGGAGCCTGTGCAGCCCGCCATTGCCAGGTTCCCGGGATCCAGGGACAAATTCCCCAGGAGAAGGCACGGCGGGCCTCAGGCTGGTGCAATTTCACGCTGGCCTCTGCTGCCGCAGGACCGCCCTGCACGCAGTGCCCCTCCCTCCTCCCGGCCTGAGTACACCAGAGACCCCGAATCAGCGGCTCCTTTAACCCCGTCCTGTCTGAGCAAAAAACAGACGCCCTCCAGCAACCTACACACAGAGGCAGGACCAAATCCAAAGCTGAGCCACTGTGAGCTGTGAGAACAAAGGAGAGAAAGGGAAATCTCTCCCAGCAGCCTCAGAAACAGCAGATTAAAGCTCCACAATCAACTTGATTTACCCTGCATCTGTGGAATACATGAATAGACAACGAGTCATCCCAAATTGAGGAGGTGGGCTTCGAGAGCAAGATCTATGATTTTTTCCCCTTTTCCTCTTTTTGTGAATGTGTATGTGTATGCTTCTGTGTGAGATCTTGTCTGTATGGTTTTGCTTCCACCATTTGTCCTAGGGTTCTATCTGTCCATGTTTTTTTTTTTTAATTTTTTTTCTTAATAATTAATTTTAATAACTTTATTATACTTTACCTTCGTTCCTTCTTTCTTTCTTTCTTTCCTTCCTTCCTTCCCTCCTTTAGACAACGAATCATCCCAAATTGAGGAGGTGGTCTCTGAGAGCAAGTTTTATGATTTTTTCCCCTTTACCTCTTTTTGTGAGGGTGTATGTGTATGCTTCTGTGTAAGATTTTGTCTGTATAGCTTCACTTCCAACATTTGTCCTAAGGTTCTATCTGTCCCTTTTTTTTTTTTCTAAGTAAGTTTTCTTTTAATTCAATAACTTTATTATACTTTATTTTATTTTACTGTATCTTCTTTCTTTCTGTCTTTTTTCCTTCTTTCCCTCCTTCCTTCCTTCCTCCCTCCCTCCCTCCCTCCTTTCTTTCCTTCTTTGCTTCTTTCTTTCTTTATTTATTTATTCCTTCCTTCCTTCCATCCTTCCCTCCTTTCGTTCTTTCTCTCTTCATACTTCTACTAATTCTCTATAATTTTTCTCCCTTTTATTCTGAGCCGTGTGAGTGAAAGGCTCTTGGTGCGCCAGCCAAGAGTCAGGGCTCTGCCTCTGAGGTAGGAGAGCCAACTTCAAAACACTGGTCAACAAGAGACCTCCTACTCCACATAATATCAAACGGTGAAAATCTCCCAGAGACCTCCATCTTAATACCAGCACCCAGCTTCACTCAACGACCAGCAAGCTACAGTGCTGGACAACCTATGCCAAACAACTAGCAAAACAGGAACACAACCCCACCCATTAGCAGAGAGGCTGCCTAAAATCATAATAAGGCCACAGACACCCCAAAACACACCAACAGACGTGAACCTGCCAACTAGAGAGACAAGATCCGGCCTCATCCACCACAACACAGGCACTAGTCCCCTCCACCAGGAAGCCTACACAACCCACTGAACCAACCTTAGCCACTGGAGACAGACATCAAAAACAGCGGGAACTACGAACCTGCAGTCTGCAAAAAGGAGACCTCAAACACAGTAAGTTAAGCAAAATGAGAAGACAGAAAAACACACAGCAGATAAAGGAGCAAGATAAAAATGCACCAGACCTAACAAATGAAGAGGAAATAGGCATTCTACCTGAAAAAGAATTCAGAATAATGATAGTAAGGATGATCTGAAATCTTGGAAGTAGAATGGACAAAATGCAAGAAACAGTTAACAAGGACCTAGAAGAAATAAAGATGAAACAAGCAATGACGAACAACACAATAAATGAAATTAAAAAAACTCTAGGTGGGATCAATAGCAGAATAACTGAGGCAGAAGAACGGATAAGTGACCTGGAAGATAAAGTAGTGGAAATAACTAGTGCAGAGCAGAATAAAGAGAAAAGAATGAAAAGAACAGAGGACAGTCTCAGAGACCTCTGGGACAACATTAAACGCAGCAACATTCGAATTATAAGGGTTCCAGAAGAAGAAGAGAAAAAGAAAGGGACTGAGAAAAAATTTGAAGAGATTATAGTTGAAAACTTCCCTAATATAGGTAAGGAAATAGTTAATCAGGTCCAGGAAGCACAGAGAGTCCCATACAGGATAAATACAAGGAGAAATACGCCAAGACACATATTAATCAAACTGTCAAAAATTAAATACAAAGCAAGCGTATTAAAAGCAGCAAGGGAAAAATGACAAATAACACACAAGGGAATCCCCATAAGGCTAACAGCTGATCTCTCAGCAGAAACCCTACAAGCCAGAAGGGAGTGGCAGGACATACTGAAAGTGATGAAGGAGAAAAACCTGCATCCAAGACTACTCTACCCAGCAAGGATCTCATTCAGATTTGATGGAGAAATTAAAAACTTTACATACAGGCAAAAGCTGAGAGAGTTCAGCACCACCAAACCAGCTTTACAACGAATGCTAAAGGAACTTCTCTACACAAGAAACACAAGAGAAGAAACAGACCTATAATAATGAACACAAAACAATTTAGAAAATGGTAATAGGAACATACATATCGATAATTACCTTAAATGTAAATGGACTAAATACTCCCACCAAAAGAAACAGATTGGCTGAATTGATACAAAAAAAAGACCCTTACATATGCTGTCTACAAGAGACCCACTTCAGACCTAGAGAAACATACAGACTGAAAGTAAGGGGATGGAAAAAGATATTCCATGCAAATGGAAACCAAAAGAGAGCTGGAGTAGCAATTCTCATATCAGACAAAATAGACTTAAAATAAGGACTATTAGAAGAGACAAAGAAGGACACTACATAATGATCAATCCAAGAAGAAGATATAACAATTGTAAATATTTATGCACCCAGCATAGGAGCACCTCAATACATAAGGCAAATACTAACAGCCATAAAAGGGGAAATCGACAGTAACACATTCATAGTAGGGAACTTTAACACCCCGCTTTCACCCATGGACAGATCATCCAAAATGAAAATCAATAAGGATACACAAGCTTTAAATGTTACATTAAACAAGATGCACTTAATTGATATTTATAGGGCACTCCATCCAAAAACAACAGAATACACATTTTTCTCAAGTGCTCATGGAACATTCTCCAGGATAGATCATATCTTGGATCACAAATCAAGCCTTGGTAAATTTAAGAAAATTGAAATTTTATCAAGTATCTTTGCCAACCACAACGCCATGAGACTAGATATCAATTACAGGAAAAGATCTGTAAAAAATACAAACACATGGAGGCTAAACAATACACTACTTAATAATGAAGTGGTCACTGAAGAAATCAAAGAGGAAATAAGAAAATACCTAGAAACAAATGACAATGGAGACACAACGACCCAAAACCTATGGGATGCAGCAAAAGCAGTCCTAAGGGGGAAGTTTATAGCAATACAAGACCACCTTAAGAAGCAGGAAACATCTCGAATAAACAGCCTAACCTTGCACCTCAAGCAATTAGAGAAAGAAGAACAAAAAAAACCCAAAGCTAGCAGAAGGAAAGAAATCATAAAAATCAGATCAGAAATAAATGAAAAAGAAATGAAGGAAACAATAGCAAAGATCAATAAAACTAAAACCTGGTTCTTTGAGAAGATAAACAAAATAGATAAACCACTAGCCAGACTCATCAAGAAAAAAAGGGAGAAGACTCAAATCAATAGAATTAGAAATGAAAAAGGAGAAGTAACAACAGACACTGCAGAAATATAAAAGATCATGAGAGATTACTACAAGCAACTCTATGCCAATAAAATGGACAATCTGGAAGAAATGGACAAATTCTTAGAAATGTACAACCTTCCAAGACTGAATCAGGAAGAAATAGAAAATATGAACAGACCAAGCACAAGCATTGAAATTGACACTGTGATTAAAAATCTTCCAACAAACAAAAGCCAAGGACCAGATGGCTACAGGCGAATTCTATCAAACATTTAGAGAAGAGCTAACACCTATCCTTCTCAAACTCTTCCAAAATATAGCAGAGGGAGGAACACTCCCAAAATCCTTCTACGAGGCCACCATCACCTTGATACCAAAACCAGACAAGGATGTCACAAAGAAAGAAAACTACAGGCCAATATCACTAATGAACCTAGATGCAAAAATCCTCAGCAAAATACTAGCAAACAGAATCCAACAGCACATTAAAAGGATCATACACCATGATCAAGTGGGGTTTATTCCAGGAATGCAAGGATTCTTCAATATACGCAAATCTATCAATGTGATAATCCATATTAACAAATTGAAGGAGAAAAACCATATGATCATCTCAATACATGCAGAGAAAGCTCTTGACAAAATTCAACACCCATTTATGATAAAGACTCTGCAGAAAGTAGGCACACAGGGAACTTTCCTCAACATAATAAAGGCCATAAAAGACAATCCCACAGCCAACATCATCCTCAATGGTGAAAAACTGAAAGCATTTCCACTAAGATCAGGAACAAGACAAGGTTGCCCACTCTCACCACTGTTATTCAACATAGTTTTGGAAGTTTTAGCCAGAGCAATCAGAGAAGAAAAGGAAATAAAAGGAATCCAAATCGGAAAAGAAGAATTAAAGCTGTCACTGTTTGCAGATGACATGATACTATACATAGAGAATCCTAAAGATGCTACCAGAAAACTACTAGAGCTAATCAATGAATTTGGTAAAGTAGCAGGATACAAAGTTAATGCACAGAAATCTCTGGTATTCCTATATACTAATGATGAAAAATCGGAAATGGAAATCAAGAAAACACTGCCATTTACCATTGCAACAAAAAGAATAAACTATCTAGGAATAAACCTACCTAAGGAGACAAAAGACCTGTATGCAGAAAATTATAAGACAGTGATGAAAGAAATTAAAGATGATACAAATAGATGGAGAGATATACCATGTTCTTGGATTGGAAGAATCAACATGGTGAAAATGACTCTACTACCCAAAGCAATCTATAGATTCAATGCAATCCCTATCAAACTACCACTGGCATTTTTCACAGAACTAGAACAAAAAATTTTGCAGTTTGTATGGAAACACAAAAGACCCCGAATAGCCAAAGCAATCTTGAGAACGATAAAAGGAGCTGGAGGAATCAGGCTTCCTGACTTCAGACTATACTATAAAGCCACAGTAAACAAGACATTATGGTACTGGTACAAAAACAGAAAGATATATCAATGGAACAGGATAGAAAGCCCAGAGATAAACCCACGCACATATGGTCACCTTATCTTTGATAAAGGTGGCAGGAATGTACAGTGGAGAAAGGACAGCCTCTTCAATAAGTGGTGCTGGGAAAACTGGACAGATACATGTAGAAGTATGAGATTAGATCACTCCCTAACACCATTCACAAAAATAAGCTCAAAATGGATTAAAGACCTAAATGTAAGGCCAGAAACTATCAAACTCTTAGAGGAAAACTTAGGCAGAACACTCTATGACATAAATCACAGCAAGATCCTTTCTGACTCACCTCCTAGAGAAATGGAAATAAAAACAAAACTAACACACCATTGTAAAGCAATTATACCCCAATAAAGATGTTAAAAAAAACAAAAATAAACAAATGGGACCTAATGAAACTTCAAAGCTTTTGCACAGCAAAGGAAACCATAAACAAGACCAAAAGACAACCCTCAGAATGGGAGAAAATATTTGCAAATGAAGCAACTGACAAAGGATTAATCTCCAAAATTTACAAGCAGCTCATGCAGCTCAATAACAAAAAAACAAACAACCCAATCCAAAAATGGGCAGAAGACCTAAATAGACATTTCTCCAATGAAGATATACAGACTGCCAACAAACACATGAAAGAATGCTCAACATCATTAATCATTAGAGAAATGCAAATCAAAACTACAATGAGATATCACCTTACACCAGTCAGAATGGCCATCATCAAAACATCTAGAAACAATAAATGCTGGAGAGCGTGTGGAGAAAAGGGAACACTCTTGCACTGCTGGTGGGAATGTGAATTGGTTCAGCCACTATGGAGAACAGTATGGAGGTCCCTCAGAAAACTACAAATAGAACTACCATATGACCCAGCAATCCCACTACTGGGCATATGCCCTGAGAAATCCAAATCCAAAAAGAGTCATGTACCAAAATATTCATTGCAGCTCTATTTACAATAGCCCGGAGATGGAAACAACCTAAGTGCCCATCATCGGATGAATGGATAAAGAAGATGTGGCACATATATACAATGGAATATTACTCAGCCATAAAAAGAAATGAAATTGAGCTATTTGTAATGAGGTGGATAGAGTTAGAGTCTGTCATACAGAGTGAAGTAAACGGAAAGAAAAAGACAAATACCGTATGCTAACACATATATATGGAATTTAAGAAGAAAAAAACATGTCATGAAGAACCCAGGGGTAAGACAAGAATAATGACACAGACCTACTGGAGAACGGACTTGAGGATATGGGGAGGGGGAAGGGTGAGCTGTGATAGGGCGAGAGAGAGGCATGGACATATACATACTAAGAAACGTAAGGTAGATAGCTTGGGAAGCAGCCGCATGGCACAGGGATATTGGCTCGGTGCTTTGTGACTGCCTGGAGGGGTGGGATAGGGAGGGTGGGAGGGAGGGAGACGCAAGATGGAAGAGATATGGGAACATACGTATATGTATAACTGATTCACTTTGTTATAAAGCAGAAACTAAGACACCATTGTAAAGCAATTATACCCCAATAAAGATGTTAAAAAAAAAAAACTTCTAGAAAATTACACAGGAATAAACGACGTTATTTTGGTTTTGGTGATGAGTTTTCAGATAAAACACTAAAAGCTTAATCCATGAGGGAAAGTAAATTATTCTTTTGTACTTTATTAAAATTTTTAGTTGTCCAAAAGAAACTGAAACAATTAAGAAAGTGGAAAGACAAGGCACAGACTGGAAGAAAATATATGAAAATCTAATATCTCATAAATGACTTTTCAAGAATGTATTTTAAAAGCCTTAAATTTTAGCAATAAGGAAACTAACAAGCCAATTAAACAATGGGAAAATATCTGAACAGATACTTCCTCAATTAAGATATACAGTTGGCAAATAAGAGATGCTTACCATTATATATCATTATGGAAACACAAATCAAAAAAATAGTAGTTGTTACTACACACTTTCAGAATTTTTTTTTATTGAGATAATACTATACACTTATTCAAATGGATGAAATTTTTACAATTGCCAATACCGAGAGGCGGGATCAAGATGGAGCAAGAAGATGCTGAGATCACCTCCCCTCATGAACACATCCAAACTATAATTACAATACATATAGAACAACCCTTGTTGAAATTGACCTGAAGACTAGCAGTATGGCTCTTTTACCACCAAGACTGTAGAGAAAGATCCACACAGAATCTGGTAGGAAAGTACGAGAAGCCATCTAGTCAGGACTTGCAGGCTTAGTTTGGGACCCAGAAAAGAAGTGGTATATCACAGGCTTGGGGATCCTCCCAGGGGAACAAGGGATTCAAGCCATGTATTAGGTACCCCTGGCTTGGGGTTCAGCACTATGAAGACAAGCCCCCTTAGTTGGTTTGAAATCTAATGGTGCTTACAGGAGGGCCATAAGAAACCAATACTTCACTTTTAAAGAGCAAGTGCACAGACCTGATTACTCCCAGTCACATGTCAGAAGAAGCAGATTGATACTGCCTAGGGTTCAAGCTAGCTTGCCAGTACCACACCAGCACACACACTCCCCTCACCCCCTGCCCAGCCTGCATTGGGCTTCTGCTCCAATCCCTCTTGCTCTCCACTAAGGTGAAGATTGACATTGATAACGAGTTCACACACTTGGAGGGAATGGAGCTGGCTTGGGCCCTGGCCCTGCCTCTGAACAGGGTGGAAGCAACATTTACCAGTGTGTGTATCCATGCACACATTTGGGAGGCAACAGAACCAGCTCTTGGGTGGAGACATCTATTTCTGGCATGCATGTACCTGCACACATTTGGGAGGGTGCGAAATCAGCTCAGTAGTGTGGCTCCATCCCTCTGGTCCTGACCTAGCCTTTACCCAATGTGTGCACACCAGAGAAAAAGTGAAACCAACACAGTAGTGCAGCCACACCTTCAACCAAGGCAGAGACTGCCATCACACCCAAGAGAAACCCAACTCCCTCAGAGCTTCTATTCCAGAACCTTGGCACATGACCCTGCCCCAAATAGGGCAGTAAATGCCATTGAGAATGGGAGAAGTCCCAGCTTGCACTTGGCTTTGGCCTTAGCCAAGCTCCAACCCCAGTCCTACATCCCATGAAGGCACTGGCTGCCAGCATATCTTGGGGAAGACATGGCCCATGCTCAGTTCAAGGCCAGCTCTCTCAGCAAATCTACTGCGCACATACAGAGTGCATAGGGTTGCTCTTACACAAAGACACAACGTCACAACAAAGATAGGTAACTGTTTTATCTAATTTCATAGAGACAGAGAAAGTTAATCAAAAGGAGAAGACAGAGGAATATGCTTCAAACAAAAGAACAAGAAAAAAACCCTGAAAAATTCTAATGAAGCAGAGACAAAAACTTAACTGATAAAGAGTTCAAAGCAATAGTAATAAGAATGCTAACTGGACTTGGGTAATGAATAGACGAACACAGTGAGAATTTTAACAAATACCTAGAAAATATAAAAGAGAAACTGTCAGAGTTGAATACAATAATTGCAATGAAAAATACACTAGAAGGAATTACCAGCAGGTTAAGTGACATAGAAGAAAGCATAAACAATCTGGAAGATAGAATAATGAAAACCATGCAATCAGAACAAAAAAAAGCAACATCAGGTGTACTAATATTTCATAAAAGGGGTCCCACAAGAAGAGAGAGAGAAAGGGGTAAAAGACATATTTGATGAAATTATGGCTGAAAACTTCCTGAACCTGAAGATGGAAACAGATATCCAGGTACAGGAAGCACAGAGAGTCCCAAACAAAGTGAACCCAAACAGACCCACACCAACACATATAATTAAAATGGTCAAAGTTAAAGAGAATTTTAAAGGCAGCAAGAGAAGAACAAAGTCACATACAAGAGACCTCCCATAAGGCCATCAGCTGATTTCTCATAAGAAACTCTGAAGGCCGGAAGGGAGTGGCATGATATATTTAAAGTGCTGAAAGGGAAAAACCTACAACCTAGGATACTCTACCCACAATGTTATCATTCAGAATTGAAGGAGAGGTAAAAAACTTTGCAGACAAACAAAAATCAAAAGACTTAATCAATACTAAACTAATAGGCTCCCCTGGTGGTGCAGTGGTTATGAAACTGCCTGCCATTGCAGGGGACATGGGTTCAAGCCCTGGTCCGGGAAGATCCCACATGTTGCAGAGCAACTAAGCCTGTGTGCCATAACTACTGAGCCCATATGCCACAACTACTGAAGCCCACACACCTAGAGTCCATGCTCTGTAACAACAGAAGCCACCTTAATGAGAGACCTGTGCACCACAATGAAAAGTAGCCCCCAATTGCTGCAAATAAAAAGAAAGCCTGCACTCAGCAATGAAGATCCAACGCAGCCAAAAATAAAAAAATAAATAAATTTAGTTTAAAAAAATACTAAACTCACAGTAAAAAAGTGTTAAAGGACCTCCTTTAAGTGAAAAATAAGAGACTACAACAAGAAATAAAAAAAAAAAAATATATAGTAAGGTAAAAACCACACTGGTAAAAGCAAATATATAGTAAAGGTTGTCAATCAACCACTCAAGCTAGTACAAAGATTCAAAGAAAAAAAAAATGTAAAATCAACTAAAACTATTATAAACAGTTAAGGAATAGACATGAAGATGTAAAATATGACATTAAAAACACAAAATATAGGGGGTGAGTGAAAAATATACATCTTTTAGAATGTGATTATTTAAATAACTATCAATTTAAACCAAGTAGATATAGTTAGTGGTCAATTTATATGAAATCCATGGTAAACATAAATAAAAAACCTACAATAGATATATAAACATTAGAGAGAAATTTATAGAAAAGTAAAAATAAAGAAAATCATCAACCCATGAGGGAAGAGACAAAGAACAAACGCAAAAACAATGAAAACACAAGTAGTAAATGACAATAATTACATATGTATTAATGAAAAATTGAAATTATAATGGAGTTATCATAGTTCAGGCATATAAAAATGGAGGTGGGAAGCCATTAGTCATGTCTCTGCACCACTGAGAACTTGATCTTTCTTTGAACTGCACCAGACACAAGGACACCACTAGCCATATTCAGAACAACACTTACCAGCTGCAACCTTATGGTCTCAAGGTCTCACTTTATAACTGGGCAACCATTTTGTCCCTGAAGCAATTCTAACATAAGAAGCACCCTTATCTATTGCCAGCTCCAATTATAATTTTGATAAACAACTCATGTAACTAACTGTAACCTTGTGGTTTTTGCCTTTATAAGTTTTCTCCCATTTTATAATGGGGAGGAGCACATTTCAAGTGCTTCTTGAATCTGTGTTTCCCAGGCTTCAGTTCTAACAAACCCCTAAATAAACACCCTTTTATTCTATTGAGGTCTCTATTTCTGATATTTTGATTGACACTACCATGTCACTTTTTATGTCAATGTACAAATGCTCTAATCAAGAGCATTTTGATTGGGTAAAATGATAAGACCCATCTATATGATGCTTACAAGAGACTCACTTCAAAGCTACAGATACACACACTGAAAGTGAGGGGATGGATAGAGATATTCCATACACATGGAAACAAAAAAAAAGCTGGGTTATCAATACTCATATCAGACAAAGTAGTAGACTTGATTTTAATTTTATTTTTATTGCAGTATAGTTGATTTACAATATTGTGTTAGTTCCAGGTGTACAGCAAAGTGGTTCATATATATATATACACATATAAGTATATATATTTCAGATTTTTTTCCATTACAGGCTGTTAAAAGGTATTAAATATTGTTCCCTGTGATATACAGTAATAATTGTTACTTATTTATTTTATGTATATTAGTTTGTGTCTGTTAATCCCATATTCAAAATTTATCTCTCCCCCCTTCCTTTCCTTTTGGTAACCATAAGTTTGTTTTCTATGTCTGTGAATCTGTTTCTGTTTTGTATATAGATTCATTTGCATTACATTTTAGATTCCACATATAAATGATATCATATAATATTTGTCTTTCTCCTTCTGACTTACTGCACTTAATATGATATTCTCTAGGTCCATCCATGTTGCTGCAAATGGCAATATTCCATTCTTTCTATGGCTGAATAATATTCCATTGCTTATGTGTGTGTGTGTGTGTGTGTGTGTGTGTGTGTGTGTGTGTGCGTGTATGTGTGTGACTACTGTAACAATGCTTCAATTAACATAGCAGTGCAGATGTCTCTTTCTTTAATATTTTAATTTTATTGTAGTATAGTTGATTTACAATGTTGTGTTAGTTCCAGGTGTACAACAAAGTGATTCAGTTGTACATATTCATGTATCTATTCTTTTTCAAATTCTTTTCAAATTCTTTTCCCAGTTAGGTTGTTACAGAATATTGAGCAGAGTTCCCTGTGCTATACAGTAGGTCCTTGTTGGTTATCAATTTAAACATAGTGGTGTATACGTGTCAATCCCAAGTCATGTTACCACTTCACCCCTGGTAACCACAAGTTTATTCTCTAAGTCTGTGAGTCTGTTTCTGTTTTGTAAATAAGTTCACTTGTATCATTTTTTTTTAGATTCTGCATATAAGCAATATCATATATTTCTCCTTCACTGACTTACTTCACTCAGTATTACAATCAATAGGTCCATCAATGTTGCCACAAATGGTGTTATTTCATTCTTTTTAATGGCTGAGTAATATTCCATTGTATATATGTACCACATCTTCTTTATCCATTCTTCTCTCAATGGACATCTAGGTTGCTTCCATGTCTTGGCCATTGTAAACAGTGCTACAATGAACATTGGAGTGCATGTATCCTTTCAAACCATGTTTTTCCCTGGGCATATGCCCAGGAATGGGATTGCAGGATCATACAGTAGCTCTATTTTTAGTTTCTTAAGGAACCTCCATACTGTCCTCCATAGCAGCTTCACCAATTTACATTTCCACCAACAGTGTAGGAAGGTTCCTTTTTCTCCACACCCTCTGCAGCCTTTACTGTTTGTGGATTTTTTTGATGATAGCCATTCTGACTGGTGTGAGGTGATATCTCATTGTACTTTTGATTTGCATTTCTCTAATAATTAGTGATCCACTAATACATTAAAAGGATCATACACCATGATCAAATGGGATCTATCCCAGGGATTCAAGGCATTTTCAGTATGCACAAATCAATCAATGTGATGCCCCACATCAGCAAATTGAAGAATATAAACCATATGATCTCAGGACATGGAAGCAATCTGAATGTCCATCAACAGAGGACTGGATAAAGAAGATATGGTACATATATAAATGGAATAATACTCAGCCATAAAAAGGAATAAAATTGGGTCACTTGTAGAGACATGGATAGACCTAGAGACTGTCATACAGTGTGAAGTAAGTCAGAAAGAGAAAAGCAAATATCGTATATTAACACATACTTGTGGAATCTGCAAAAATTGGTATAGATGATCTTATTTACAAAGCAGAAATAGAGGTACAGGCGTAGAGAAGAAACCTATGGATACCAAGTGGGAAGTGGGGTGTGGGATGAATTGGGAGATTGGGGTTGACATATATACACTACTGATGTTATGTATAAAACAGATAACTAATGAGAATGTTTTGTATAGCACAGGGAACTCTACTCAATGCTTTGTGGTGACCTAAATGAGATGGAAATCCATAAAGAGGGGATATATGTATACATAGAGCTGATTCACTTTGCTGTACGGTATAAAGTAACACAATACTGTAAAGCAACTATACTCCAAAAAAAACACATATGATCATCTCAGTAGTTGCAGAAAAAGCTTTTGACAGAATTCAACACCCATTTATGATAAAAAACTCTCCAGAAAGTGGACGTAGAGGGAACATACCTCAACATAATAAAGGCCATATATGACAAACCTATGGCTAACATCATACTTAATGGTGCAAATCTAAAAGCATTTCCTATAAGATCAGGAACAAGACAAGAATGTCCACATTTGCCACTTTTATTCAACATAGTTTTGGAAGTCCTAGCTAGGGCAAGCAGAGAAGAAAATAAAATAAAAGAAAAGAAAAGAAATCTAAATTGGAATAGAAGAAGTTAAACTGTCAGTGTTTGCAGATGACATGATATTATATATAGCAAATCCTAAAGACATACCACAAAACTACTAGAGCTCGTCAATGAATTTGGTAAAGTTGTAAGTTACAATATTAATACACAGAAATCTGTTGCAATCCTATACACTAAAAATTAAAGATCAGAAAGATAAATTTAGGAAGCAATCCCATTTACCATTGCATCAAAAAGAATAAAATACCTAGGAATAAACCTACCTAAGGAGGCAAAAGACCTGTATGCAGAAAACTAAAATATACTGATGAAAGAAATCAAAGATGACACAAACAGATGGAGAGATATACCATGTTCTTGGACTGGAAGAATCAATATTGTGAAAATGACTATACTACCCAAAGCAATCTACAGATTCTGTGTAATCCCTATCAAATTACAAAGGGCATTTTTCACAGAATTAGAACAAAAAAATTTACAATTTGTATGAAAACACAAAAGACCCTGAATAGCCAAAGCAATTTTAAGAAATAAAAATGGAGTTAGAAGAACCAGGTTCCCTGACTTCAGACTATACTACAAAGCTACAGTAATCAAGACAGTAAGGCACTGGCAGAAAAAAGCAGAAATATAGACCAATGGAACAGGATAGAAAGACCAGAAATAAACCCACACACCTATGGTCAATTAATCTATGACAAAGGAGGCAATACTCTACAGTGGGGGAAAGGCAGTCTCTTCAATAAGTGGTGCTAGGAAAACTGGGCAGCTACATGTAAAAAAATGAAATTAGAACACTCCCTAACACCATACACAAAAATAAACTCAAAATGGATTAAAGACCTAAATGTGAAACTAGACACTATGAAACTTTTAGAGGAAAACATAGGAAGAACACTCTCTGACATAAATCACAGCAAGGCATTTTTCAATTTGTCTCCAAGAGTAATGGAAAAAAAAAAGGGACCTAATTAAAATCAAAAGCTTTTGCACAGCAAAGGAAACCATAAACAAAACTAAAAGACAACCCACAGAATGAGAGAAAATATTTGCAAATTATGCGACTGACAAGGGATTAGTCTCCAAAATTTACAAACAGCTCATGCAACTTAATATCATCAAAACAAACAACCTAATCAAAAAATGGTCAAAAAACCTCAGTAGACATTTCTCCAAAGAAAATATACAGATGGCCAAGAGGTACATGAAAAGGTGTTTAAGATCACTAATTATTAGAGAAATGCAAATCAAAGCTGGAAAAATTTGAGCAACAAAATAAAAAATGTAATAATGCAGAATCCCAGTAGTTTATGTATATACTCCCCTCAAGGATGTGGAGCATAACTCTGAACCACTTAAGTATGGGCTACACTTATTGACTTGTTGACAAAGAATAGGATATAAAAAAAGAGGGAGGGGAGGAAGGAAAAAGGAAAAAAAGAAGGAAGAAGTGGAGGGAGGAAGGAAGGAAGAAGGAAGGAAGGAAGGAAGGAAGGAAGGAAGGAAGGAAGGAAGGAAGGAAGGAAGGAAGGAAAGAAGAGTGGTAGGGAGTGAAATCAATTCATAGTAGAAAAACTTAGCCAGGTGTCAAGGTTAACATCATCAGTGATAAGTCATGTTGATAGCATGTACCTTTGAAATGATATAATGAGAATGTATTTTTACCCTTGTGGTCTTCCTCCAAAAAACTTATAACATGATTTTATCATGAGAAAAAACTTCAGACAAATCTCAGTTGAGAAACATTCTACAAAATATCTGACCAGTTCTGAAAACTGTCAAGATCATGAAAAACAAGGAAAGTCTGAGAAACTGTCAAAGCCAAGTAGAGTCTAAGGAGACATGATGACTAAACCTAATGTGGTATTGTATCCAAATGGGATCCTGGGAGAGAGTAAGATCAATAAGTAAAACTAAAGAAATATAAATAAATTACTGACTTCAGTTAATTATATCAGTATTGGTTCCCTAGTTATAACAAATGTGCTAATGTAAGATATCAACATTAAGGGAAACTGTGGGATGTATGGAAATGTTCTATACTATCTTAGTGAAAATTTTGCAAATCTAAAGCTATTCTTAAATAAAAAAGTTTATTAAATATAAAAAATAGAGTTGCTTACTCTAGTGTTTTCTTTCTTCTACAGGCTAGTGCATGGACATGGTAGTGACCTGTCTTCAACATTCAGAAAATATAACCCTCTAGAGGACAGCAGAATTGCAAGATCAAACTTAGGTCTCTGAATGCCCTTCAGAAGAGCCAACACTTGATAACATTAACATTGTATATTTTTGACCATCTGATAATGAAAGGTGAAAACTGTATCGAACTTTTATGTTGTTATTAATTACTAGTGATTCTGAACTTTATATTTTCAGTGGCCACTATTATTTCCTTCTCTGTGAATTATTTCTGCATATCAATGGGAAAAGAGTTGCTGATTGTTATATTTATTGTTTTAGATTCTGGAAAAGAGGATTTTGTCCCATACTTTCTATAAAATTTCTTCTGATCAGTCTCTGAATTTTAATTTAATGGTTTATTTTGTTATGTATGTATTTTTATTTTAATGTATTCAAATTCATCAAGCTTTTGCTTAATAAGTTTGGTGTTTTAACATGTTTAAATACCTTCCCTATTATGAGGTTATAAATACAAAAAGACCCATATATATGCTGTCTACAAGAGACCCACTTCAGACCTAGAGACACATACAGACTGAAAGTAAGGGGACAGAAAAAGATATTCCATACAAATGGAAACCAAAGAAAGCTGGAGAAACAATTCTCATATCATACAAAATAGATTTTAAAATAAAGACTA
Organism: Tursiops truncatus; assembly: GCF_011762595.2. NCBI lineage: Eukaryota > Metazoa > Chordata > Mammalia > Artiodactyla > Delphinidae > Tursiops > Tursiops truncatus. The sequence continues at coordinate 63,843,119 of NC_047055.1, read as the reverse complement.
TTAGAAGAGACAAAGAAGGACACTACATAATGATCAAGTGATCAATCCAAGAAGAAGATATAACAATTGTAAATATTTATGCACCCAACATAGGAGCACCTCAATACATAAGGCAAATACTAACAGCCATAAAAGGGGAAATTGACAGTAACACATTCAGAGTAGGGGACTTTAACACCCCACTTTCACCCATGGACAGATCATCCAAAATGAAAATAAATAAGGAAACACAAGCTTTAAATGATACATTAAACAAGATGCACTTAATTGATATTTATAGGACACTCCATCCAAAAACAACAGAATACACATTTTTCTCAAGTGCTCATGGAACATTCTCCAGGATAGATCATATCTTGGGTCACAAATCAAGCCTTGGTAAATTTAAGAAAATTGAAATTTTATCAAGTATCTTGGCCGACCACAACGTCATGAGACTAGATATCAATTACAGGAAAAGATCTGTAAAAAATGCAAACACATGGAAGCTAAACAATACACTACTTAATAACGAAGTGATCACTGAAGAAATCAAAGAGTAAATTAAAAAATACCTAGAAACAAATGACAATGGAGACACAACAACCCAAAACCTATGGAATGCAGCAAAAGCAGCTCTAAGGGGGAAGTTTAAAGCAATACAAGACCACCTTAAGAAGCAGGAAACATCTCGAATAAACAGCCTAACCTTGCACCTCAAGCAATTAGAGAAAGAAGAACAAAAAAACCCCAAAGCTAGCAGAAGGAAAGAAATCATAAAAATCAGATCAGAAATAAATGAAAAAGAAATGAAGGAAACAATAGCAAAGATCAATAAAACTAAAACCTGGTGTTTTGAGAAGATAAACAAAATAGATAAACCATTAGCCAGACTCATCAAGGATAAAAGGGAGAAGACTCAAATCAATAGAATTAGAAATGAAAAAGGAGAAGTAACAACTGAAACTGCAGAAATAAAAAAGATCATGAGAGATTACTACAAGCAACTCTATGCCGATAAAATGGACAATCTGGAAGAAATGGACAAATTCTTAGAAATGTACAACCTTCCAAGACTGAATCAGGAAGAAATAGAAAATATGAACAGACCAGTCACAAGCACTGAAATTGAAACTATGATTAAAAATCTTCCAACAAAGAAAAGCCCAGGACCAGATGGCTTCACAGGCGAATTCTATCAAACATTTAGAGAAGAGCTAACACCTATCCTTCTCAAACTCTTCCAAAATATAGCAGAGGGAGGAACACTCCCAAAATCCTTCTACGAGGCCACCATCACCTTGATACCAAAACCAGACAAGGATGTCACAAAGAAAGAAAACTACAGGCCAATATCACTGATGAACATAGATGCAAAAGTCCTCAGCAAAATACTAGCAAACAGAATCCAACAGCACATTAAAAGCATCATACACCATGATCAAGTGGGGTTTATTCCAGGAATGCAAGGATTCTTCAATATACGCAAATCTATCAATGTGATAAACCATATTAACAAATTGAAGGAGAAAAACCCATATAATCATCTCAATAGATGCAGAGAAAGCCCTTGACAAAATTCAACACCCATTTATGATAAAAACCCTGCAGAAAGTAGGCATAGAGGGAACTTTCCTCAACATAATAAAGGCCATATATGACAATCCCTCAGCCAACATCATCCTCAATGGTGAAAAATGGAAAGCATTTCCACTAAGATCAGGAACAAGACAAGGTTGCCCACTCTCACCACTGTTATTCAACATAGTTTTGGAAGTTTTAGCCAGAGCAATCAGAGAAGAAAAGGAAATAAAAGGAATCCAAATCAGAAAAGAAGAAGAAAAGCTGTCACTGTTTGCAGATGACATGATACAATACATAGAGAATCCTAAAGATGCTACCAGAAAACTACTGGAGCTAATCAATGAATTTGGTAAAGTAGCAGGATACAAAATTAATGCACAGAAATCTCTAGTATTCCTATATACTAATGATGAAAAATCTGAAAGTGAAATCAAGAGAACACTCCCTTTTACCATTGCAACATAAAGAATAAACTATCTAGGAATAAACCTACCTAAGGAGACAAAAGACCTGTATGCAGAAAATTATAAGACAGTGATGAAAGAAATTAAAGATGATACAAATAGATGGAGAGATATACCATGTTCTTGGATTGGAAGAATCAACATTGTGAAAATGACTCTACTACACAAAGCAATCTATAGATTCAATGCAATCCCTATCAAACTACCACTGGCATTTTTCACAGAACTAGAACAAAAAATTTTGCAATTTGTATGGAAACACAAAAGACCCTGAATAGCCAAAGCAATCTTGAGAACGAAAAATGGAGCTGGAGGAATCAGGCTCCCTGACTTCAGGCTATACTACAAAGCTACAGTAATCAAGACAGTATGGTACTGGCACAAAAACGGCAAGGTAGATCAATGGAACAGGATAGAAAGCCCAGAGATAAACCCACACACATATGGTCACCTTATCTTTGATAAAGGTGACAAGAATGTACAGTGGAGAAAGGAGAGCCTCTTCAATAAGTGGTGCTGGGAAAACTGGACAGATACATGTAGAAGTATGAGATTAGATCACTCTCTAACACCATACACAAAAATAAGCTCAAAATGGATTAAAGACCTAAATGTAAGGCCAGAAACTGTCAAACTCTTAGAGGAAAACATAGGCAGAACACTCTATAACATAAATCACAGCAAGATCCTTTCTGACCCACCTCCTAGAGAAATGGAAATAAAAACAAAAATAAACAAATGGGACCTAATGAAACTTCAAAGCTTTTGCACAGCAAAGGAAACCATAAACAAGACCAAAAGACAACCCTCAGAATGGGAGAAAATATTTGCAAATGAAGCAACTGACAAAGGATTAATCTCTAAAATTTACAAGCAGCTCATGCAGCTCAATAACAAAAAAACAAACAACCCAATCCAAAAATGGGCAGAAGACCTAAATAGATATTTCTCCAAAGAAGATATACAGACTGCCACAAACACATGAAAGAATGCTCAACATCATTAATCATTAGGGAAATGCAAATCAAAACTACAATGAGATATCATCTCACACCAATCAGAATGGCCATCATCAAAAAATCTAGAAACAATAAATGCTGGAGAGGGTGTGGAGAAAAGGGAACACTCTTGCACTGCTGGTGGGAATGTGAATTGGTTCAGCCACTGTGGAGAACAGTATGGAGGTTCCTTAAAAAACTACAAATAGAACTACCATATGACCCAGCAATCCCACTACTGGGCATATACCCTGGGAAAACCAAAATTCAAAAATAGTCATGTACCGAAATGTTCCTTGCAGCTCTATTTACAATAGCCCGGAGATGGAAACAACCTAAGTGTCCATCATCGGATGAATGGATAAAGAAAATGTGGCACATATATACAATGGAATATTACTCAGCCATAAAAAGAAACGAAATTGAGCTATTTGTAATGAGGTGGATAGACCTAGAGTCTGTCATACAGAGTGAAGTAAGTCAGAAAGAGAAAGACAAATACTGTATGCTAACACATATATATGGAATTTAAGAAAAAAAATGTTATGAAGAACCTAGGGGTAAGACAGGAATAATGACACAGACCTACTGGAGAACGGACTTGAGGATATGGGGAGGGGAAGGGTGAGCTGTGACAGGGCGAGAGAGAGGCATGGACATATATACACTAACAAACGTAAAGTAGATAGCTAGTGGGAAGCAGACGCATGGCACAGGGATATTGGCTCGGTGCTTTGTGACTGCCTGGAGGGGTGGGATAGGGAGGGTGGGAGGGAGGGAGACGCAAGATGGAAGAGATATGGGAACATATGTGTATGTATAACTGATTCACTTTGTTATAAAGCAGAAACTAACACACCATTGTAAAGCAATTATACCCCAATAAAGATGTTAAAAAATGTTTTATTTTGTTATGTATGTATTTTTATTTTAATATATTCAAATTCATCAAGCTTTTGCTCAATAAGTTTGGTGGTTTAACATGTTTAAATACCTTCCCTATTATGAGGTTATAAATACATCCTATATTTCATTGTAATGTTTTCATGGCTTTATTTATTGAGTTAAAAAATTTTAACTCAGGTTGCTTCCATGTCTTGTCTATTCCAAGTCGTGCTGCATCTGAAACTAACACAATATTATTAATCAACTATACTTCAAATAAAAAATTAACTCCATTGATACTTTTTTAATGATGTGAGGTAAGAACTGTGTGAGACCCCTAAGACAGGAAGGACCTCGGCACGACTGAGGAAATTAAAGAAACCCAGTGTTTCCGGAACATTGTAATTGAGGAGGAAAGTGGTCAGAGATCAAACTAGAGTAGGTAGGGGCCATATCAAGAGGGTTTATATCATCTGAGTTTGTTTGCATGTTAAAGACTCTAGAGACTACATGTTGGTATATGCCTGCATGTACTGATACTTGGAGCTATGTGGAAGAAAAGGAAACATAGATCAGTGAAAATAGAAGAGAAGTAAAAATTATTTGGGCCATTTCGTCTACAGACAAGCTGACTCAGATACACCCTATACAATAATAGATTTGAAATAGAGGTAAGGTCTGGAATATTTCTGTAAGCTGCATGTTTTGTAAGGTGATTCTGATATACGCATAACACAGAACCACTGATTCAGTGTCTTCCCCAACTTTCATTTCTTCCTCTCATGAGTATTCCCATGCATTCTTAAAGTGTTTACCAGATACTAACAAAGCTGGGGGAGAATACAATCTGCTGAATGACTGAGGCATTCATTTGCCTTCGGAGTACTCAGTCATTCAAGAAGAGAAAAGTGAATGCCGTTAAATGTTACCCAAGTGTTTTAGGCTCTTTTCCAGTCTCAAGAAACATCCTGGAAGAGGCATACATGTAGTTATATAATTATCTTATTATATAAACTCACTTCATATTTGTTCAAACAATAGTTGAAAAACAACATGTAGGGGATGCAACTTAGAAAAAAAAAAAACAAACTCCCAGTTCGAAATTGTTTGTGTATGTTCTAAATTTGTTTTCTGTATAATAGAAAAATTAATTTATGCCACTATTTGTTTTCTTAATTATAGACCTTTTGATCAGAGTCAACTTTGTCTTGTTGGAGCTACAGATAAAACAGGTCCAGAGAAATGCATCTGGCAAGAAAGAAAAACTCTTTCACAACAGAAGAGCTCAGCCACAGACCCACATTTTGTGAGCCTATGGCCTTCAGCTAAATCCTGCACTTTTTTCCTTTACTTAATTTCACTTGTACTTTGGTGACTGTTGTACAAAATGATCCCTACACTCAAAACTTTTCATTTAATTGCCATGGAAATTTGATAATTTCATCCTAAAGTAGGGTTGAAGAAAACTCAGGAAGAGCTCCGATTACTGAAAACTGGAAAAAATTAATCTTGATTAAAGCACTTCCCCCATGAAAATAAGACCTCCTGAACTTTGCAAGGGCTGATTACAGAAGGCTATTCTTTGGGGAATGCATAACTGTACTTATTGTAGGATTTTCAGCAGTATTGAACTGAAATAGTGGAGACATCATAAAAGACCTTTAAAGGTGAAATTTAGTGGAATGTTGGCAGCAACTTACTTCAGTTCCTCTCTAAAATAAAGTGCCAAAATATGCAAACTACTTTCCAAAACCATGATGTCTGTAAAGAATGCCTGTCAGCTGTCATCACCAATAAGGCTTTCCATGTGAAAAAAAAATGAACCTGGAAGATCACAGGAGACTTATTGTTCACTTTTAAAAAGGCATACCGTATATTCACCATTAGGAATCTGGTGGGTTTATTTGCTCTACTTAATAATTTCAAACATAAGAATTAGGAAGAATTTGCAAAGATTACATTACTTGGAATTTCTGTTTTTTTCATGACTAATCATCTTTACTACATAAATCAGTAAATGTAGCTTCAAATGTCTTACCATGTTAACCAAGTATTATAAGCTTATTGCTTTCCATGTGACACAAAAATGTTAATCTATTGCAGTCCTCAATGCTGAAATGACCTGAATTAATTGTATTTGGTTGTAAATGTCTCTTATTTGCTTTATGGGGCAATGTAAATACAGGAAATAAACATTTGTAACGTCTGGAGTTATTTTAAATGATTCTGCCATGGTTCAAACCTGTATTTACATTATGTTCTTTAATTTCAGTATCTGGCATGAGTGATAGGAAAATTTTCTATTGCAATACCAATTATATCATTTTCCACCATGTTCTTTACAGAAAATTGGAGGCTCTACACTACCCTCATCGATTTTAATTAATAAATATAAATATTAACTTCTTATATTGTAAACATTAGATATATAGTGTATGGACACTATAATACTGTTTGAATATATTACAGTTGTTATTGACTTCAGATTTTTAATAAGCTGAAAGTATTCTTCTGTAAATCCATTTTTGGTGGGTAATGCAGGTGCATGAATGGCAGTACAACCCCTGGTGTTATTTCACATTGGAACATGTAACTAACAGTATACACAATGCGACTAGAGCTAACTGAGCAACGAAGCATGATCCTATTGGAAAAAGGAATTTAAGATGACTCAAGGAGTGCTTTCCCCCTACCACATGATATCAGAAAGTCTGTGCCTCTCCAGGACAACAACAAAAATGGCTCAGGTTCATAGAAACTTAAATTTGAAAGGGAAACTAGAAGTAGAATCTACCTTCCTATTTTTACAAATGGCATCTCTAACAGATGATCATAACTCTATTTGAACATTATCCCAGTGAGTAGTTCATTCCCTAAAGCAATCCATTTAATTGGATGGCATCTTTATTCAGAACTTCCTCTTGAATTGAACTAAATTTGTTTCCTGGTAACTTCCACCCAATTGATTCTAATGTTTAGATCTAGAACAACCCTCTTCCCTCTTCTACATCACAGTTCTTTAAATGTTTGGAGACAATTACTTTCTCTGAAAAATCCATTCTTCTCTAGTTTATATTTCCCATGTTCCTTTAAACCTTCCTCATATGACTTTAATTCTAGACTATTTATGATCATAATCATCCCCTAAGAGAGACTTATTTCTCAATGCCTCTTTTAAAATATGGCCTAAAACTGAATACTTGTCTCTTAATATGGACACTACATTACATATTTTGTAGTCAATAGGTTTCAATGTCATCCAGGCCTGCCAAGCTATCATTTTATTATATTCCATATGGCCAGGTATTATGTGACATTGTTTGCACCACTCATATGATATGCAATAATGTTAACTTAGTCAAAAAACAGCTGATTCATATCTTCTGTATTTACAGAGAAAACAGCTTAAGTCAAAGAGTATATCGGAAAAGTAGACAACCTCCTATCTTCTCATTTTAATGCAGTGAGAGTATATGTAAAAAACAATTCAGGGAAGAAGGCTAACTTCAAGCAGAGTTGAATAGAAATTGATTTCTCCTAAACGTTCCTTAGCCCTAAGGCTAGGGAAAAATTATTTGGATGGGAAGGCACCCTAGATTTTGGGAATAGCAAGAGCAAAGGTAATGAGTAGAGAATGTGCATTAAAGACCCAATTTGGTTGCAGAAAGAGCCTAAATGGGAAAGTCATGGGCCACATGACCAGAAAGAGAGGTTGAGAGCAGATTGTGGAAGACCATATGTCAGCCTAAAGATTTTGGGCAATTATCTGTACTTAAAGAAACTAACTTTTTTTTTTTAAATCTAAGTCATGAAAAGTCTGGCCGGTGAGGGGGAATAATAGCAAGTCTACTTTCTGCCTATCACATGGTTTCCTTCATTTTCTTTTCAGCCAAATCCCTCATGGACCCACCAAGCGTGAGAGATTTCTCTCTTCTTTGCCATAATTTTCAAATAGCAATCTACAATCAGGTTTGCACTATCACTGGAAAACTTGGGCCAAATTCAAATGTCAACAGAAGTAGGGTGGAACACATTTATCTATTTAGTTAAGTTTACATTTATTCTAAAAGTCATTGACTTACAGAACAGAAAAAGAGCATAGAGATGGATGCAGACCACAAAACCCAGAGATATTGGTGACTTACTCAAATTACACACTTGCTACTGAGAGTAGCTAAAGAGAGGAGATATCTGGGCTCAGTGTTCTTTGAGCTACATGAGACTGACTCCTCTTGATGCAGACATTTGGAAATGACAAAAATAAGCCCAAAGAAGAAGAAAAATTCACTATTCCCTTTACCTCTTCCTTCTTGATATGCCAGTCCAAAGTATATCATGCAGTGAGATGGAAGATGATACCCAGTAGTCACACACTATATTAAGCCAAGTCTACATAGGTATAATGGAATCAGATATCATGGAATACTGTCATTCTGAATGACTATGGAGAACTGGAATAGGACATCTGAGCCTCTATTGCCTTGTGGATAACATGGTAAATGTCAGTATGAACATAGCCTTTGGCAAATTGAAATGACAAATAATTAAACTGTGTTTAGTTACAACTCATTCTCTTGAGTGTTTTAAAAGGTGAGCTTGGATGCCCATTGTGTTAAAGTACATGTCAACAACATTTGTTTTTCAAGACAGGGACAACCCTGGGGCTGTTTCTACCTCTTTGTCATGGCTTTGTGCATAAGCAACCTAGTATTAAAAGAAGCTGGTGAAAAACATTTTTTAGAGACTATGGTGACTATTTGGGACAGTGGTGATACTATGCTATAAGTATATTTTTGTCATACTGATCAGTTTATTTTCATTAGCTTATCGCTTTCATTGAATGGAAGTTATCCAGAAAAGGGAGTGTTATCATTAATTTTCAGGATCGATTGATCGATCGATCTATCTCTCTATATCTATCTATCTATCCATCCATCTATCTAGTTTTAAAGACATGTTATCTGTTCAAACTCTCAATTAGACTCCATCCTATTTGAATTTCTTCAAAACTGGCCACTACTTATAAAACATTTCACACATTTTACACATTTTAAGAGGACATTTTACCAGCATGCTACCAAATGCATTACATAGACATTTTAAAGGCATTTATTCTAGTTGAACTTGAGTCTATTTGCTAACTTAAAATAAGAGTTAATTGTTACTCACAACATATCAATAAAGATTTCTCATCATCTGGTTTGTCTTTTTATAAACAATCAATGGTTTTCATCAATGAATTAATTCTCATAAATATGACTTCTATGTTGCAGCCTCTTCAAAGAGTAGACAACTTATTTGAAATAAAAGATAATGTGAAAATAAATCACAAATTTAAAAAGATTGATGCAATTAAATGATAATGACATTGGGACAGAAACAGTATTATCTAGTAGTTATTAAAAAACTACCATTTGCCATTTGGCCAAAGTTCAGTCAGCTATAAAATTCAGGTTGTTGTGCTAGATTAGATAATATATAAAGCTATTTCCATTTCTTGTATGCTATGATACTAAAAAATAACTAGGTGAATTAAGTCTTGTACAAGATTATATTTCTCTTACTAGTACTATTTAACAAGTCAACTCTTGCTATGGTCCTTTTTTATCGTTTAAATAATTCATTTGTATTGTAAGAAAGTAGTGTTTCCCCTGTCCATGAACAGAGTATTCACCTTGATCTGGGATAGAATAAAATCCAATATATATTTTAATACTCTGGAGCTATTTCCTTTTAGCTCCCTCTAAAGGCTCTCATAAACATCTGTTACCCTCAAGCTATACAGCAATAACAGTCCATTGTTTTTCCACATGATTTCATGTATTACCTATATGCTATCCTAACAACAATCAATCTTGTGAGGAAGACTAATAATATCTCCATTTGACAGACTATGAATTAAAGCATAAAGCAGTTTAATTATTTTTCTCCAGTCACATAGCTAATGAGAGAAACAAGTCTGAAACCCACATCTGTTCGTTTACATCCTTTTGTACTTTTCACTGTATCATTACTCAGCCTTGACCATTGATAATGCTGCTGCTGCTGATGTAACTAAATCAGTCATGATAGGCTATTCTATGCTGCCCAACAACAAATTTCAGTGGTTTAAAACAATACAAGTTTATTTCTCACTCATGCTGCATTTCTAACATGGATCAGCAGGGAGGTTCTGCTTCTTATTTAGTTAATTCAGTGACCAGACTAGCAGAGGATCTACCATCTTGTAACTTATACTATCTGGAACATATGGCCTACTTGGTCAACAGGGCAGAGAAGCAAAAGAATATGAATAATTTACATCCACCTTTCCAGGTTTTGATCCAGAAGTGACACACATTAGTTTCACCTACTGTCTATGGGACAAAACTTGTAATACAACACAGCCTCATCCGACTACAGAGAGACTGGGAAATGTGAAGTACAAGAATGTCTGGTGAGCAGTAAATGTCTCTGCCATGATAGATATCATTTATTTAATTCTTAGTATGTGCCAGGTACTGTGCTAAGCACATTGTGTCATTGCTTCATTTAATTCTTAGTGTAGTCCTGTACTATAAAATATAACCATTATACGGATGAGAGAACCGGGTTTGAGAGTGACAATCTGCATGAGGTTTCACAGACGGTAAATGGCTGAGCCAGGATTCAAATCCAGATCATTCTGATTCTAGAGCCAACTCTAAAGTTAATTTATTCAAGTCCAATTCCATTTAATATATCTTCCCTTTAGTCATCCTCAGATCCTTCCTTTAAATGAACAAGTTTTCACCTGTTCTCTCCCACTTGACTCCTATTTCCACTTTTATTTTCATTCTAAATGTATGAAGTATGAAGAGTCAAAGAAGTTAGATGAATGAATGATAAAGAGACCACTTTTCTTGTATTTTTCTTCCTTTCACACAATAGTACTTTTTCTTGTATATGAGGTCCTAGAAACCAACCAGCAAGGGTATTTAATTGCTTGATCCTATTTACTATTACTCTAGAGCATACCAGTCACCTCGCTTATTAGGACTTCTTAAATATAAAACAATGCCTATTATCTGCCTTGCATCTTCTTTGTAAGAAGGGCCCAATGATAGTCTTTATAATTTAGAATATGCCTGTTATAAGATGCTTCCTTTAATAGCTATTTACAATGAAGGTCACCAATTTATACCTGGAATTAAAGAAATATCAGCTCAGATATGTATAGAATGATAATTTTTCACAAAAATAATCACAATAAAAGTTTTTAGATAGCCCTGTTACCCCATAACTAAATTATTCAGAAATTCACATATCATTCCTTAAAATTTCATATAATTTTTATGAATTGGGATTTAAAACACTTAAGAAACTTTGGCTAATGTGGAAAATATTGGCTTAATAGATACATTTTACTAAATAACATCTGACTAGTGTCTTACAGACTCATTTAATTTGGGGGCTAAAAGCGACCTCCCTCATTTCACCCATAAGGAAATAAGGGTCTAAGGGAAGTTATTTATTCACAAATAGGCAAATAATTAGAGACAACACAAAGCTAAGAACCTAGGCCTCCTCAGATTCTCAGTCTAAGCTAATTTAAAATAGTCATATGCATAAAATCTTGCTTCTGGAAAGTTAAAATTGAACTCTCTCAAAGCACTATAAATGTTTATATTGGATAAGGAAACACATTCCTATTAATATATTTATCACTCATAGCTTTGAATAATTACATTTCAAATTTATCATTGATTACCAGGAAATAGCTAAGAATCTATTCAAGCATAGAAAGATAACAGGTATAGAGACATGGCTAGAATATTTGCATCATTAATTAGTAACATATGTGTTTACTGGAGTGTTATAGCAAATTTTAAATATATCTCTGTACCATTTGACTTATACAATGAGCATGGATTGCTTTTATAATGAATAAAAAAAGGATTTTCACAAGATTTTAAAACACAGTTGTAGTTTGTATTTGTTTAAAATATTTTTTCTGGTGATCTCAATGTACTTTTCTGACTTACAAGAATAAAAGGAATAATTTCATGCAATGCCATAAGTAGAGACTGTGTGGAGTTTTAGAAAAAGCATCAGGCATTTAAGATGTGTCACTTTGTTACACCAGAGCAGTAGAAGATCTGAATTATTGTCTTAGTTGTGTGAATTTGGGTAAACAGGAAGTAATCACTCCAAGATTTTTTTTCTTCTGTCAAATAGGGATAAAAATACCTGCATTGTCAATGTCACAGGTTTGTTGTATGTATTACACAATTTAATGTTTGTGAAATGAAAATTAACTTATAAATTTAAGGTATGATTTTTGTGTGTTAACATACATAAATTTATATTCTTTTCATATACATCTGTATACACATATCAACATTTGCCCTGCACCATAGCTTGCTATTTTTTCACTTCACAGAAAGCAGACAAAAGCCAAGAAGTTCGATTATTTGTGCTAAATTCTATAGCAAATGACAGATTTTAAGAGCCATTATTCTTCGGATGCCTTCTACCTTCTATGTGGTCTAACCCTGTGAAGTTTTTAATATATATAAATCAAAGAGCAGGGAGGTTAAGTAAATTGCCCAAGGTCACACAGCTGGTAAGTAGCAGAGTCAGGGTTCACATTCATCTTTTTCAGACTGCAAAGTTCTTTCTTTACTCTGTGCTCTCTTTCAGAGATCCTAGTCACCTGTTAGGGAAATGTTCACCTTCTTTTGGCATGCTTGTGTGTTTTCCAGACATTGAAGTGGTACAGAATAGCATTTGTTTTTGTAACTCACTTTCTCTAACAAAATAAATGGCTCTTTTTTGATGTCTGTTCTGTTGACCTTTTGTCTCTGTGCTAAAAATCTTTTTTCTAACTTGCCCTTTCTGTAAGAGTGAAATGATTTTGATTGAATTTATCATAGTCCAGAAATATGGGACCTTTCTGAGTTTAAAGTGTTTACAAAGATAGCTTTTTCCCCTGGATTTGATTATCTCATTGACAGCAGTTGATATCTTCATGCATAGGAATGTATTTACTTATAGGCACATAAGTAATTCATTTATAAAATTGAATTATCTGACTAGGGAGATTGTGTGTTTTGATTGTGTAGCAGTCCTTCTGAAACTGACTTACAATTGATAAAAGCCAGATGGAAAGCGGAAACAGTCCATTTCATGATTCTTTAAATGTTTAAATTCGTTAACCCTTGCACTTCAGATTTTTTGAAGTTCAGTTGTAGGGTGGAAACAATTTGTTGGTGAGGTTTTAATATGCAAAATGGTCAGTAAGTGCTTATAACATTCTGTACAGGGGAAAGAGTTTGAGCTTTAGGAGGGTTTCAAGGACAATATTAATGGCTCATTGTTAAAATCTTGTCTATTGCTCCTTATTTTCTTTTTTTGTATTTTTTGATCAGAATGAATTTTAATTTGTATACTGTGCTTGCTAGTCCCCCTTATGTGGGCAAGAGCTGATTCTTAGTGTCTTTAAAGTATCTTAATATATGAACACATATCCATGTTATAGGTTCAAATACATCTTATAATTATACTTCTTACTAAAATATGTCATTTTCTTTAAATAATTATTTAAATATTAATTAATATCATGAGCAATTTTATGGGTTATAACTTAATCCTTATAGCAACATTCTGAGGTAGGTACTACGATTATCAACTCTCATTCTTCAGACTGAAGAAACTTGAGCTTGGAGAGCTCACACAACTTTCCCATGATCACAAAACTAGAAGCAATGGAACCAGGATTTGAACCCAGATAATCTGACTTCAGCGTCTAGACTCCTAACCACTATCCTATGTGGTTTCTCTATTTATTAAGAAGCCAGCTAAGCATGATGATATGATAAGCACCATACAAAGAAAACAGGTCCTTCCTATTTTTATTTTTAATAATGACACTACAATTCCCCCACTCTCCTTAGCACAAAACAATAGAGTAATTTCACACCTCCCTCTCACTCACTCCTTACATGGAATCACTTGCCAAGATCCACAAATTTTATCTCTGCAATGACTAAATCCATTATCTCTGCTACCATACTAGTTCAAGTCCTAATTACTTATCACCCCCAGAATATTGCTGCTTCTCTCAGTGTCCAGTTATCTCCCCAACCAAACTATGCTATATACCAATAACACTAAAAGAGATATCTTCTTAATGTACAGGTATAAGTATGATCTTCATAAACATTCCCACTACTATTATAATTAAGTCCAAATTACTCAGCTTGACAATTAGAGTGTTCAATAATCTGGCCTCAGTGTTCCTTTCTATAATTACTTCTTAGCTTTCATACACATGTTCTATGTTCCAACTTAAAGAAACTACTCCCACTTCCCTAAGTACAGTCTGTCTTTATTTTTTCTGTCTCCATGCCTTTGTTCAATACTGTTTCCTCTATCTGCAATTCCTTTCTTTGTCATTTCTGCCAATTAATATTCTATTTAACTTTTAAAAGCACACATCAAATTGTACCTCATCTATGATTTTATTCCCATCCTCACACACACAGTTTGTATTTAATTTCCTCAGTTGAATATTCATCATATTATTTTCTGCCTTCCCTTGGCTCTTTTCATATTATGAAGAGATATTTATTTCTGCCCTTGCTTTAACTTCCTTTTTAGATGGTAAGATTCTCAAGGTCTACAGATATGCCTTCTTCATCTTTATATTCTACACGGACCTAACCAAATTCCTTGAACTTATTAAAAACCTAGAGTTTATTGAAATGCATAAAGATAGACCCTAATATCTCCAATGAGTTTATCATCTCTGCACCAAATGAATTTTGATGCTTTATTCTAAATCAGTACAAAACAGAGTAATCTAAGCTGAAAATGCATGTATTTCTGAGATTTGGGGGTATGGTGGAGAAGTAAATGATGTCCCAGTATAGTTTAAGTCAAGTAAGGAATAATTCTTTTGTTCCTATGGGATTTCCAAGAAGTATTCATTCTGCTAATGGGATGAGCCCAAGTATGAAGCCCAGAGTAATTATGTGACTCCAGAAACTAAGCATTGGCTCTGTCTTTTATCAAGCCTTTAAAAGTATGGGTGAAGTAGATTTGGGATCAGCAAAGCTTATGTCTGATACAGACTTGAAGGTTACTCCATTCCACATCCAGGAGAACCTATAACTTCTAAATTCAGGGTGCAATGGAATTTGATACTAATTTGAACACAACTGAAGATTTGGGGTAATGATTTGGGAAGAGCACTGATATTACAATCTATAGACTTGTGAACTAAATTTATTACCAACTAGTTGTTTGAGCCTGAGGCTCCTATCTTCTCACAAAATGAGGAGGCTAAACTAAAAGCAGTTTTTTCGTACATTAATCTTTCATTAGTCGAATTGTATGTATTAATGCCTATCAGAAAGATGACACATAGATGCAAATTATTTTGCTGGGAGGGGTATTCAAAATACTTGTAATAATAATAGCTAATGCTTACTATGTGCCAGCCATTTTCCTAAGTACTTTAGTTAAAATATCTCAATTAATAGTCATAAAACTCTAAGAGATCATTATTGTTCCAATCATACCCATTTTTCAGATGAGGAAACTAAATTAGAGACAGGTTATGTATCTTGAGAAAGACCCCACAGATAGTAAGTTTGGCACAACTGGAATATGACCCATGGAGTTTGACTCCAGTCTGTAATCTCATCCAGAACTTTATATTGTTCCTCCTGTTTTCCTCCACTTTTTCTATATATTCTAGACACTCAAACCTTCTCTTTGTTGCTCAAGCAAGTGCCTTATCAACTCAGGGTCTCTAGACATGATATTTGCTCTTCCTGAAATATTTTCTCCTAGCTTTCTGACCATCAATTTCTACTTACTATTCAGATCTCAGCATAAATTTAATTTTTACAGAGATGCCTTTTCTAATGTCTCAGTCTTGATTAGGTACCTCTCTTATACACTGTCAAAAGACCCTGCACTTTATTTTTTCCTATCATTTCTCACAGTTATAATACAAATTATTATAGTTATGTACATATGTGTGTATGTATGCATGTATTTTCATCCTCCTCTCTTCCAGAATATAAGCTTCAAAAGCCCAGAAATTTTGACTTATTCAGAGATTTATCCACTGTACATAGAATGGTGTTAGGCACAAAGTAGATGCTCACAAAATTTGTTAAATACATCAATAAGTATATAAATATGTAATTGTAGACACTTATCTGTGTGGTTAGATAAAATGTTGGTACTTTTCTGTTTGAGGAAAATATTTCATGTGGTAATAACTATCTGTATTCACAAGTAGTTAACATATATAGAGAGATAGAAGACAAATAGAGAGGTACTGGCCAGACTCCATTTCTAAAAATATCCTCCACATTTCCTATAATGTGTTGGTTCAACATTTATATTGAGAAAATTCATTCTGTTTTGTCTTGAAAGGTTTATAACCTCCAGAGACCCTGGTTACTGAGAAGAAGGTCTTTCAGAAATGAGGTACAGAAAAAATGTGTGTCAGTGATGAAGAAGGAAACAGAAGGGGGTGAGAGAAGACCAAAAAGTAAAATAATCATACCAAAAGACAAACAAAACTATCCAGGGAAGTAGCGGAGAGGAGAGGCCAAGATACCTGTTACAGGGAGATCTTACATCTCCACACCCCTGTGAAGCTCTCTGAGACTTGACGAGATGCTTCATTAAGGGGTGAAGAGTGATCCCGGCTGAGAGTCCAGAGTGTGCTCGATGTCTGCTCAAAGAGAGACCTTCAAGATGGCAGAGGAGTAAGACTTGGAGATCACCTTCCTCCCCACAAATACATCAGAAATATATCTACATGTGGAACAACTACTGAGGAACACCTACTGAACGCTGGCAGAAGACCTCAGACTTCCCATAAGGCAAGAAACTCCCGACATAACACAGTAAGGCAAAAGAAAAAAGAAAAAAGCAGACAAAAGAATAGGGGCAGGACCTGCATCTCTGGGAGGGAGCTATGAAGGAGGAAAAGTTTCCACACACTAGGAAGCCCCTTCACTGGAGGAGATGGGGGGTGGGCAGGGGGGAGAGCTTCAGAACCACAGAGGAGAACACAGAAATAGGGGTGCAGAGGGCAAAGCGGAGAGATTCCTGCACAGAGGATCGGTGCCACACAGCACTCACCAGCCTGCGAGGTTTGTCTGCTCACCTGCCGGGGCGGGTGGGGGATGGGAGCTGAGGCTCCGGCTTCAGAGATCAGATCCCAGGGAGAGGACTGGTGTTGGCTGCATGAACACAGCGTGAAGGGGGCTAGTGCACCACAGCTAGCCGGGAGGAAGTCCGGGAAATGTCTGGACCTGCCTAAGAGGCAAGAGACCATTGTTTTGGGGTGCATGAGGAGAAGGGATTCAGAGCACTGCCTAAACGAGCTCCAGAGATGGGCATGATCCAAGCTGTCAGCGTGAACACCAGAGACAGGCATGAAATGCTAAGGCTGCTGCTGCTGCCACCAAGAAACCTGTGTGCAAGCACAGGTAACTATCCACACCACCCCTTCCAGGAGCCTGTGCAGGCTGCCACTGCCAGGGTCACGTGATCCAGGGACAACTTCCCTGGGAGAACACACAGTGTGCCTCAGGCTGTTGGAACGTCATGCTGGCCTCTGCTGCCAGAGGCTTGTGTTGCATTCCTTACCCCTCCCCCAGGCCTGAAGGAGCCAGAGCCCCCTAATCAGCTGCTCCTTTAACCACCTCCTATATGTGTGGGGAACAGACACCCTCAGGCAAGCTACACACAGAGGAGGGGGCAAATACAAAGCTGAAAACAAGGAGCTGTGCAAACAAATTACAGAAAGGGAAATTTCTCCCAGCAGCCTTAGGAACAGTGGAGCATATCTCCACAATCAACTTGATGTATCCTGCATTTGTGGAATACCTAAATAGATAAAGAATCATCCCAAAATTGAGGCAGTAGACTTTGGGAGCAACTGTAGCCTTGGGGTTTGCTTATTGCACCTAATTAGTTTCTGGTTTTATGTTTATATTAGTTTAGTATTTAGACTTTATTATCATTGGTAGATTTGTTTATTGATTTGGTTGCTCTCTTCCTCTTTTTTATATTTATATATATGTATATATATATATTTTCCTTTTTCTCTTTTTTGTGACTGTGTATGTGTATGCTTTTTTGTGTGATATTGTCTGTGTAGCTTTGCTTCTACCATTTGTCCTAGGGCTCTGCCTGTCTGTTTTTTAAATTTGTTTTTTAATATAGTTTTTAGTGTTTGTTATCATTGGTGGATTTGTTTTTTGGTTTGATTTCTCTCTTCTTTCTTTATTTCTTTTTAATTTTTTAAAAAAATTATCTTTAATAATTTCTTTATTTTTTATTTTAATAACTTTATTTTATTTTACTTTATTCTTTCTTTCTTTCTTTCTTTCTTTCTTTCTTTCTTTCTTTCTTTCATTATTTCTCCCTTTTCTTCTGAGCCATGTGGCTGACAGGGTCTTGGTGCTCCAGTCAGGTGTCATGCCTGTGCCTCTGAGGTGGGAGAGCTGAGTTCAGGACATTGGTTCACAACAGACCTCCTGGCTCCATGCAATATCAAATGGCAAGAGATCTCCAAAGATCTCAATCTCAATGCTAAAACCCAGCTCCACTCAATTACCAGCAAGCTACAGTGCTGGACACCCTATGCCAAACAACTATCAAGACAGGAAAACAACCCCACGCATTAGCAGAGAGGCTTCCTAAAATCATGATAAGGTCACAGACACCCCAAAACACACCACGAGATGCGGTCTTGCCAACCAGAAATGCAAGATCCAGCTTCATCCAAAAGAACACAGGCACCAGTCCTCTCCACCAGGAAGCCTACACAACCCACTGAACCAAACGTAGCAACTGGGGGAAGACAAAAAAAAAGAAATAATGGGAACAATGAACATGCAGTCTTCAAAAAGGAGAGCCTAACACACAGTAAGTTAAGCAAATTGAGAATACAGAAAAACACACAGCAGATGAAGGAGAAAGGCAAAAACCCACCAGACCAAACAAATGAAGAGGAAATAGGCACTCTACCTGAAAAAGTATTCAGAGTAATGACAATAAAGATGATCCAAAATCTTGGAAATAGAATGGAGAAAATACAACAAACGTTTAACAAGAAACTAGACGAACTAAAGAGCAAACAAACATTGATGAACAACACAATAATTGAAATTAAAAATTCTCTAGAAGGAATCAAAAGCAGAATAACTGAGGCAGAAGAATGGATAAGTGACCTGAAAGCTAAAATAGTGGAAATAACTACTGCAGAGTGGAATAAAGAAAACAAGAATAAAAAGAATTGAGGGCAGGCTCAGAGACTTCTGAGACAAAATGAAATGCACCAACATTCGAATTATGGGGGTCCCAGAAGAAAAACAGAAAAGGAAAGGGACTGAGAAAATATTTGAATAGATTATAGTTGAAAACTTCCCTAACACAGGAAAGGAAATAGTCAATCAAGTCCAGGAAGCACAGAGAGTCCCATACAAGATAAATCCAAGGAGAAACATGCCAAGACACATATTAATCTAACTATCAAAAATTAAATACAAAGAAAAAATATTAAAAGCAACAGTGGAAAAACAACAAATAAAATACAAGGGAATCCCCATAAGGTAAACAGCTGATCTTTCAGCAGAAACTCTGCAAGCCACAAGGGAGTGGCAGGATATATTTAAAATGATGAAATGGAAAAACCTACAACCAAGATTACTCTGCCCAGCAAGGATCTCATTCAGTTTTGACAGTAAAATTAAAACCTTCACAGACAAGCAAAAGCTAAGAGAATTTAACACCACTGAACCACCTTTACAACAAATGCTAAAGTAACTTCTCTAGGCAGGAAACACAAGAGAAGGAAAAGAATTACAATAACGAACCCAAAACAATTTAGAAAATGGTAATAGGAACATATGTATCAATAACTACCTTAAATGTAAATGGATTAAATGCCCCAAACAAAATACATAGACTGGCTTAATGGATACAAAAATAAGACCTATACATATGCTGTCTACAAGAGACCCATTTCAAACCTACGGACACATACAGACTGAAAGTGATAGGGTGGAAAAAAATTCTCCATGCAAATGGAAATCAAAAGAAAGCTGGAGTAGCAATTCTAATATCAGACAGAATAGACTTTAAAACAAAACTATTACAAGAGAAAAAGAAGGACACTACATAATGATCAAGAGATCAATCCAAGAAGATATGACAAATGTAAATAATTTTGCACCCAATATAGGAGCACCTCAGTAAACAAGGCAAATGCTAACAGCCATAAAAGGGGAAATCAACAGTAACACAATCATAATAAGGGATGTTAACACCCCACTTTCACCAATGGACAGATAATCCAAAATGAAAATAAATAAAGAAACACAAGCTTTAAATGATACATTAAACAAGATGGACTTAACTGATATTTATTGGACATTCCATTCAAAAACAAAGGAATATACTTTCCTCTCAGGTGCTCATGGAACATTCTCCAGGATAGATCATATCTTGGGTCACAAATCAAGCCTTGGTAAATTTAAGAAAATTGAAATTTTGTCAAGTATCTTTTCCAACCACAACACTATGAGACTAGGTTTCAATCACAGGAAAATAATCTGTAAAAAATATAAGGACATGAAGGTTAAACAATACATGACTTAATAACCTAGAGATCACTGAAGAAATAAAAAAAAAAAATACCTAGGGAGGAGCTTCAAGATGGCAGAAGAGTAAGACAAGGAGATCACTTTCCTTGCCACAAATACATCAGAAATACATCTACATGTGGAACAACCCCTACAGAACACCTACTGAAAGCTGGAAGATGACCTCAGACCTCCCAAAAGGCAATAAACTTCCCACGTACCTGGGTAGGGCAAAAGAAACAATAAAAAACAGAGACAAAAGAATAGGGATGGGACATGTACCAGTGGGAGGGAGCTGTGAAGGAGGAAAGGTTTCCACACACTAGGAAGGCTCTTCACAGGTGGAGACTGCAGGTGGTGGAGGGGATAGCATCAGGGCCACGGAGGAGAGCACAGCAACAGGAGTGCAGAGGGCATAGCGGAGAGATTCCTGCACAGAGGATCGCTGCCGACCAGCACTCACCAGCCTGAGAAGCTTGTCTGCTTGTCTTCTTCTCATAGCAAGGTGGGCGGGGGATGGGAGCTGGAGGTTGGGCTTCAGAAGTCAGATCCCAGGGAGAGGACTGGGGTTGGCTGTGTGAACACAGCCTGAAGGAACTAGTGCACCACAGCTAGCTGGGAGGGAGTCCGGGAAAGTCTAGAGCTGCCAAAGAGGCAAGAGACGTTTTCTTGCCTCTTTGTTTCCTGGTGAATGAGGAGAGGGGATTAAGAGCGCTGCTTAAAGGAGCTCCAGAGATGGGTGCAAGCTGGGGCTATCGGCGTGAAACCCAGAGATGGGCATATGATGCTAAGGCTGCTGCTCCAGCCACCAAGAAACCTGTGTGCAAGCACAGGTCACTATCCACACCTCCCCTCCTGGGAGCCTGTGCAGCCCGCTACTGCAAGGGTCCCGTGATCCAGGGAAATCTTCCCCAGGAGTAGGCAGGGCACTCCTCAGGCTGGTGCAACATCACGCCAGCCTCTGCCACTACAGGCTCACCCAACATCCATACCCCTCTCTCCCCCGACCTGAGTGAGCCAGAGCGCCTGAATCAGCTGCTCCTTTAACTCCATCCTGTATGAGTGAAGAAAAGCCAGCCTCAGGTGACCTACATGCAGAGGTAGGTTCAAATCCAAAGCTGAATCCAGGCAGCTGTGGGAACAAAGAAGAGAAAGGGAAATTTCTCCCAGCAGCCTCAGGAGCAGCAGATTATATCTCCACAATCAATTTGATGTATCCTGCATCTGTGGAATACCTGAATAGACAATGAACATCCCAAATTGAGGAGGTGGACATTGGGAGCAACAATATATATAAATTTGTTTCCCTTTTTCTCTTTTTGTGAGTGTGTACGTATGCTTCTGTGGGAGATTTTGTCTGTATAGCTTTGCTTTTACCATTTATCCTAGGGTTCTGTTTGACCATTTGTTTCTTTTTTCCTTTTTTTCCTTAAAATTCTTTTTTCTTAATAATTATTTTTATTTTAATAACTTTATTTTATTTTACTTTATTTTGTTTTATCTTCTTCTTTCATTCTTTATTTTTTTTTCCTTTTATTCTGAGCAATGTGGAGGAGAGGCTCTTGGTACTCCAGCCAGGCATCAGGGCTGTGCCACTGAGGTGGTAGAGCAAAGTTCAGGACACTGGTCCACAAGAGACCTCCCATCTCCATGTAATATAAAAGGGCAAAATTTCCCAAAGATCTCCATCTCAACGCCAGGACTCAGCTCCAATCAATGACCAGCAAGCTACAGTGCAGGACACCATATGCCAAACCACAAGCAAGACAGGAACACTACAACATCCATTAGCACAGAGGCTGCCTAAAATCATAGTAAGGCCACAGACACCACAAAATGCACTGCCAGACGTGGACCTGCCCACCAGAAACAGGATCCAGCCTCATCCACCAGAACACAGCAACTAGTCACCTCCACCAGGAAGCCTACAAAACCCACTGAACCAACCTTAGCCACTGGGGACAGACACCAAAAACAACGGAAACTACGAACTTGCAGCCTGCAAAAAGGAGACACCAAACACAGAAAGTTAAGCAAAATAAGAAGACAGAGAAACACACAGCTGATGAAGGAGCAAGGCAAAAACCCACAAGACCTAACAAATGTAGAGGAAATAGGCAGTCTGCCTGAAAAATAATCCAGAGTAATGACAGTAAAAATGATCCAAAATCTTGGAAATAGAATGAAGAAAGTAAAAGAAACATTTAACAAGGACCTAAAAGAACTAAAGAGCAAACAAGCACTGATGAACAAAATAATAAATGAAATTAAAAATGCTCTAGAAGGGCTCAATAGCAGAATAACTGAGGCAGAAGAATGGATTAAGTGACCTGGAAGATAAAATAGTGGAACTAACTACTGTAGAGCAGAAAAAAGAATGAAAATAATTAAGAACAGTCTCAGAGACCTCTGGGACAACATTAAACACATCAACATTCGAATTACAGGGTTCCCAGAAGAAGAAGAGAAAAAGAAATGGACTGAGAAAATATTTGATGAGATTACCATTGAAAACTTCCCTAACATGGGAAAGGAAATAGTTAATCAAGTCCAGGAAGCACAGAGAGTCCCATACAGGATAAATCCAAGGAGTAACACACCAAGACACATATTAATCAATCAAAAATTAAATACAAAGAACAAATATTAAAAGCAGCAAGGGAAAAACAACAAATAACACACAAGGGAATCCCCATAAGGTTAACAGCTGATCTTTCAGCAGAAACTCTACAAGCTAGAAGAGAATGACAGGACATATTTAAAGTGATGAAGGAGAAAAACCTACAACCAAGATTACTCTACCCTGACAAGATCTCATTCAGATTTCATGGAGAAATTAAAACCTTTGAAGACAAACAAAAGGTAAGAGAAAGCAGCTTTACAGCAAATGATAAAGGAACTTCTCTAGGCAGGAAACATAAGAGAAGGAAAACACCTGCAATAATAAACTCAAAATAATTAAGAAAATGGTAATAGGAACATACATAGCGATTATTACATTAAATGCAAACGGATTAAATGCTCCAACCAAAAGACATAGACTGGCTGAATAGATACAAAAACAAGACCCATATATATGCTGTCTACAAGAGACCGACTTCAGGCCTAGGGACACATACAGACTGAAAGTGAGGGATGGCAAAAGAAATTCCATGTAAA
This sequence comes from Tursiops truncatus, assembly GCF_011762595.2. Classification (NCBI taxonomy): domain Eukaryota; kingdom Metazoa; phylum Chordata; class Mammalia; order Artiodactyla; family Delphinidae; genus Tursiops; species Tursiops truncatus. Next base: position 63,819,410 of record NC_047055.1, on the reverse strand, counting down.
TGGAAACCAAAAGAAAGCTGGAGTAGCAATTCTCATAGCAGACAAAATAGACTTTAAACTAAGAGTATTACAAGAGACAAGGAAGGACACTACATAATGATCAAGGTATCAATCCAAGAAAAACATATAAAAACTGTAAGTATTTATGAACCCAACATAGGAGCACCTCAATATATAAGGCAAACACTAACAGCCATAAAAGGCAAAATCGACAGTAACACAATCATAGTAGGGGATTTAACACCCCACTTTCACCAACTGACAACACATCAAAATGAAAATAAACAAGGAAAAACAAGCTTTAAATGATACGTTAAACAAGATGGACTTAACTGATATTTATAGGACATTCCATCCAAAAACAACAGAATACACATTTTTCTCAAGTGCTCATGGAATATTCTCCAATATAGATCATATCTTGTGTCACAAATGAAACCTTGGTAAATATAAGAAAACTGAAACTGTATTAAGTATCTTTTCCGACCACAATGTTATGAGACTAGATATCAATTACAGGAACAATATCTGTAAGAAATACAAACACATGGAGGCTAAACAACACATTACTTAGTAACCAAGAGATCACAGAATAAATCAAAGACGAAATCAATACATACCTAGAAACAAATGACAATGAAATTACGATGATGCAAAACATATGTGATGCAGCAAAAGCAGTTCTAAGAGGGAAGTTTATAGCAATAAAATCCTACCTTAAGAAACAAGAAACATTGCAAATAAACAAGCTAAACTTACACCTAAAGCAGTTAGAGAAAGAATTAAAAAGAAAAGTTACCTGAAGGAAAGAAATCATAAAGATCAGTTCAGAAATAAATGGAAAAGAAATGAAGGAAACGATAGCAAAGACAAATAAAACTAAAACCTCATTCTTTGAGAAGATAAACAAAATTGATTAACCATTAGCCAGACTCATCAAGAAAAAAAGGGAGGGGACACAAATCAATAGAATTAGAAATGAAAAAGGAGAAGTAACCACCTACACTGCAGAAAAGAAAGGATCATGAGAGATTACAACAAGGAAATATATGCCAATAAAATGGACAACCTAAAAGAAATGGACAAATTCTTAGAAATGCACAACCTTCGATACTGAACCAGGAAGAAATAGAAAATATGAACAGACCAATCACAAGGACTGAAATTGACACTGTGATTAAAAATCTTCCAACAGAAAAAAGCCCAGGACCAGATGGCTTCACAAGTGAATTCTATAAAACATTAGGGAAGAGCTAACACCTATCCTTCACAAACTCTTCAAAAATATAGCAGAGGGAGGAACACTCCCAAACACATTCTATGAGGCCACCATGACTCTGATAATAAAAACCAGACAAAGATGTCACAAAGAAAACCACAGGCCAATATCTCTGATGAACATAGATGCAAAAATTCTCAACAAAATACTAGCAAACAGAATATTCAACAGCACATTAAAAGGATCATACACTCTGATCAAATGGGGTTTATCCCAGGAATGCAAAGATTCTTCAATATCCACAAATCAATCAACGTGATACACCATATTAAAAAGTTGAGGGAGAAAAACCATACAATCGTCTCAATAGATGCAGAGAAACTTTTGACAAAATTCAACACCCATTTATTTTAAAAACTCTCCAAAAGTAGGCATAGAGGGAACTTTCCTCAACATAATAAAGGTCATATATGACAAACCCACAGCCAACATCGTCCTCCATCGTGAAAAACTTAAACCATTTCCAATAAGATCAGGAACAAGACAAGTTTGCCCACTCTCACCACTATTATTCAACATAGTTATGGAAGTTTTAGCCACAGCAATCATAGAAGAAAAATAAATAAAAGGAATCCAAATTGGAAAAGAAGAAGTAAAGCTGTCACTGTTTGCAGATGACATGGTACTATATGTAGAGAATCCTGAAGACACTACCAGAAAACTACTAGAGCTAATCAATGAATTTGGTAAAGTAGAAGGATACAAAATTAATGCACAGAAATCTCCTGCATTCCTGTACACTAATAATGAAAAATCGAAATGGAAATTAAGTAAACACACCCATTTACTATTGCAACAAAAAGAATAAAATATCTGGGAATAAACATACCTAAGGAGACAAAAGACCTGTATGAAGAAAATTATGACACTGATGAAAGAAATTAAAGATGATATAAGTAGATGGAGAGATACACACTGTTCTTGGATTGGAAGAATGAACATAGTGACAGTGACTGTACTACCCAAAGGAATCTACAGATTCAATGAAATCCCTGTCAAATTACCACTGGCATTTTTCACAGAACTAGAAGAAAAAGTTTCACAATTTTTATGGAAACAGAAAAGACCCCGAATAGCAAAAGCAATCTCGAGAAAGAAAAATGGAGCTGGAGGAATCAGGCTCCCTGACTTCAGGCTATACTTCATAGCTACAGTAATCAAGACAGTATGGTACTGGCACAGAAACAGAAATATAGATCCATGTAACAGGATAGAAAGCCCAGAGATAAACCCATGCACATATGGTCAACTTATCTTTGATAAAGGAGGCAAGAATATACAGTGGAGATAAGACAGCCTCTTCAATAAGTGGTGCTGGGAAAACTGGACAGCTACATGTAAAAGAATGAAAACAGAACACTCCTTAACACCATACACAAAGATAAATTCTAAATGGATTAAAGACCTAAATTTAAGGCCAGACACCATCAAACTCTTAGAGGAAAACCTAGTCAGAACACTCTGTGACATAAATCACAGCAAGATCCTTTTTGAACTACCTGCTAGAGAAATGGAAATATAAACAAAAAAAACAGATGGGACCTAATGAAACTTAAAAGCTTTTGCACAGCAAAAGAAACCATAAACAAGACCAAAAGACAACCCTCAGAATGGGAAAAAATATTTGTAGATGAAGCAACAGGAAAAGGATTAGTCTGCAAAACATATAAGCAACTCATGCAGGTCAGTATCAAAAAAAACAAAGAGCCCAATCCAAAAATGGGCAGAAGGCATAAATAGACATTTCTCCAAAGAAGATATACAGACTGCCAACAAACACATGAAAGTATGCTCAACATCATTAACTATTAGAGAAACGCAAATCAAAACTACAATGAGATACCATATCACACCGGTCAGAATGGCCATGATCAAAAAATCAACAAACAATAAATGCTGGAGTGGGTGTGGAGAATAGGGAACCCTCTTGCACTATTGGTGGGAATGTAAGTTGATATCACCATTATGGAGAACAGTATGGAGGTTCCATAACAAACTAAAAATATAACTACCATAAGACGCAGCAATCCCACTACTTTGCATATACCCTGTGAAAAACATACTTCAAAGAGAGTCATGTACCAAAATGTTCATTGCAGCTCTATTTACAATAGCCAGGACATGGAAGCAAGCTACGTGTCTACCAACAGATGAATGGATAAAGAAGATGTGGCACATATATACGATAGAATATTGCTCACCATTAAATGGAGCGAAACTGAGTTATTTTTAGTGAGGTGGATGGACCTAGAATCTGTCCTACAGGGTGAAGTAAGTCAGAAAAAGAAAAAGAAATACCCTATTCTAACACATATATATGAAATCTAAAATAAACAATAAAAAGTGGTCAAAAGTACCTAGAGGCAAGATGGGAATAAAGATGCAGACCTACTAGAGAATGGACTCGAGGATGCAGGGAGGGGAAGGGTAAGCTGGGACAAAGTGAGAGAGTGGCATGGACATATATACACTATCAAACATAAAATATATATCTAGTGGAAAGCAACCACATAGCACAGGAAGCTGAGCTCAGTGCTTTGTGACCACCTAAAGGGGTGGAATAAGAAGTGTGTGAGGGAAGGAGATGCAATAGGGAAGAGTTATGGAGATATATATGTATATATATATGTATAACTGGTTCACTTTGTTATAAAACAGAAACTAACACACCATTGTAAAGCAATTATATTCTAATAAATATGTTAAAAAAATACCTAGAAACAAATGACAATGAAACCATGACGTCCCAAAGCCTATGGGATGCAGCAAAAGCAGTTGTAAAATGGAAGTATAAAGCAATACACTCCCATCTCAAGAAACAAAGAATATCTCTAATATGTAACCTAACCTTATTCCTAAAGCAATTAGAGAAAGAAGAACAATACAAAACAAGAAACCCAAAGTTAGCAGAATGAAAAACATCATAAAGATCAGATCAGAAATGAAAAAGAAATGAAGGAAACAATAGCAAAGATCAATAAAAATAAAAGCTGTTTCTTTGAGAAGATAAACAAAATAGATCAACTGTTAACCAGACTCATCCAGAAGAAAAGGGAGGAGACTTAAAAGAATACAGTTAGAAATGAAAAAGGAGAAGTAAGAACTGACACTGCAGAAATACAAAGCACCATGAGAGATTACTATGAGCAGCCATATGCCAGTAAAATGGAAAACCTGAAAGAAATGGACAAATTCTTAGAAAAGCACAATGTTCTGAGACTGTACCAGCAAGAAATAGAAAATATAAACAGAGTAATCACAAGCACTGAAATTGAAACTGTGATTAAAAATCTTCCAACAAACAAAAGCCCAGGAACATATGGCTTCACAGGTGAATTCTATCAAACATTTAGAGAAGAGCTAACACCTACACTTCTCAAACTCTTCCAAAATAGAGTAGAGGGTGGAACACTCCCAAACACATTCTACGAGGCCACCACCCCTCTGATATCAAAACCAGACAGAGTTGCCACAAAAAAAAGGAAACTACAGGCCAATAACACTGATGTATATAGATGCAAAAACCCTCAATAAAATACCAGTAAACAGAATCCAACAGCACATTAAAAGCATCATACAACATGATCAAATGGTGTTTATCCCAGGAATGCAAGGATTCTTCAATATACGCAATTCAGTCAATGTGATAAACCATATTAATAAATTGAAGGAGTAAAACCATATGATCATCTCAATAGATGCAGAAAACTTTCTACAAAATTCAACACCCATTTATGATAAAAAAACCCTCCAGAAAGTAGGCATAGAGGGAACTTACTTCAACATAATAATGGCTATATATGACAAACCCAAAGCCAACGTAGTTTTCAGTGGTGAAAAACTGAAACCATTTCCACTAAGATCAGGAACAAGACAAGGTTGCCAACTCTCACCACTATTATTTAACATCGTTTTGTAAGTTTTAGCCACAGGAGTCAGAGAAGAAAAGTAAATAAAATGAACTCAAGTCAGCAAAGAAGTAAAGCTGTTAATGTTTGAGATGACATGATACTATACATAGAAAATCCTAAAGGTGCTACCACAAATCTACCAGAGCTAATCAATGAATTTGGTAAAGTAACATGATACACAATGTCTTGCATTCCTATACACTAATGATGAAAAATCTGAAAGATAAATAAGGAAACACTCCCATTTACCATTGTGACAAAAAACAATAACATACCTGGGAATAAAGCTACCTAAGGAAACAAAAGACCTTTATGCACAGATCCATAAGACACTCATGAAAGTAATTAATGTTGAGATATACAACAGAAGGAGAGATATACCATGCTCTTGGATTGGAAGAATGAACATTGTGAAAATGACTATACTGCCCAAGGCAATCTATACATTCAGTGCAATCCCTATCAAACTACCAATGGCATTTTTCACAGAACTAGAACAAAAAAATTCACAATTTGTATGGAAACACAAAGGACCCTGAATAGCCAAAGCAATCTTAAGAATGAAAAACGGAGCTGGAGGAATCAGGCTCCTGGACTCCAGACTATGCTACAAAGCTACAGTAATCACAACAGTATGGTACTGGCACAAAAACCAAAATGTAGATCAGTAGAACAGGATAGAGAGCCCAGAGGTAAACCCATGCACATATGGTCACCTTATGTTTGATAAAGGATGCAAAAATATACAATGCAGAAAACACAGCCTCTTCAAAAAGTGGTGCTGGGAAAACTGGACAGCTACATATTAAAGAATGAAATTAGAACACTCCCTAACTCCATACACAAAAATAAACTCAAAATGGACTAAAGACCAAAATATAAATCCAGACACTCTAAAACTCTTAGAGGAAAACATAGGCAGAATATTCTATGACACAAATCACTGCAAGATGCTTATTGACCCACCTCCTAGAGAAATGGAAATAAAAACAAAAATAAACAAATGGAACCTAACAAAACCTAAATCTTTTGCACAGCAAAGGAAACCATAAACAAGACAAAAAGACAACCTTCAGAATGGGAGAAAATATTCGCAAATGAAGAAACTGACATAGGATTAATCGCCAAAGTTTACAAGGAGCTCATGCAGCTCAATATCAAAAAATAAACAACCCAATTCAAAAGTGGGCAGAAGACCTAAATAGACATTTCTCCAAAGAAGATACACAGATTGCCAACAAACACATGAAAGGGTCATCGACATCACTAATCATTAGAGAAATGCAAATCAAAACTACAATGAGGTATCTCCTCACATGCGTCAGAATGGCCATAATCAAAAAACCTACAAACAATAAATGCTGAAGAGGGTGTAGAGAAAAGGGAACCCTCTTGCCCTGTTGGTGGGAATGTAAATTGATACAGCTACTATGGAGACCAGCATGGAAGTTCCTTAAAAAACTAAAAATAGAATTACCATACGATCTAGCAATCCCACTACTGGGCATATACCCTGAGAAAACCGTAATTCATGAAGAGTTATATACCACAGTGCTCTTTGCAGCTCTATTTATGATAGCCTAGACATGGAAGCAACCTAAGTGTCCATCGACAGCTGAATGGATAAAGAAGATGTGGCACATATATACAAAAGAACATTACTCAGCCATAAAATGAAATGAAATTGAGTTATTTGTAGTGAGGTGGATGGACCTAGAGTCTGTCATACAAAGTGCAGTAAGTCAGAAAGAGAAAAGGAAATACCATATGCTAACACATTTATTTGGAATCTTAAAAAAAAAAAACAGGTTCTGAAGAACTTAGGGGCAGGACAGAAATAAAGAGGCAGATGTAGAGAATGGACTTGAGGACACGGGAATGGGGAAGGGTAAGCTGGGACGAAGTGTGAGAGTGGCATGGACGTATATACACTACCAAATATGAAATAGATAGCTAGTGGGAAGCGGCTGCAATGCACCGGGAGGTCAGCTTGGTGCTTTCTGACCACCTAGAGGGGTGGGATATGGAGGGTGGGAGGGAGGCACAAGAGGCAGGATATATGGTAATATATGTATACATATAGCTGATTCACTTTGTTACACAGCAGAAACTAACACACCATTGTAAAACAATTTTACTCCAATAAAGATGTTAAAAAATAAAGGGAGTGAGATGCAAAAAAAAGAAAAAAAGAGAGAGAGAGAGAGAACCATCCTGTGACAAGCTACAGACATGGCACTTGTTTTTATCCTCCGTTGTTAAAGTAACCTCTACATATCTCCATACATTGCTAAAGAAGAAGCAAATGGCATGATAATCTCCACTATTTCTCCACCAAATAATTAGTTTCAAGGTCATAATACTATTAACTTTGATTTAACTGTAAAATTGTTATGGATTGAATATCTATAATTATTTAGAACACATTTAAGTTAGAAATTTATCATTTATTTTCATATTTATAATTATTTATATGCACAGTAAACTTCCTGTTACATTTTCAGCAAGTTCAAATTTTTCTAAATTTCAAATAAATTTACAAGTGGATGAGTATTAGAGTTATTCTCTAAAGAAATAGTTACTGAAAACAATAACTAAAATAGTTAATTAAATTTCTGAAAACTGGTCAAACATTTAATCAGGTTGAACTCTGGTACTTTTTTACAAATTACCTAAGATAGAGCTTCCTAAAATCATCCTGCATTTCATTTCCATCTGAAATCTGATGCCAGATGTCAAAAATTTTAATTAAATATTTAGGTGGCATTTTTGGAATGTTTTATGATTCATCAAGTGCTATCATATATATTGACTAATTTAATTTAAATTAAAGGTCACATACTGCCAGGAGCAGCAAGAATGTGCAGCCTATATTTTCACTCACTGTTCACTTTAATGCCAACTATTCAGGGAAGGCTTTATGTAAAAAGTCCTCTGCTCAAAAGAAAAGTATGGATGTAATACATTTTAAATTATATACATATCTTAATAACATTGCTAAAGAAATTGGGCAATTTAACCGATGTGTGGGGAGAGCAGATACTTTTTTTTATACTCTGTGGGATTGTTGAGGCAAGTGTAAATTCAAGCAAAATAAGCCACGTTAAAAGAAGCACTGAAATATAAATCAAATTATGTCACCTCACTGGTGCTTGCAGGGAAACAGACAAGACTGTGAAAGCAATAGGCATAGTTGGAAAATTAAAAATCATTTTGCATGCAGGCTTCCTTGTGTATATAGCAAGATTTTGCAGTCATACTTCTAAAATAGATAATGATGATTGTGTTGAACCTGTAATATAAACAAATATAAAATATTTTATCCTATGCTTTTACCTACTCCACTTCTTTATCAAACTACCTAAACTACAATACCATAGAAGCAAACCTGAAAACACATTTAAATGGTCTTTAAGATGAGAAAGAAAGAAAACACTTGAATTTTATTTCACATTCAAAGAAAATTTAAAATAACATTCAAGTAGGAGGATATTAACTTAACTTTGTTCAAGAATAAAATGATGTAACAATCTTACTGGTCTAATTATCAGGGATAAAATTTTGTATAAACTAAATCATATTAGGTAGCAATTTAAAAACAAAGAAGACAAGCTGCCAGAAGTGAAACTGGCAGGGAAGAAGATACTGGAAAAAGAATGACTAATTATAAAGTATTATAGGGCTACTCAATAAGTCAAATTAGCCCTACACATTTGGATAGGCCCTAAAGAAATGCACACACACACATGCACGCACACACACACACACATACACATGCACAGAGTGCCCTTTTTAAAGTACATATGGCCAGAGGTCAGAGATTATATATTTGTGTGTTCTCTCTCTTCTTTAGTGAGATAAACTACTATCAACATCAGAGTACAGTTGACCCTTGAACAACATGGGTTTGAACTGTGTGGGTCCAATTTTATGCAGATTTTTTCAATAAATACTACAGGACTACACCTGGCACAGTTGGTTGAATCCGAAGATGTAGAACCTCGGATACAGAGGGCCGATTATGGGACTTGAGCATTCCCGCATTTTGGTATTCACAGACGGTCCTTGGACCAATGCCCTATGGATACAAAGGGATGAGGGATACCTGTTTAAGAAATCACCTTAAGGGAATAGGGGCAGGAACAAGAGCTTGGTTAATCTAGGGAGAGAGGAGTGACTTCACACAGAAGAGTCATGGATAAGCAGGAGTCAAGAGAAAATATTCTAGGTCTTTACGGTGGTGGACATTGGAACCAGTCTTTACATAGTTCTCTAGGTTCTGCTTGAATCCTATAGGAGCTTGTCATGTCATTCAAAAAGCCAATGCCAATAAAAGGGCCTACATAATCCAGCCTACTGTTTTCTGATCTAAAATCCTACAACTATTTCCTGTTGCTCACACTACTTCAGTCACATCAGTCTCCTTGCTTTTCCTAAACCATGTCAGACATAATCCCACCTCTAGGCCTTTACAGTTGCTATTCTTTCTGTCTGGAACACTCATTCACTAATAATCTCAACCCTCTCTTCTCATCTCCTTCAAATGTCACCTTCTTGAGTTCTTCATTGACTGCTCTATTTTAATTACAATCCTTCTTTACTCTAAGAATAACTATATAATTTCCCTGTTTTATTTTTCTTCTGTAACACTACCACTTAACATACTAAATATTTCACTTATTAATACTCATCGCCCATCAAAATGTAAGCTCCATGAGAATCTTTTTTAACTGCTGATACCCCAGTACCTAGCACTGTGCTTGGTACATGGTAGATGTTCAATACATATTTTTAATTAATAGCCACCACAAGGAGAACTTTCTCTAATTACCAAATAATTAAAATAGTGCTGTATAGATGGAGGAAATATATCAATGTAAAAAGAGTAGAGGGCTTCCCTGGTGGCGCAGTGGTTGAGAGTCCGTCAGCCGATGCAGGGGACAGGGGTTCATGCCCCGGTCTGGGAAGATTCCACATGCCACGGAGCGGCTGGGCCCATGAGCCATGGCCGCTGAGCCTGCATGTCCGGAGCCTGTGCTCCACAACGGGAGAGACCACAACAGTGAGAGGCCCGCATACCGCAAAAAAAACACAAAAAAACAAACAAAAAAACCACAGTAGAATCCAGAAATGTAGTCAAATATAAATATGTGTTTAGTATATGGTAAAGATGGTAAATAAAGTCAGTGAGAAAAGTTTGAATTAGTCAATCAGTGGTCTTGGGATGATAGTCTAGCCTGGGGGTTCCCAATATTTTTCAAGTAATGACATACATTAAATTATATTTATTTGTCACATTAAATTATATTTATTTGAATGTATAGAGGAGTCTGATCATGGTTGAAGGCAAGAGATCCAGGAGTTCTGACAGACCATAACCCTTCCTAGCCACCCCCAAGGCTGATGAGATCATGTCTGTGACCACCTGAAGGATTATCAGTTGGGAATTTCTGAGTTGATCATTTCTAAGGAAAAAAATCTGGACCCCTATTTTTCTAATTAACCCAAGAAATAATACTGGTGGATTCAAGCTATAAATGTAAAGTTTAAAGCCCATAAAATTATAAGAAAACAAGATTTTTCTAAGCATTATGATATATACAGAAGCAGAAGAAACTAAATTGATTAATTAGACAATATAAAAATTTAAAAACTCAATGGAAAAAAATCCCAACATAAACAAAATTAAAAAAAACTGGGGGAAATATTGCTATTATACTAATTTTCAAAGAGCTAATTTAAATAAATAAGAAATGTAAAAAAAAAACTATTAGAAAAATTGGTAAACCAATGGAGAGGAAATCCACAGAATAAAAGACCAAGATGGCTAATAAACTTGTTAAAAAATGCTGTTTCACTTATAAATAAAATTTAAAACAGTTAAGAACTGACAATACCCAATATATGTGAGTTGTAAGAAAATGAGCTTCCTAAGTCACCCAAGTTATGTGTCATATTCCCTTTATCCATTTTGTCCCCACTATGTTTGCTTTATTTCTGTTCTTTCAGTTATCTTTGTTTAATATGACATAATTGAAGAAATGAAGATGGTAAACATCCAAATATGTCATTTCCAGCAAATTTTCTTATGCTCCCTGAAAATCAGTTGCTGAAAACTTAGAACTAAAAATGTATCTTTGGTTCTATTCAAGTTTGTTCTCTCCATGAGTAGAGCATTACTGTGATCCCTGGATTGGAATTCCTTGAAATCATACTTACAGTAGCACAATTTTGATACTTTATAGATAGCCACAAGTTAGGATACGTCAAAGTGGAAAGTGGGTCTAATTTTTTTATCTTATTACTTTTGACCCTGTGACTAATATTTTCTTAAAATAGAGAGTGAAACAAAGAGATAGAGAAAAAAAATCTGGAAACTTCTGTTTACCTACTTTCTTTTCCCTTTTTCTTCCATTCATACTTTCTTCCAAAAGCCACACTCTAGTACAATTTACTTCAATTACTCCAGATCTTTTAGATTTTAAATATTTGCAGCATTTTAAAAACTACATTGTATAGACCAACATAGTGTTGACAACTTTTTATTTTGCTAAGGAAATAGAATTTTAAAACACCAACGACAAAATACTATTCCCATGATTTCATAAAGGAAAGGCAATTTTTGTCATGGGCACTCACTTTAAAATATCTTTTTATTTAAAAATCATTATAGATTAATAGAAAGTATTCCCCAAATTACAGAAAGATGCTGTATACCCTATAACCAATTCCCCCCTAATGATAAAATCTTGCAAAACTATAAAGCAATAGCAAAATGAGGAAACAAATATTGTTACAATCCACTGACTTTATTTAGAGCTCATGAGTTTTATGTGCTCTCATTTCTGTTTGTATAATTCTATGGAATTTTATCACAAGTGTAACTTTGTTTAACTACCACCATATTAACAGTATTAACAGTATTATCACTTTAAGGATCTTTTCTACTGTTGTCCTTTTATAAATGCAGCCACCCCTCCTCCCCATCTCTAACAACAGGAAATCACTAATCTGTTCTCAAACTCTACACTTTTGCACGTTGAAAATGTTATATAAATTGAATGATACAGTATGTAATCTATTGGCACTGGGATCTTTCATACAGCATAATGTCTTTAAGATCCAGTCAAGTTCATGTATGTATCAATAGCTTGTCCCCATCTATTGTTTTTGTTCTGTTTTGCCAATTTTAAATACATTTTTATTTAAGACATTGCATTTTCCACTTACAATACAGTGCTTGTAAAGTGCAATGTTATTTCCTTTCCCTGTGCACACATTCCATGTTCAAGTATCAAGAATGCCCAGTTTACTACAGCAGCTCAACTATAAAACTGCCATGTAGCAAAAAATTGCTACAAATTTGGCTCCTTCCATGTTGTGTTGAGCAATGCTAAACCTATGCTAGGCTGGCTTAATCAACCTCTTCAATGGTGGGCCCAGAGGAGGCACCACCAGACAGAGGAGCTCCACCACCAGGGAAGCCCCTGGGCATTCCACCTGACATTCCTCCTGGCATGCCTCCTGCAGTCTGGTACAGCTTAGTAATGATGGTGTTGCAGACTTTTTCCAGCTCCTTCTGCTGATGTTCAAATTCTTCCTTCTCTGTAGTCTGGTTCTTATCAAGCCAGTTGATTATTTAATTACACTTATCAAGAATCTTCTGTTTGTCCTCATCATTAATCTTGCCTTGAAGTTTCTCATCCTTAACAGTAGCTTTCATGTTGAAAGCATAAGATTCAAGAGAATTCTTTGAAGACAACTTATTCCGCTGCTTCTCATCTTCAGTTTTATACTTCTCTGCTTCCTGAACCATGCGTTCAATGTCTTCCTTGCTCAAACGGCCCTTGTCATTAGTGATGGTAATCTTGTTCTCTTTTCCTGTGCTCTTATCCACAGTAGAGACATTGAGGATGCCATTGACATCAATATCGAAAGTGACTTCAATCTGAGGAACACCACGGGGGGCAAGAGGTATGCCTGTGATTTCAAACTTGCCAAGCAGGTTGTTATCCTTGGTCATGGCACACTCACCTTCATAAACCTGAATGAGTACACCGGGCTGGTTGTCCGAGTATGTTGTGAAGATCTGCATCTGCTTGCTGGGAATGGTGGTGTTGTGCTTGATGAGGACAATCATGACTCCACCAGCAGTTTCAATTCCAAGGGAAAGAGGAGTGACATCCAACAGCAGCAAGTCTTGAATATTTTCAGATTTGTCTCCAGATAAAATGGCTGCCTGGACAGCTGCACCATAAGCAAAAGCTTCATCAGGGTTGATGCTCTTATTAAGTTCTTTCCCACTGAAGAAGTCCTGTAGAAGTTTCCGAATTTTGGGGATGTGGGTTGAACCACCCACCAGGACAATATCATGGATCTGAGACTTGTCTAGTTTGGCATCCAGAAGGGCTTTCTCCACAGGGTCCAGTGTGCCACTGAACAGGTCAGCATTCAGTTCTTCAAATCGGGCATGGGTAATTGAGGTATAGAAGTCAATTCCTTCATAGAGGGAATCAATCTTAATACTGGCCTGGGTGCTGGAAGAGAGAGTGCACTTAGCATGCTCAGAAGCAGTATGAAGGCGATGGACAGTCCTCTTGTTCTCACTGATGTCCTTCTTGTGCTTGCACTTGAATTCTGCAATAAAATGGTTGACCATCCGGTTGTCAAAGTCTTCTCCACCTAAGTGGGTATCTCCAGCTGTAGATTTGACCTCAAAGATTCCATCCTCAATAGTGAGGATTGACACATCAAAAGTGCCACCACATATATCAAAGATCAGCACATTTCTTTCTGCTCCAACCTTTTTGTCTAAGCTATAGGCAATAGCAGCAGCAGTTGGCTCACTGATAATTCTAAGTACACTGAGCCCAGCAATAGTTCCAGCATCTTTGGTAGCCTGACACTGAGAATCATTAAAGTAAGCCAGTACTGTAACAACAGCATCGGTAACAGTCTTCCCAAGGTAGGCTTCTGCTATTTCCTTCATCTTTGTCAAAACCATGGATGACACCTCTGGATAAAAACTTTTTGTCTCTCCCTTGTATTCTACTTGAACTTCAGGCCTGCCTGCATCATTCACCACCACGATGAAGGGCCAATGCTTCATATCAGACTGGACAACAGCATCATTAAATTTTTGTCCAATGAAGCGTTTGTTATCAAAGTGTTAGTGGGATTCATTGCAACTTGGTTCTTTGCAGCATCACCGATCAATCGTTCGGTATCATTAAAGGCGACATAGCTTGGTGTAGTTCTGTTCCCCTGATCATTGGCAATTATTTACACATTTCTGTGCTGGAAGACACCCACACAAGAATAGGTGGTGCCAAGATCAATGCCAACTGCAGGTCCCTTAGACATGGTTGCTGGAGCGCAGGCCCGGGTCCACTGAAGGAGAAAACAGCAACCTATAGAGCTGCAGCTGCGTTCAACGAGAAACCCCATCTATTGTTGAGTATGGATGTACCATGTACCACAGTTTATTTAACTACTCACCTATTGAAATATATTTTGGTAGTTTTCAGTTTGGAGCTACTACAGATGAAGCTACTATAAACATTTGTGTAACACTTTCATTTATCTGAGATAAACGCTGAAGAATGCATTTGCTGCATCATAAGGTAGTCGTAGGTTTAGTTTTTTTTGTTTGTTTCTTTCTTTCTTTGCTTGATTTTGTTTTTAAATTCCCTTTCATTCCTGAAGGATATTTTGCTAGATATAAAATTTACAGTTGACAATTCTTTTATTTCAGTACTTGAGAAGCATTGTGTCACTTCTTTCTGGCCTTCATGACTTTACATGAGAAATCTGTTGTCAATAGAATTTGTGTTTCCATATAGGTAATGCATTATTTCTCTCGGGTTGATTTCAAGATATATATATTTTTATCTTTGGCTTTCAGAATTTAATTCTGATGTGTCTTGGCATATATTTATTTGAGTTTATCCTATTTAGGGTTTTCTAAGCTTCTTGGGTCTCTATGTTTATGATTTTTGCTAAGTTAAAGAAGTTTTCTGCCATTTGTTCTTTGAATATTTTTATTCCATTCTCTGATGCTGATGATATTACTGTTACCTCTTTCTTTGTATTCCCATAGGTCCTCTAGACTCTTTTTATTCTCACTTTGTTTTTTCTCTGTTATTAACATTGGGTAAATTCTATTGATCTGTCCTTAAATTCACTGATTTTATGCTCTGTCATTTCCAATCTACCATTAATCCCATCTGGTGATTTTTTTCAAATTCAGTTACCTTATTTTCTATTTTTATAATTTACCTTTGGTATTTTTATATCTTCTATTTCTTTGCTGAAATTTCCTTTTTTTTTCATTTGTTTCAAATGTGTTCCTGATTGCTCACAGAAAACACTTTTTTGGAAAGATGAATTAAAATCCTTGTCAGATAATTCCAACATCTGTCATGTAAGTATTGACATTTCTTGCCTTTCTTTTCTTGTTCAAGTTGTGATTGTCCTGGTTCTTAATAAAATGAATGATCTCTATTGTATCCTAGGCATTTTGGGTATTTTGTCTTGAGACTTAGGATTTTGTTTAATCTTTTTAGCAGGGAGTCATCCTAACTAGGTGTAGCACACAGATCTGGGGAGGGGTTAGAAATTGTTACCTGCTATGCTCCACTGTTACAACCCCATAAAAATATGTAGTGCTGACTCACACCATCTCATTGAAAACGTGTGAGTTGTAAGCTCTGTCCCTGTGCCTAAACCAGAAATAATAGTAGTGGAAGAATTATATCACTTAGCCCACATCTCGCAGCCTGATCCACCTTGTTAATGCTGGATGGTAATGAAGGTTTAGCTCCCAACTAGGCTCTGCTGACAGAGTGGGGTGCATGGAATGGAGTGCCAACTAGTCCCTCTTAAAACCACTTTATTCACTTTCATTGTTGCTGAATGTAGGTGAAGACTCATCTCCCTTTGGTACCCTGCTGAAACAGGGGTGAGTGAGAAAGCAGAGTGCCAACTAGCCTGCCTCACCTCTGTAAGTCTTGTTGTTGCTGGCTGGTGTGGCATCCGAGCTCCCTGCTGGATTCCCTCATGACTACCATGGTAAGAGAGTTGGAAGCACTGCCTTCTGCCACCACGTGGTGGATGGAAGATCAGCTTTCTGCTCAACCCTGCCAAAATTAATTTGGTGGGGGATTCTGAGAGAAGCCTGCTTCCACCAAGCTGGGGATGAAAATCAGATCCTTGCTTTGCCCACAACCAGTCAGGGGAAACAAACCACCAGACCCTGTTCCTACAGGAAGGAGGAGGTGGGCAGATAAGGTCCATTCAGCCTGCCTTGATTTGAGGTGGGGGGTTATAGAATGCTAGATTTTCCATCAGTATTTGTCAGGATTAGGTTGTGTACTATGTATTTTTTCTCTGTTCTGTTAGGCTATGCTTTTTCCAGTCTTTTGGATAAGGGGAACAGTTTTTTTTCTTCAGCTGTGCTCATCGGTGACTTTGAATTGAGGGCCTCTCCACTTTCCCATTCAGGATATATGGGAGGCAAAAGGAAATCCACTACATCATTACTAAAATCTCATGTCCCTAGCCAGTCCGCTCTCTCTTCCCATCATTCAGAGTCTGCTTATAACTTTTTTCTGTTTTGTTACAACTAGGGAATTTATTTGCAAGAGGAAGCACTAGGGAGAAATAGGATTCCCATCTTGGCAGACCTGGAAGTTAGAAAGGCAATTTTAACACCAAAAGGAGTTGAAAGGACATAATCTCAGAATAAATGATAGTCCTTCAAAAGAAAGGAAGCTAGAAATCATACATTGAAATATAAAATTAATATGTCCCTCTTTTTTTCTCATTTCATCAAGGCCTACTAAAATCCTAGTTATTAACCAGCATGCAGACCTATGTTTGACAAGATTGGTTTAAGGTATATCACATGTGTTCATACAACTTTGGCTTTTTAAGCTGTCCAAATAAGTTGGATGGTTTGAGGATCACAGATAAAAAAACTCTCTATATACAAATGTTTCCCCCACTGTCTTAAGAGTAAGAATCTAGATGACACATAGATAGATAGATAGATAGATAGATACTATTAAATTGTATAACTTCCATGCATCTCATATTGTATGATAGGAATACCCTATAAAATAGACATAGAAAGTGAAATTAAACTAGCTACACAAGAAGTTCTTTAAAATATATATTTTTAAGATGGTCATGAAGAACCTAAGGGCAGGATGGGAATAAAGATGCAGACCCACTAAAGGATGGACTTGAGGACACGGGGAGGGGGAAGGGTAAGCTGGGACAAAGTGAGAGAATGGCATGGACATATATACACTACCAAAAGTAAAATAGATAGCTAGTGGGAAGCAGCCTCAGAGAACAGGGAGATCAGCTCGGTGCTTTGTGACCATCTAGAGGGGTGGGATAGGGAGGGTGGGAGAGAGGGAGATGCAAGAGGGAAGAGATATGGGGATATATGTATATGTATAGCTGATTCACTTTGTTATAAAGAAGAAACTACCACACCATTGTGAAGCAATTATTCTCCAATACAGATGTTCAAAAAATGCTTTTTATAAAATAAATTTTTGTTATTTTTTGCCAGCTTTTAAAGATTGAAGTTTTTCTTATATTACAAAGCAGCATAATCTCAGAATTTATTAAAAAAAGAAGAATTCACAATCCAGGTGATTTCGTTTGGTAGTTATTTCCAGTAATATAATTTCTACAACAATCTCCAGTTACCTTTGGTAAGGCGACTTCCTAAGCACACAGTGTAATTTTTCATAAATTTAACCATAAATAATATTAAGTGATAATACAGGAACCAAGAAGTGTTATTAATCAAGACCAAATAAGAAAATAAAAAGAGAACTATATTCATGCAGTTGTGTGCTGAGTATTTTAGAAAACATTAATTTCTGTACTACAAACACACAGGAGATCTAGAATAAGATGCATTTTATAAACAGTACAAAGTCCATAAGGAAAAATTTTATAGGATCTTATTGATTTCCCATATAAAGGAGTTAGTGGTTAAC
Source organism: Tursiops truncatus (assembly GCF_011762595.2). Lineage (NCBI taxonomy): Eukaryota > Metazoa > Chordata > Mammalia > Artiodactyla > Delphinidae > Tursiops > Tursiops truncatus. The sequence goes on along the minus strand of NC_047055.1, from coordinate 63,801,201 downwards.
AATTTTCAGGATTGCTCTTTTATAAGATTTTTTTTAAGCCTGGCTAAGATATTCACTCCTAAGTAAAGGCAGGCCAGTCTGGATGAGTAATTCATTGACACCACCCTTTTTTCTACACTTATACATTTTGGGGGGATCTTTGACTCAGATGTTACTCTTCATTTATAAATTTCAAATTTCATCTATTTCATGAACCTCCACTGAAGCTCAATGTATCCACTAATTTGGCACTTACATACTACTTTCTGGCATCTCTTGTATTGAGATGTATTGATATTTCTGTCTTGTATTATTTATTAATTATCAAAATATTTTTAGCATCTTGATGGGTGTTACTTCTTCAACTAAAAATAAGCTTTTAAGGGTAGGGATCAGGTCATATATCTCTGTATTGTCCACAGTGGTAGACCTAAGGTCATAATAGAAAACTTTTATTGAACACTTACTATGTGTCAGAAACTGTGCTACATACTTTATATGTATTATCCAATTTAATTCTCAAAAAAACACCCTGTGAAAGAGGGTATTGTAACTAATTACATTTTACAGATAGAGAGATAAAGTGAAGGGAGGTCAAGAAACTTGTACACAACCATACAGCTGATAAATCATCTCATAGTAGTATCTAACAGATTAAAAACCATATATTATATTGCTCCCCACACAGTGAGTTCTTATATATAACTTTATGAAGGAATGAATGAAATTGATTCCTAATAATTCAACCTTCTAAAACCCTTAGATAAAATAACCTAACTGGGATGCAAAAGTACTTGATTGATTCAGTGAATTCAGTTTAAAAATGTCGAAACAATTTTAAAAATTAGTTTAATTTGTTCAGTGCTAAGCAGACAAACAAAAATGGATTGACTGGGGCTTCCCTGGTGGTGCAGTGGTTGAGAGTCTGCCTGCCAATGTAGGGGACATGGGTTCGTGCCCCAGTCCGAGAAGATCCCACATGCCGCAGAGCGGCTGGGCCTGTGAGCCATGGCCGCTGGGCCTGCGCGTCCGGAGCCAGTGCTCCACAACGGGAGAGGCCACAGCAGTGAAAGGCCCGCGTACCACAAAAGAAAAAAAAGAAAAAAGAAAAAAAATGGATTGACTGAACTTTTCACTATTTGTGGCTAAAATTTTGAGTTATAACTCAATGTAAAATTTAATTAAATAAGAAAATTGCAAATATTTTAAAACAGTAAGAAAATAAATATTCTATTCTGACTATTGGGGGGGGGGAGCAAGCAGAAGTAGAATTCAAACCTAACCTTCTCCAAAAGCTGTGCTAACATTTATTTAATATATCTACTGTGATGTATGTGTTTTACAGATACAACCAAAGTCTTAACAATCATTGCTTTGAGAGTGATAATACTACATCTGTACACTTTTCCTCTTTCTACTTTTTCTATTTTTTAAATATACTTAAATGAGCATGTGTTATTTTTACAATTATAGACAAAATTTTAACGTCTTTTTTTTTTGAGGTAAAGAAAAATGTCAGACCAAGTTTTTCAAAAGAAAGGGTTAAATGATGTTCAGAATCATTGGACAATCAGCTTCAAAATGAGCTAACAAAGCTTAGTTTAGGTCAATTGAAAAAATTAAATATAAATTTATTCAAAATATTTTATCCTTCCAGCAGCAGCTTAATATCACAGATACTTTCCATGTGAATGATGAGTCTATATGCTCTTGGCCTTTAGATTTACCCTAACTTGAAGATCTTATGGAAAAACCTAAACGAACTTCTTGGCCAGCCCAATATTTCTTCACAGAGATATACCAAATGTTTTGGAAATTATCGTATATGAATTATTTGATGATTCAGAAAATACACTGGAGCAGGCTATATCTAATGGAAAACTATACAGACACTGCTCCTATCAATTTAGAATCAGAACCACCCCAGAGACTAAAGTCAATCACTTCAGGAGGCCAGAGATAATATTCAGAGTATAAATAGCTTTGCTTTATATTCTTGTCCATGAACATTTAATCTTGCAAACATAAGGGGACAAACCAGGGTGCTTATAAGTACTTATTTTTAACTAATAAGTACTTTTTTTTTTTTTTTTTTTTTTTTTTTTTTTTTGCGGTACACGGGCCTCTCACTGCTGTGGCCTCTCCCGTTGTGGAGCACAGGCTCCGGACACACAGGCTCAGCGGCCATGGCTCACGGGCCTAGCCGCTCCGCGGCATGTGGGATCTTCCCGGTCCGGGGCTCGAACCCGCGTCCCCTGCATCGGCAGGCGGACTCTCAACCACTGTGCCACCAGGGAAGCCCAATAAGTACTTTTTATTTCCACCCCTAAGATTCTGTTTTCTGTTCCAGAAAGCATATTGAATCCTTGGAGCTTTAAGTTGTGTTTTGATTGTTTTAATTTTTTTTAACAATTAGTTATGGGATTGTGATTGCATTATCAAGCAATACTTCATAAAGAATGATTCAACTAAAAAATAAATGCTCAGTTAGGATAAATTACCACCATATGGCATGTATACTACAGTCAAGATCATGAAGCCCTAATAATAAGCCTTTGGCACAGAAATAATTTACCTAAAATGGAAATATAAGCATTCTTTTGGTTCATTGTTTTAACATTAATGACAGCTCTTATTAGACTAGATAAACCTTAACATTACTATATTACTAAATGATAAATCCTTTTAAAATGAAAAGAAAACCTCATAGCAGGTACTTTAAACAGATTTGTAGAGGTAACAACTTATATACCACAAAATGCATGCATTTAAAGTGTACAATTCAATGTTTTTTGTATATTCATACAGTTACGTGACCATCTACACAGCTGAATTTTAGAACATATTCATCACCCTAAAAAGAAAGCCTGTACCCATAAGCTGTTACTGCCAATTAACCTAGACACCCCTGCCAGGCCTGGGCAAGAAATAATCTACTTTCTGTCTCTGTATTTGTATACTCTGAATATTTCCTATAAATAGAAACATACAATACTTGGTCTTTTGTGATGAACTTCTTTCACTTAGAATGTTTTCAAGGTTCTCCATGTTGTAGTATGTATCATAACTTCCTTTTATGGTGAAATATTATTCCTATGTATGCATAAATAATAATTTGTTTATCCATTTTTCAGTTGATGGACATTGGATGTGTTTCCACTTTATAGCTATTGAGAACAATGCTACTATGAATACTCTTGCACAAGCTTTTCTGTGGGTATGAGTTGTCATTTATTTTCTCTGTGTATCTAGATGTGGAATTGCTGAGTCATATAGTAACGCTATATTTAACATTTAGAGGAACTTCCTAACTGTTTTCCAAAGAGTCTTCACCATTTAACATTTCTACCAGCACTGTATTATGGCTCAGTTTCCCTACATCATTACCAACACTTGTTATTGACTATCTTTTGCTTTATAGCCATTTTAGTGTGTGGTAAATGGTATCTGCTGGTAGTTTTTTTTTTTTTTTTTTTTTTTTGTGGTACGCGGGCCTCTCACCGATGTGGCCTCTCCCGCTGCGGAGCACAGGCTCCGGACACGCAGGCTCAGCGGCCATGGCTCACGGGCCCAGTCACTCCACGGCACATGGGATCCTCCCGGTTCGGGGCACAAACCCGTGTCCCCTGCATCAGCAGGTGGACTCTCAACCACTGCACCACCAGGGAAGCCCCTGCTGGTAGTTTTGAGTTGCAGTACCCTGATGACTAATAACGTTCAGCACCTTTCATGCCCTTATTGGACATTTGCTTATCTCCTTTGGAGAGAAGTCTATTCAAATCATTCGCCCATTTTTAAATGGATTATCTGCATTTTTATTGTTGAGTGTGTACTATATTACTAAATGATAATATGTAACAGTTCTTTACATATACTGTATTCAAGACTATTATCAGATATACAATGTGAAAATAATATCTCCCATTGTGTAGGCTCTCTTTTTACTCTCTTGATGGTGTTCTTTGAAGCTCAAAAGTTTTTTTTTTAATTTTGATAAACTCCAATTGCACTGATTATTTTTAGATTGCTTGTATTTTTGGTGTTACACCTAAAGAAACCACTTCAAATTCAAGATTTCAAAGATTTATTCCTATGTTTTCTTTTAAGAGTTTTATGACTTCTGGAATTACATTTAAGTTTATGACATATTTTGAGTTAAGTTTTGCATATAGTGCAGTGTAGGGGCACAACTTTATTCTTTTGCATGTAGATATCCAATAGTTCCAGCACCATTTGTTGAAAATACTATTTTCTCCCATTGGGTTGCTATGGAATCTCTGTCAAAAATAAATTTACCATAAATGTAATTATATTCTATTCCATTTATCTATTCATCAATTCTATTCCCTTTGCTTATGGCAGGGCCACATTTTGTTGATTACCATAACTTTATAAAAAGTTTTGAAACCAGTAAGTGTTGGTCTTCCAAACTTATTCTTCTTTTTACAGATTATTTTGGATATTTTAGGTCCTTTGAGTTTTCACATGAATTTCAGGGGCAGCTTGTCAGTTACTGTAAGGAAGCCAACCGGGATTCTCATGAACAGTACATTGAATCTGCAGACAAGTTTGAGGAGTATTGCAGTCTTAATAATATTAAATTTTTCAATCAATTAATATGAAATATCTTTATACTTATTTGGTTGTCTTTAGTTTCTTTCAACAATATTTTGTAGTTTTCAGTGTACAAGTCTTGTAATTCTTGTATTAAATTTATTCCAAAATATTTATTCTTTTGATGCTATCACAAATGTAATTCTTTTTTTAATTTAATTTTTAGATTGTTCATTGCTAGTATATAGAATAAAAATTTTTGTAAAATTTTATCTTGCATTCTGCAATCTTGCTGAACTTTTTATTAGTCATAGTAGTTTTTAGTGGATTCTTTATATATTTCTGTGTACAAGATTGAGAAATCTGCAAATTGAGATCATGTACTTCCCTTCAAAACTGTTTTTTAAAATATATTTTCATTACCTAATTACTTTGACAATAATAATCTCAAGAAATATGTAATGTAAGAGGTGGGAGTGGACATCCATGTCTTGATTCTGAACTTAGTGGAAAGCTCTCAGTCTATAGCCATACAGTACGATTTTAATTGTGATTTTTTTTCATAAATTCATTTCATCAGGTTAAGGAAGTTCCCTTCTATTCAAAGATTGTCAATAGTTTTAACTTAAAAGTGTGTCAGATTTGGGAGGATGGGAGGTAGATGCAAGAGGGAAGGGATATGGGGATATAAGTATGCTTATAGCTGATTCACTTTGTTCTATAGCAGAAACTAACACGACAATGTAAAACAACTATACTCCAATAAAGATGTTAAAAAAAATGTGTGTCAGATTTTGTCCAGTTCTTCTTCTGAATCTATTGAGATGATCATTTGTATCTTGTCCTTCATTCTATAGGTGTATTACATTAGTGGATTTTTAGATGTTAAACCATCCTTGCATTCCTGGAATAAATCCCCCATGGATATGTTGTGTAATCTTTTTATACATGTTACTGTATTTAGTTTGTTATTTTATTGAGAATTGCTCTGTCTGAATTCATGAGGGATATCGGTCTGTATACTTTTGTGTTATCATTTTCTGGTTATGGTATTAAAGGAAGTAAATGCTAATAGAAAGAATTGGGAAAAGCTGCATTCTCTTGTATATATTGGAAGACCGTGTGGATAATTGGAATTAATTCATATTTTTTTCAGTTTTATTAATATATATCGACATATAATGCTGTGTAAAGTTAAGATGTACAGTGTGATGATCTAATGCACTTATATATTGCAATATGATTACAATGGTAGTGTTAGTTAACACCTCTATTATGTCACATAATTATCATTTCTTTTCTGTGGTGATAACATTTAAGATTTACTCTCTTAGCAACTTTCAAGTATATAATACTGTATTGGTAACTATAATCACAATGTTGTACATTAGATATTCAGAAATTGTTCACCTTCTAACTGGAAGTATGTACTCATTGACCAACTCCCCATACTCCAGCCCCTGGTAACCATTATTTAATCTCTTTTTCTGAATTGGACTTTTTACATTCCACATATAAGTGAAATCATGCAGTATTTGTCTTTTCCTGACTGATTTACTTCATGTAGCAAAATGCCCTCAAGGTACATATATGTTGTTGCAAATGGCAGGATTTCCTTCTTTTTTATGGCTAAATAATATATTTGTATATATTACATTATATTATATTATATTATATTATCACTTCTTCTTTTCCATTCATCTGTTTGTGGATGCTTAGGTTGTTTTCATATCTTGGCAATTATGAATAATATTTCAATAAACATGGGACTGCAGATCTCTTTGATGCCCTCTTTTCATTTCTTTTGGATATACATCTAGAAGTGGAATTGCTGGATCACATGGTATCTTTATTTTTAAATTTGTGTTGAACTTCTGTAATGTTTCCATAGTAGCTAAATAAATTTGCAATCCCACTTATAGTGTACCAGTGTTCCCTTATCTCCATATCCTAAAGAACACTTATTATCTCTTGTCTTCCTGATGATAGTCATTTTAATAGTTATGAGGTAATATCTCATCATGGTTTTATTTGTGTTTCTCTGATGATTAGTAATGATTGAGCATCTTTTCATGTACCTGTTGGACATTTGGATATCTTCCTTGGAAAAATGTTTATTCAGTCTCTCTGCCCACTTTTTAATCATATTGTTTTTTACTGAGTTTATATATTGCAGGTATTAACCCTTTATCAACTCTATGGTTTGCAAATATTTTTCTCATTTCATTAAGTTGACTTTTCATTTGTTTGTTTTTGTTTTGTTTCCTTTTGCTTTTTGTTCTGTGCAGAAACTTTTAAAATTGTATGTAGTCTCACTTATTGATTTTTTACATTTGTTGTTTGTTCTTCTGGTGTCATATCCAAAAATCATTGCTAAGACCAATATCAGGGAGCCTCCCATGTATTTTCTACTGGCAGTTTTATGATAGATCTTATGTTTAAGTCTTTAATCCATTTTGAGTTAATCTTTTTGGTGGTGTAAAATAAGAGTCCAATTTTGTTCTTCTTCATGTGGTTATCCAGTTTTCTCAACACCATTTGTGGAAGAGACTATCATTTCCCCAGAAGCATTCTTGGCTCCCTTGTCAAATATTAGCTGACCATATTAGCTGACCATAAATGTGGGGGTTTATTCTTGGGCTCTTGATTCTTTTCCATTGGTCTATGTGTCTATTTTTATGCCAGTACCATACTGTTTTGATAGGTTTGTAGTGTGATTTAACATCAGGAAGTGTGCTGCCTCTGACTTTGTTCTTCTTTCTCAGAATTGCTCTTGCATTTTGGGTCTCTGTGATAATGCCACTGGAATTTTAATAGAGATTGCATTAAATCTATAGATGGCTTTGAGTAGTATGGTCGTTTTAACAATACTAGTTCTTTCCATCTAAGAACAAAGGATATCTTTCCATTTGTTTGTATCTTCTTCAATTTCTTTCATCAGAGCCTTATAGTTTTCAGTGTACAGATTTTTCACCTCATTATTTACATTTATTCCTAAGTAGTTTATTGTTTTCCATGCTATTGTGAATGGAATTGTTTATTTATTTTCAGGTATTTTGGTTTTAATGTATAAAAACAACTGATTTCTGTATGTTGATTTTGTATTTTACAACTTTACTGAATTTGTTGTTTAGTTTGTAACAGTTTTTTGATTGAGTCTTTAGGATTTTCTATATATAAGATCTTATCATCTGCTAATAAAGACTTTACTTCTTTCTTTCCATATTGAATGACTTTCATTTGTTTATCATGCCTGAATGTTCTAGCTAGGACTTCCAGTACTATGTTCAGTAACAGTGTTGAAAGTGAGCACTTTTGTCTTATTCCTCATCTTAAAGGAAAAGCTTTCAACCTTTCACTGGTGAGTATGATGTTAGGTATGGGTTTGTCTTATGTGACCTTTACTGTGTCAATGTATGTTCCTTCTATACCCAATTTATTGAGAGCTTTTATCGTGAAAGAATGTTGATATTTTCAAATTCTTTTACTGCATCAATTAAAATGATCATATAATTTTTATCTTTCATTCTATTAATGTGGCATATCACATTTATTGATTTGTGTTTGTTTGAATCATTCTTGTATCCCAAGGATAGATCTCACTAAATTGTGGCATGTGATCCTTTTAATGTGTTGTTGAATTTGATTTGCTAATATTTTGTTCAGAATTTTTGCATCTATGTTCATCAGGGATATTGATCTGTATTTTTCTTTTCCGATTGTGTCCTTAACTGACTTTGGTGTCAGGGTAATGCTGGCCTCGTATAATGAGTTAGTAGTGTTCCCTCCTCTTCAAGTATTTGGAAGAGTTTGAGAAGGATTGGCCTTAATTATTTCTTAAATATTGTGTAGAAATCACCAGTGAAACCACCTGGTCATTGTTTTCTTCCTTTGTTGTTGTTGTTTTCTTTTGTATTTTTATTTTTATGATTATTGATTCAAACTCCTTACTCGTTATTAATCTTTTTTATATTTTCTATTTGCCACGATAACTATTGATGAGTTGCATGCTTCTAAGAATGTATCCATTTCTTCTAGGTTATCCATTTTATTGGTGTTCATAGTAGTCTCTTATGAGCCTATATATTTTTGTAGTATCAGTTGTAATGTCTCCTCTTTCATTTCTGATTTTATTTATTTGAGTTTTCTCTCTTATTTTTAGTCACTGAATTATTCAACCCCAGGATTTCTGTGGTTTTTTTTACTATTTCTATCTGTGTTAAGTTTGTCATGTTTATTGTCATGTTTTTCATGATTTTGTTGAATTTTCTTACATTGATTTCTTGTACTTCATTGAGTTTCCTTTAAACACCTCATTGAGTTTCCTTTAAACACCTATTTTGAATTCCCTATCAGGTAAATCAGATCTCCATACCTTTGCTTTTGGTTACTAGCAGATTTTTGTGATCTTTAGGTGATATAATGTTTCCTTGATTTTTCATGTTCCTTGGAGTTTTGTGTTGCTGTTTTCACATTTAAAGTATAAGTCACTTTCTCTAATCTTTACTGGTTTCATGGGAGAGATAACTTTTATATCAGTCTTGCTATAGATTCTGAGACTTTCTCAGAACTTGTATGAATACACCTGTTTTACACTTCTTGTCCCTTCTTATGGCAGAATAATTAAGCTTGTGTATCTTCTCTTGATCCCATAATGCTTCAGGCTGGTTGCTGACACCCTCTCTTTCCTTTTCCCAGAGGTGGCACTACAGCTCATGTTTGTGGTTTCTCCCTTTCCTGCAGAGCCTGATCTGCTCTCTGTGCATGCTTCCTGTCTGTGAAGAGCTTTTGCTCTCACTGCGACCCTCAAGAGCACACAGGAAGCTGGATGCAGAGTGAGGGATATTTGGGTTTGGAACACAGTGCGCCGGGGGTGCCACTGGGTTAGATGATATCTGAGGGTGATGTTTTCTCCTCAGCTCATAGGCAGACTTTCTGAATTCCAGATTGCAGTCAGCAGGAGCCCTGTACTTTTAATGCCTTCTGAGACACTTATCTGCCTCTTTCCTCATCTCTTCCATCCCTCCAGTCATGGAGCTCCCCGTTTCATACTCTGGATGCTGTGAAAAAGAAATGAGTCATTTTGGCAGGGTCCTGCACAGCTGGGGAATCCAAGCATTGACAAATTTTCTCTTCCTTTACCCCAGGGAAGAAATCAATGGACATCTTGGTTAGCCCTAAGCTGTGCTGTCTTGGGAAAGAAGTGATGCTGGCAAAGTCAAACTGTTTCTCTTACCCACTCTAATGCATGCAAACTTTTTTTCCCAGCAGAGTGCTGTAACTTCTCCTTTGGGAAACCTAGACTTCCACAAAGGCTTACTCCTCCATAGGTTACTGCCTTGTTAGTGTTCTCCAGGTGCTCCCAGAACTCAGCTGAGGGGGGCAGGAACTAGTTCAGTCTCCTGTAGGTTCCATAGGTGGAACTGAAATCTGTCTGCCTCTTACCCAATGCACAGGTGGTCGAGACCTCCTTCAGGATCTCTTGGTGTATGGTGCTGGATCCCAAAACATCTACAAAGGTACTTTTGTTTATGGATGCAAGCCAAATTTTTGTTGTTAAAAAGGGGGACAAAAAAACAAGGAATGTTTTATGTCACCATTATGCTAACGTCACTCTTTAATTCATATTTAAATATTTGTTAGAATTCATCAGTGAAACTGCCTGAGCATGGGCTTTTCTTTGCAGGATTTTTAAAAAATACCAATTAATGCTTGCTTAAAATCTATTCAAAGTTTCTATTGCAGTAGCTGATTTCATCCAAGTTATCTAATTTGTTTTCATACACTTATTCATTGAATTTCCTTGAAATTGTGTTGATTTCTATAAAGTCAGTAGTGATATCCTTTATCTCACCTTGGTTTTAATCATTTTGATTTTCTTTCTTGTTTCTTGATAATTCTACCTAAATGTTGACCAATTTTTAATATTTTCTAAGAGCCAACTTTTCTTTTTATTGATTTTATTTATCATTTCTATTCTACAGTTCATTAATTCTGTGCCAATTTACTTTATTTTTTCCTTCTGATTGCTTTAGGCTTAGTTGCTTTTTTAATCTACTTCCTTAAGGTGAAAGATTAGGTTATTGTATTGAGATCTTTCTTCTTATTTAATATAGGTGTTTACAGCTGCAATATTTTCTTTAAGTACTATCGCATTCCATAAGTTTTCTTCCATTGCTTTCATTTTATTCATCTTTAAATATTTTTTATTTCACTTGCAATTTCTTCTTTGACACCTTGGTTATTAGTAACATGCTTTTCAAAGTTTACACAAACACCTAAATTTTCCAAAATTACTTTGGTATTTATTTCTAGGTTTTTTTGTTTATTTGTTTTAATTTTTACTGGGGTATAGTTGTTTTACAATTTTGTGGTAGTTTCTACTGTACATCAAAGTGAATCAGCCATATGTATACATATATCCCCTCTTTTTTGAATTTCCTTCCCATTTAGATCACCACAGAGCACTAAGTAGACTTCCCTGTGCTATACAGCTTGTTCTCATTAGTTATCCATTTTATACATTTTAGTGTATAAAACTAATTGTATATATGTCAATCCCATTCTCCCAATTCATCCCACCCCACTTTTCCCCCCTTGGTGCTCATACGTTTGTTCTCTAGGTTTGTGTCTCTATTTCTGCCTTGCAAACAGGTTCATCTGTACCATTTTTCTATATTCCACATATATACATTAATATATGATATGTTTTTCTGACTAGAAAGAGAAAAACATATCATATATTAATGTATATATGTGGAATATAGACAGTCTCTAGGTCCATCCACGTCTCTACAAATGACCCAATTTCATTCCTTTCTTATGGCTGACTAATATTCATTCTATTTATGTACCACATCTTCTTTATCCATTCATCTGCCTATGGATATTTAAGTTGCTTCCATGACCTAGTTATTGTAAATAGTGCTGCAATGAACATTGGGGTGCATGTGTCATTTTGAATTATGGTTTTCTCTGTGTATATGCCCAGTAGTGGGATTGCTGGGTCATATGGTAGTTCTATTTGTAGTTTTTTAAGGAACTTCCATACGGTTCTCCATAGTGGCTGTATCAATTTACATTCCCACCAACAGTGCATGAGGGTTCCCTTTTCTCCACAACCTGTCCAGCATTTATTGTTTGTAGATTTTTTGATGATGGCCATTCTGACCAGTGTGAGGTGATACCTCATTGTAGTTTTGATTTGCATTTCTCTAATAATTAGTGATGCTGAGCATCTTTTCATATGCCTCTTGGCCATCTGTATGCCTTCTTTGGAGAAATGTCTATTTAGGTCTTCTGTCCAGTTTTTGATTTGGTTGTTTGTTTTTTTGATGTTAAGCTGCATGAGCTGTTTGTATATTTTGGAGATTAATCCCTTAGTTGCTTCATTTGTAAATATTTTCTCCCTTTCTGAGGGTTGTCTTTTAATCTTGTTTATGGTTTCCTTTGCTGTGGACTACCTTTTAAGTTTAATTAGGTCCCGTTTGTTTATTTGTGTTTTTATTTTCATTACTCTAGGAGGTAGGTCAAAAAGAATCTTGTTGTGAATATGTCAAAGAGTGTTCTTCTTATGCTTTTCCTCTAAGACTTTTATAGTATCTGGTCTTACATTTAGGTCTTTAATCCATTTTGAGTTTATGTTTGTGTATGGTGTTAAGGAGTGTTCTAATTTCATTCTTTTATATATAACTGTCCAGTTTGCCCAGCACCATTTATTGAAGAGACTGTCTTTTCTCCATTGTGTATCTTTGCCTCCTTTGTCATAGATTAGTTGACCATAGGTGTGTGGGTTTATTTCTGGGCTTTCTATCCTGTTCCATTGATCTATACTTCTGTTTTTGTGCCAGTACCATACTGTCTTGATGACTGTAGCTTTGTAGTTTCCACAAGTAACTTACATAATTACCATAACACCAATAAGCAGTGATCAGCCAATAACAATCACAAGCCAAGTGCCATAGCTATACTGCACAGCAATTCCCAAAGCCTCCTCACTAAAACAAGCAAACAAACAAACAAAAAGTCACCAGAATCCCCAGTATCATAAATTACTCAATCCCCCCATCCTGTTAAATTTAAACACAGTATCTACTTTTTCATCCTTTAGAACATAAAGAACCATTACAAGCTCCATTAACATCCCTGAAAGAAACATCCCTACAACGGTTTTATTAGAAACTCAGACCTTAGGATACCACTCAGTAGCCATAGCTGTAGTATAACCAAATACCACAAATATGCTCCCCAAATAAATTTTAAAAATGCATTAAACCCAAAAATGATCCACTAAATTTTATTACAATCCCACAACCAATGCCACCACTCACAGTTAACTCAAGCCAACCACAAATAGTTGAATGTTTTGAGGAAAAACCTACAAAACTAAATATAAAAATAGTACTTAAAATAAATACCATGTATGTCATAATTTTTCTTACTTGGAATCTAAACATGTTCAATGACGTGAAAAATCATTGCTGTATTTCAACTGTAAGAACACTAATGACCAACATTTGAACATCCCACACTTTTATCTGAATTATTAACAACACAATTACTGATCTTCCAGCTCCATCAAACATTTCATCATGATGAAACTTTGGTTCCTTATTCAGTATTTGTTTAGTTCTACAAATCTTGACAGGGTTATTTCTAGTAATAAGTTACACATCAGGTACAATAACTGTCTTCTCTTCCGTAACACACATTGGCCGAGATGTAAATTACAGATGAATCATCTGATACCTACAGGCAAACGGAGCTTCCATGTTCTTTATTTGCTTATATATTAATGTAGGGTGAGACCTTTATTATGGATCCTACACTTTCCTAGAAACATGAAACGTTGGAGTTATTCTGTTGTTGACTGTAATAGCTACAGCATTCATAGGTTACATTTTACCATGAGGCCAAATATCCCTCTGAAGGGCAATAGTCATCACAAACCTCCTTTCAGCAATTCCTTACATTGGCACTTAACTAGTCAAATGAATCTGAGGAGGGTTCTCAGTTGATAAGGCAACCTTACATGATTATTTGCCTTCCATATATCATTGCAGCCTTAGCAGTCATCCACATACTATTTCTCCGTGAAACGTGTTCTAATAAGTTCACAGTAATCTCATCCAATATCGACAAAATCCTATTTTTCATCAATACTACACAAAGATATCTTGGATGTCTTATTCCTATTTGTAATCTTACTAATACTAGTGCTATTCTTACCTGATCTTCCAGGAGACCCAGACAACTACACTCCAATCAACTTCCTCAACACACCCTCTCATATCAAACCAGAGTGATACTTCTTATTTGTATATGCAATTCTATGATCAATTCCCAACAAACTAGCCTTAATCTTTTCAATCCTAATCCTAGCAATTATCCCTATACTTCATACATCAAAACAACAAAGTATATCATTCTGACCTCTCAGCCAATGTCTATTCTGAGTACTAGTAGCAGATCTATTAACATTAACATGAAAATGAACAACAGGGCAACCAGTTGAACACCCATTTATCATCATCAGACAACTAACATCTATCCTATTTGTTTTTCTTAATGTTACTCCTAATACCAGTAACAAGCATCATTGAAAACAATCTACTAAAATGAAGAGTCTTTGTAGTATTTCCATTACCTTGCTCTTGTAAACCAGAAAAGGAGAGCAACACATCTCACTAAGACTCAAGAAAGAAGATCCAGCTCCACCATCAGCACCCAAAGCTGAAATCTACTTACACTATTCCCTCAATAATTTATTATGGGACATCTACACTACCCCTGAATACTATGTAAGTATTAAAAATGGCATTATCTGAATAATAATACTATGTATTTCATGTATTAGGCACTCCTCCACATATATAAATACATATGTTTGCTTTTTTGTGCATAATGCATGGTATGTATAATCGTGCATTAACTATATACCCCATGAGTATAAACATGTACATTAGTTTATTGATATTATATAAGATATTATATGATCAAAATATAGTGAATCCTAGGCAATATAAATATTTATGAAGTAACCAGAATGGTTAATATTACATAGGACATGCATCTATTAATTGTACATAGCACACTGTCAAATTATTTCCAGTCAACATGCTTATCATAACTAATGACCAGAGCTTAATCAGTAAGGCATGAGAAATCATTGACTCACCCAACACACGTCCCTCTTCTGGCTCTGGGACCATGAATCATGGATGTTTCTATAAATGAATTATATCTGCCATCTGGTTCTTCAAGACCATCTCATCTAAAATTTCCCATGCTTTCCTCTTAAGACATCTTGATGGACTAATGACATGGACTAATGACTAAACAGCCCATGCTCACACATAACTGTGGTTTCATGCATTTGGTATTTTTTAATTTTGGGGGGATGCTGTGACTCAGCTATGGCTGTCTGAGGCCTTAACATAGTCAAGCAACTTGTAGCTGAGCTTTAATTGAATATTATTTACCAACATCATCAACCATAAGGTGTTAATCAGTCAGTGGTCACAGGACATAAAGCAATTATACACTGTACATACACATATATGATTACACATACACAAATACATGTACCCATGTATACATACATGTTCACATGTACACATACACATACATGTATAGTAGGTAAATGGCCTGCTTAATCAAACCTCTTTTACCCCCCATAGACTTTATACTTCATATGCCATTGCTGTCCTGTCAAACCCCCAAAACAAGGCAAAGCACATAAATATACAACATTTAGCTAACTCATTTAACAAAAAACATTATCCCTATTTTAACAATCCAATGTCAGTATGACTACTAGCCTCCTAACCATTTTAATGAATTACTTAGATATATACCACTTATACAGATAGACATCCCACTAGATTTGCCACCCACCTCAAACAGATTACAAATTAAAGTAAATTTTGGTAATCACCAGAAGAAAACAAAATCAAACATAATAATACTAAATTTTAGCATACACACCACTACACTAACTAACAATATATCACTCAAATACATAAATTTTATCCATACAAAATTCTACTCAACCTGTTGATTTAGCTTAACAATCAGAGCAAGGCACTGAAAATGCATAGATGAGTTTATTAACTTCGTAAACACATAGATTTTGTCCCAGCCTTTCTATTAATTTCTAATAAAATTTCACATGTAAGTATCTGCACCCCAGTAAGAATGCCCTCTAAATCATAAAAGATTAAAAGGAGCAGGTATAAAGCACACTAAAATGTAGCTCACAACGCTTTGCTTAACTATGCCCCTATGCGAAACAGCAGTGATAAAAACTAAGCTATAAACAAAAGTTTGGCTAAGTTGTATATTAACCAATTAGGGTTGGTAAATTTCATGCTAGCCATTGTGTTTATATGATTAACCCAAATTAATAGAAGTTCAGCATAAAGCATGTTAAAGAGTATCCAAAAAAAATAAAGTCTTAGTTAAGCTGTGAAAAGCCATAGCTAAAATAAAATAAGCTGTGACTTTAACACTTCTGACTACACAACAGCTAAGAGCCAACCTGGGCTTAGATAACCCACTATGCTTATCCCTGAACTCAAACAATTATAACAACAAAACTATTCACCAGAGTACTACTAGCAACAGCCTAAAACTCAAAGGACTTGGTAGTGCTTCATAACTCTCTAGAGGAACCTGTTCTACAATCAATAAATCCTAAGCCTCATCAATCCTTGTGAATACAGTCTATATACTGCCGTCTTCAGCAAATCCTAAAAAGGAACAACAGTAAACATAATTATCAGACATAAAGATGTGAGGTCAAGGTGTAACCTATTGGATGGGAAGAAATGGGCTACATTTTCTATCTCAAGAACATAAAATGAAATAAAAGAAAACAAAAGGTTTTTTTTATGAAATTAAATACCAAAGAAGGGTTAAGTAGTAAATTAAGGAGTGCTTGATTGAACTAGGCCACGAAGGTCGCACACACGACCTGTCACCCTCTTTGTATTGATAACTTCTTATAACCTACAATATTATCAAGTACCAAACATATGAGAGGAGATAAGTTGTAACAAGGTAAGAATACTGGAAAGTGTTCTTGGACAAATGAAAGTGTAGCTTAAATAAAAGCATCTAGTTTACATCCAGGAGATTTCATACTGCATGAACATTTTGAACTAAATCTAGCCCAAACTTCCCACCAAATTCAACTATCATAAGTAAATCGAATAAAACATTCACTCAATATCTAAAGTATAGGAGATAGAAATTTAAAATTGGGACTATAGAGATACCACAAAGGAATAATAAAGGAAGCATTAAAAGTACTAAAAAGCAAAGCTTACCCTTTTTGCCTTTTGCATAATGATTTAGCAAAGAAAACTTTAACAAAGAGAACTTAAGTTAAATACCCCAAAACCAGACAAGCTACTTATGAGTAGTTTACAAGAACAAACTCATCTATGTGGCAAAATAGTGAGAAGATTTATAAATAGAGGTGACAAGCCTAATAAGCCTGGTGAAAACTGGTTGTCCAGGAAAGAATTTTAGTTCAACTTTAAATATTACTTTAAAAAACCTACTTTTAACCTAATTTTAAATGTTACTCTAAAAAGGTACAGCTTTTTACATACAGGTTACAACATTTTGAATAGAATAAAAACAAACAATGCCATAGTTGGCTTAAAAGCAGCCACCAATTAAGAAAGTTTTCAAGCTCAACAACATAACCAACTTAGTACCAACAATAAACTAACTCCTGGTTTAATATTGGACCAATCTATTAATTAATAGAAGCAATGCTGTTAATATGAGTAACAAGAAATATTTCTACTTGCATAGACTTATATCAGAATGGATAACCCACTGATAGTTAACAATAAATAAATCTAAATTAATACTTAATTATTTATTAAAATAATTGTTAATCCAAAACAGGCATGCATTTAGGGAAAGATTTTAAAAAGTAAAAGAAACTCAGCAAACACAAGCTCTGTCTGTTCACAGAAAACATCACCTCCACTATAACTAGTATTAGAGGCACTGCCTGCACAATGACACCTGTTTAACCACCCCTGTATCCTGACCTTGCAAATGTAACATACGCATTTGTCCTCTAAGCAAAGCCTTGTATGACTGACCACATGTGGGTTTTACTGTCTCTTACTTTAATCTGTGATATTGACTTTCCGGTGAAGAGGCGGGAATGACATTATAAACCAAGAAGACTCTATGAATCTTTAATTAATCTAAAAAATCAACTAAACAATTAAGGGATAACAAAACTTTTTAATGGATTAACAATTTTGGTTGGGATGACCTCGAAGAATAAACAACCTCTGACTGATTAAAATATAGTCTAACTAGTCAAAAGGTTTTATTACATATTGATCCAAAATATTGATAAAGGGAACAAGTTACCCCAGGGATAACAGCACAATTCTATCCTAGAGTTTATATCGGCAAAAGGTTTTATGACCTCGATGGTGGATCAGGACATCCCAATGGTATAACTGTTATTAAATGCTAATTTGCTCAAAAATTAAAGTCCTACATAATCTGAGTTCAGACCAGAGTAATCCAGGTCAGTTTTTATCTATTATATATTTCTCCCAGTACAAAAGGACAAGAGAAATAAGGCCTACTTTATGAAAGTGACATCAAATTAATTAATGATGTAATTTTAATTCATACACATGCCATGCCCAAGAATTGGGTTTGTGAGGATGGTAGAGCCAGAGGTTCAATTCCTCTTCCTAACAAAATGTTTATAATTAACACTCTTTTACTCATTTTCCCAATCCTACTTGCTGTAGCATTCCTCACATTAATTGAACAAAAAATCTCAGGTAATATGTAACTCCAAAAAGGACCAAACATTGTTGGGCTCTATGGATTGTTACAACCCAATGCTGAGGCAATCAAATTATTTATTAAAGAACCAGTTTGACAATCAACATCATCATTTTTTATATTTATTATTGCACCAATTCTAGCCTTAACCCTGACCCTCAAAATATGAATTTCTCTTCCCATACCCTACCCACTCATCAACATAAATTTAGATGTACTATTTAAACTAGGCATATTAAGCCTATTTATCTACTCCTGTGATCTAGATGAGCTTCAAACTCAAAATACATACTAATTGAATCCCTATAGGCAGTAGCACACACAATTTCATATGAAGTAACATTAACAATTATTCTTTTAACAGTTCTATTCATAAATCATTTACTATTTCAATACTAATTATTTCACTTAGCAGAATATCGTCTAGATCAATCAATGTCACAAATGGAAAGATTTCATTATTTTTTATGACTAATATTCCATTATATATTTTTTATATATAAATATATAAAAAATATATAATGGAATACACATGTTCCATTATGTGTGTATATATATATATATATGTGTGTGTGTGTGTGTGTGTGTGTGTGTGTGTACATTTTCTTTATCCATTTATTTATAAGTCGACACTTAGGTTGCTTCCATATCTAGGCTATTGTAAATAGTGCTCCAATGAACATAGGGATGCACATATCATTTCCAATTAGTGTTTTTGTTTTCTTTAGATAAATACACAGAAATGAAATTGCTGAATTCTGTGGTAGTTCTATTTATAGTTTTCAGGGGAACCACCATAGTGCTTTCCAAAGTGGCTACACCGATTTACATTCCCACTAACAGTGCACTAGTGTTCCCTTTCTCCACATCCTTGTCATCACTTGTTTCTTGTCTTTTTCATAATAAACTTTCTGATGGGTGTGAGTTAGTAACACATTGTGGTTTTGATTTGCATTTCACTGAAGATTATTGATATTGAGAACTTTTCATGTGCTTTTTGGTTATCTGTATTTCTTCTTTGGGAAAATCTATTCAGGTTTTCTACCAATGTTTTAATCGAGTTGTTTGTTTTTTTCTGATATTGAACCTCATATGTCCTTTATGTATTGGATACATTGGGTGTCAGATGTATTGTTTGAAAATATGTTCTCCCATTCAGTAGGTTGCTTTTTTGTTCTGTTGGTTGTTTCCTTCACTGTGCAAAAACTTTTTACTTTGGTATAATTGCACTTGTTTATTTTTGCTTTCATTGCCCTTGCCTGAGAAGATATATCCATAAAAATATTGTCAAAAGTGATGTCATAGAGCTTACTGCCTATCTGTTTTCCATGGATTTTATGGTCTCAGGTCTTATATCTAAGTCTTTAATCCATATGAATTGATTTTGTATATGGTGTAAGATAGTCCAGTATGATATTTTTTAACATGGAGCTGCTCAGTTTTCACAACACCATTTATTGAAGAGACTGTTCTTTCCCCGTTTTATATTTGTGCAACTTTTGCCATAGATTAATTGACCACATAAATGTGGGTTTATTTTGGTACTCTCTGTTGTTTTCCATTGATCTATGTGTGTATTTTCGTGTCATTACAATACCAGTTTTCATTACTGTAGCTTTGTAGTGTACTTTCATATCTGAGAGCATGATTCCTCCAGTTTTGATCATCTTGCTCAAGATTGCTTTGGGTATTCAGGGTCTTTTGTGGCTCTATACAAATTTTAAGCTTATTTGCTGTAGTTCTGTGAAAAATGCCATTGCTATTTAATAGGGATTTCAATGAATTGTAGATTGTTTTGGGTAAAATGGACATTTTAGCAATATCAATAATTCCCATCCATGAGTATGGTATATCTATCCACTTATTTATGTTGTCTTCAATTTTGTACCTCAAATTCTTATAGATTTCAGAGTATGTCTTTCACCTCCTTGGTTAAATTTATTCATAGGTATTGCACATTTTTTTCTTTTTTTCCATAGGAAAAAAAGTATTATATTTTTGAGGTTTTTTTTAACACCTTTATTGTAGTATAATTGCTTTACAATGGTGTGTTAGTTTCTGCTTTATAACAAAGTGAATCAGTTATACATATACATATGTTCCCATATCTCTTCCCTCCTGCATCTCCCTCCCTCCCACCCTCCATATCCCACCCCTTTACATGGTCACAAAGCACCGAGCTGATCTCTCTGTGCTATGTGGCTGCTTCCCACTAGCTATCTATTTTATGTTTGGTAGTGTATATATGTCCATGTCACTCTCTCACTTTGTCCCAGATTACCATTCCTCCTCCCCGTATTCTCAACTCCATTCTCTACTAGGTATGCATCTTTATTCCCGTCTTCCCCCTGGGTTCTTCATGACTTTTTTTTTTTTTTAGCTTCCATATATATGTGTTAGCATACGGTATTAGTTCTTCTCTTTCTGACTTACTTCACACTGAATGACAGTCTCTAGGTCCATCCACCTCACTACAAATAATTCAGTTTCATTCCTTTTTATGGCTGAGTAATATTGCATTGTATATATGTGCCACATCTTCCTTATATATTTATCTGTTAATGGACACTTAGGTTGCTTCCATGTCCTGGCTATTGTAAATAGAGATGCAAAGAACATTTTAGTACATGACTCTTTTTGAATTATTGTTTACTCAGGGTATATGTCCAGTAGTGGGATTGCTGGGTTGTATGGTGGTTATATTTTTAGTTTTTTAAGGATCATCCATACTGTTCTCCATAGTGCATGTATCAATTTACATTCCCACCAACAGCGCAACAGGGTCCCCTTTTCTCCATACCCTCTCCAGCATTTATTGTTTGTAGATTTTTTCATGATGGCCATTCTGCCCAGTGTGAGGTGATACCTCATTGTAGTTTTGATTTGCATTTCTCTAATGATTAATGATGTTGAACATTCTTTCATGTGTTTGTTGTCAATCTGTATATCTTCTTTGGAGAAATGTCTATTTAGATCTTCTGCCCATTTTCAGATTGGGTTGTTTGCTTTTTTGATATTGAGCTGCATGAGCTGCTTGTAAATTTTGGAGATTAATTCTTTGTCAGTTGCTTCATTTGCAAATATTTTATCCCATTCTGAGGGTTGTCTTTTCATCTCGTTTATGGTTTCCTGTGCTGTGCAAAAGATTGTAAATTTCATTAGGTCCTATTTGTTTATTTCTGTTTTAATTTTCATTTCTCTAGGACGTGGGTAAAAAAGGATCTTGCTGTGATTTATGTCACGGTGTGTTCTGCCTATGTTTTCCTCCAATAGTTTGATGGTATCAGGCCTTACATTTAGCTTTTAATCCATTTTGAGTTTACTTTTGTGTATGGGGTTAGGGAGTGTTCTAATTTCATTCATTTGTATGTAACTGTCCAGTTTTCCCAGCACCACTTATTGAAGAGGCTACCTTATCTCCATTGTATATTCCTTCCTCCTTTATCAAAGTTAAGGTGACCATATGTGCATGGGTTTATCTCTGGGCTTTCTATCCTGATCCATTGATCTATTTTTCTGTTTTTGTGCCAATATCATACTGTTTTGGTCACTGTAGCTTTGTAGTATAGTCTGAAGGCAGGAAGCCTGATTCCTCCAGGTCAGTTTTTCTTTCTAAAGATTGCTTTTGCTATTCGGGGTCTTTTGTGTTTCCATACAAATTGTGAAATTTTTTGTTCTAATTCTGTGAAAAATGCCTGTGGTAGTTGCATAGGGATTGCATTGAATCTGTAGATTGCCTTGGGTAGTAGAGTCATTTTCACAATGTTGATTCTTCCAATCAAAGAACATGGTATATCTCTCCATCTATTTATATAATATTTAATTTCTTTCATCAGTGTCTTATAATTTTCTGCATACAGGTCTTTTGTCTCCTTAAGTAAGTTTATTCCTAGATATTTTATTCATATTGTTGCAGTGGTAAATGGGAATGTTTTCTTAATTTCACTCTTAGATTTTTAATCATTAGTGTATAGGAATACAGGAAATTTTTGTGCATTAATTTTGTATACTGCTACTTTACCAAATTCATTGATTAACTCTAGTAGTTTTCTGGTAGCATCTTTAGGATTCTCTATGTATCGTATCATGTCATCTGCAAACAGTGACAGCTTTACTTCTTCTTTACCAATTTGGATTCATTTTATCTCTTTTTCTTCTCGGGTTGCTGTAGCTAAAACTTCCAAAACTATGTTGAATTATAGTTGTGAGAGTGTGCAACCTTGTGTTGTTCCTGATCTTAGTGGAAATGCTTTCAGTTTTTCACCATTGAGGACGAAGTTGGCTGTGAGTTTGTCATATAGGGCCATTGTTATGTTGAGGTAAGTTCCTTCTATGCCTACTTTCTGCAGTGTTTTTATCATAAATGGGTGTTGAATTTTGTCAAGGGCTTTCTCTGCATCTATTGAGATGATTATATGGTTTTTCTCCTTCAATTTGTTAATATGGTTTATCACATTGATAGATTTGCATATATTGAAGAATCCTTGCATTTCTGGAATAAACCCCACTTGATCATGGTGTATGATCCTTTTAATGTGCTGTTGGATTCTGTTTGCTAGTATTTTGTTGAGGATTTTTGCATCTATGTTCATCAGTGATATCGGCCTGTAGTTTTTTTCCTTGAGAAATCTTTGTCTGGTTTTGGTATCAGAGTGATCGTGGACTTGTAGAATGTGTTAGGGAGTGTTCCTCCCTCTGCTATATGTTGGAACAGTTTGAGGAGGATAAGTGTTAGCTCTTCTCTAAATGTTTGACAGAATTCACCTGTGAAGCCATCTGGGCCTGGGCTTTTGTTTGTTGGAAGATTTTTAATCACAGTTTCAATTTCAGTGCTTGTGATTGGTCTGTTCATATTTTCTATTTCTTCCTGGTTCAGTCTCTGCAGGTTGTGCATTTCTAAGAATTTTTCCACTTCTTCCAGGTTGTCCATTTTATTTGCATAGATTTGCTTGTAGTAATGTCCATGATCCTCTGTATTTCTGTAGTGTCAGTTGTTACTTCTCCTTTTTCATTTCTAATTCTATTGATTTGAGTCTTCTCCCTTTTTCCTTGATAAGTCTGGCTAATGGTTTATCACATTTCTTTACCTTCTCAAAGAATCAGCTTTTAGTTTTATTGATCTTTACTATCGTTTCCTTCATTTCTTCTTCATTTATTTCTGATCTGATCTTTATGATTTCTTTCCTTCTGCTAACTTTGGGGCCTTTTGTTCATCTTTCTCTAGCTGCTTTAGATGTAAGGTTAGTTTTTTTTATTTGAGATGTTTCTTGTTTCTTAAGGTAGGATTGTATTGCTATAAACTTCCCCCTTAGAACTGCTTTTGCTGCATCCCATAGGTTTTGGGTCGCCATGTTTTTCTAATTATTTTTTGTTTTCCTCTGATTTCTTCATTGACATCTTGGTTATTAAACAGTGTGTTTTTTATCTTCCATGTGTTTATATTTCTCACAGATTTTTTCCTGTAATTGATATCTCGTCTCATAGCATTGTGGTCAGAAAAGATACATGATACAATTTCAATGTTCTTAAATTTACCAAGGCTTGATTTGTGACCCAAGGTATGATCTATCCTGCAGAATGCTCCATGAGCTCTTGAGAAGAATGTGTATGCTGATGTTTTTGGATGGAATGTCCTATAAATATCAATTAAGTCCATCTTGTTCAATGTATCATTTAAAGCTTGTGTTTCCTTATTTATTTTCATTTTGGATGATCTGTCCATTGGTGAAACTGGGGTGTTAAAGTCCCCTACTATGATTGTGTTACTGTCAATTTCCCCTGTTATGGCTGTTAGTATTTGCCTTATGAATTGATGTGCTCCTATGTTGAGTGCATAAATATTTACACTTGTTATATCTTCTTGGATGGATCCCTTGATCATTATGTAGTGTCCTTCTTTGTCTCTTTCAATAGTCATTGTTTTAAAGTCTATTTTGTCTGATATGAGAATTGCTACTCCAGCTTTCTTTTGATTTCCATTTGCATGGAATATCTTTTTCCATCCCCTCACTTTGAGCCTGTATGTGTCCCTAGGTCTGAAGTGGGTCTGTTGTAGGCAGCATATATATGGGTCTTGTTTTTGTATCCAGTCAGCCAATCTATGTCTTTTGGTCGGAGCATTTAATCCATTTACATTTAAGGTAATTATCGATATGTATGTTCCTATTCCCATTTTCTTAATTTTGTTGGGTTTTTTGTTAGTTCTTTTCCTTCTCCTATGTTTCCAGCCCAGAGAAGTTCCTTTAGCATTTGTAGTAAAGCTGGTTTGGTGGTGCTGAATTCTCTTAGCTTTTGCTTGTATGTAAAGTTTTTAATTTCTTCATCAAATCTGAATGAAATCCTGGCTGGGTAGAGTAATCTTGGTTGTAGGTTTTTCTCCTTCATCACTTTAAATATGCCCTGCCACTCCTTTCTAACTTGCAGAGTTTCTCTTGAAAGATCAGCTTTTAAGCTTATGGGGATTCCCTTGTGTGTTATTTGTTGTTTTTCCCGTGCTGCTTTTAATATTTTTTCTTTGTATTTAATTTTTGATAGTTTGATTAATATGTGTCTTGGCTTGTTTCTCCTTGGATTTATCCTGTATGGGACTCTCTGTGCTTCCTGGACTTGATTATCTATTTCCTTTTCCATATTAGGTAAATTTTCAACCATAACCTCTTCAAGTATTTTCTCAGTCCCTTTATTTTTCTTTTTCTTCTGGGACCCCTATAATTCGAATGTTGGTGCATTTAATGTTGTCCCAGAAGTCTCTGAGACTGTCCTCAATTCTTTTCATTCTTTTTCCTTTATTCTGCTCTGCAGTAGTTATTTCCACTATTTTATCTTCCAGATCACTTATCCGTTCTTCTGCCTCAGTTATTCTGCTATTGATCCCTTCTATAGAATTTTTAATTTCATTTATTGTGTTGTTCATAACTGTTTGTTTGCTCTTTAGTTCTTCTAGGTCTTTGTTAAACGTTTCTTGTATTTTCTCCTTTCTATTTCCAAGATTTTGGATCATCTGTATTTTCATTTTTCTGAATTCTTTTTCAAGTAGACTACCTGTTTCCCCTTAATGTTAGGTCTGGTGGGGTTTTGCCTTGCTACTTCATCTTCTTTGTGTTTCTCTGTCTTCTCATTTTGCTTAACTTATTGTGTTTGGGGTCTCCTTTTTTCAGGCTGCAGGTTTGTAGCTTCTGTTGTTGTTGATGTCTGTCCCCAGTGGCTAAGTTTTTCTCAGTGTCTTGTGTAGGCTTCCTTGTGGAGGGGACTGGTGCCTGTGTTCTAGTCAATGAGGCTGGATCTTGTCTTACTTGTGGGCAGGTCCATGTCTTGTGGTGTGTTTTGGGGTGTCTGTGGCCTTATTATGATTTTAGGCAGCCTCTGTGCTAATGGATGGTGTTGTGTTCCTGTCTTGTGAATTGTTTGGCACAGGGTGTCCAGCACTGTCGTTTGCTCATCGTTGAGTGGAGCTGGGTCTTGGTGTTGAGGTGGAGATCTCTGGGAGATTTTTGCCATTTTATATTACGTGGATGTAGAAGGTCTCTTGTGGAGCTGTACCCTGAACCTGGCTCTCCAACCACAGTAGCACAGCCCTGATGCCTGGCTGCAGCACCAAGAGCCTGTCCTCCACACGACTCAGAATAAAAGGGAGGAAAAGAAAGAAAGAAAGAAAAAGATAAAATAAAATAAATAAAAAAATTATTAAAAATTAATTATTAAGAAAAAATATTTTAAGTAAAAAAGAAATTAAATTAAAAAAAAACGACAGAACCCTAGGACAAATGGTAAAAGCAAAGCTCTACAGGCAAAATCACATAGAGAAGCATACACATACACACACACATAAACAGAAAAGGGGAAAAATATGTATATCATTCCTCCCAAAATCTACCTCCTCAATTTGGGATGATTTGTTGTCTATTCAGGTATTCCACAGATGCAGGGTACTTCAAGTTGATTGCAGAGATTTGATCCACTGCTCCTGAGGCTGCTAAGAGAAATTTCCCTTTCTCTTCATTGTTTGCTCAGCTCCCAGGTTTCAGCTTTGGACTTGGCCCCGCCTCTGCCTGTAGGCCGTTTGAGGGCATCTGTTCTTTACTCAGACAGTACGGGGTTAAAGGAGCAGCTGATTAGGTGTCTCTGGCTCACTCAGGATGGGGGGAGGGAGGGATACAGATGCGGGGTGAGCCTGCAGCTGCAGAGGCAGGCGTGACATTGTACCAGCCTGAGGCTGGCCCTGTGTTCTCCCGGTGAAGTTGTCCCTGGATCATGGGACACTGGCAGTGGCGAGCTGCACAGGCTCTGGGGTGGGGAGGTGGGGATAGTGACCTGTGCTTGCACACATGCTTCTTGGTGGCAGCAGGAGCAGCCTTAGCGTCTCATGCCCATCTCTGGGGTCTGTGCTGATAGCCGCGGCTCGTGCCCATCTCTGGAGCTCCTTTAAGCAGCACTCTGAATCCCCTCTCCTCATGCACCAGGAAGCTAAGAGGTAAGAAAAAGTCTCTTGACTATTCGGCAGCTCCAGACTTTTCCCAGACTCCCTTTCAGCTAACTGTGGCGCACTAGCCCCCTTCAAGCTGTGTTCATGCAGCCAATCCCTGTCCTCTCACTGGGATCTGACCTCTGAAGCCCAAGCCTCTGCTCCCAGCCCCCGCCCATTCCAGTGGGTGAGCAGACAAGCCTCTCGGGCTGGTGAGTGCTGGTCGGCAGTGATCCTCTCTGTGGGAATCTCTCTGCTTTGCCCTCTGCACCCCTGTTGCTGCACTGTCCTCTGTGGCCACAAAGCTTGCCCCCTCCACCACCTGCAGTCTCTGCCCACGAAGGGGCTCCCTAGTCTGTAGAAACCTTTCCTCCTTCACAGCTCCCTCCCACTGGTGCAGGTCCCATCCTTATTCTTTTGTCTCTGTTTTGCCTTTTTTCTTTTGCCCTACCCAGGTACGTGGGGAGTATTTTGCCTTTTTGGAGGTCTGCAGTCTTCTGCCAGTGTTCATTAAGTGTCCTATAGGAGTTGTTCCACGTGTAGATATATTACTAATGTATTTGTGGGGAGGAAGGGGACCTCTGTGTCTTACTCTTCCACCATCTTGAAGCTCCTCCTCTTGATTTAATTTTAAATGAGATATTTTTCATTTGTCTTTCTGATAGTTTGTTATTACTGTGTAGAAATGCAACAAATTTCTGTATATTAATTTTGTATTTTGCAACATTACTGAATTTATTTATTAGTTTTTATTCTTTTGGTGGCATGTTTGAGGGTTTCTATATGTACTCTTATGTCATCTGCAAATAGTGACATATTTACTTCTTCTTTTCCAATTTAGGTATATTTTATTTATTTTTCTTTTCTAATTGCTCTGGCTAGAACTTCCAATACTATGTTGAATACAAATGGGGAGTGTAGGCATCCTTGTCTTCTTCCTGCTCTTAGAGCAAAAGCTTTCAGCTTTTCAATATTGAGTATGATGTTAGCTGTTGGTTTGCCCCATATAGCCTTTATTATGTTGAGGTATGTTCCTTCCATGCCCACTTCTTAGGGGGTTTTATCATAAATGGATGCTGAATTTTGTCAAATGCTTTTTCTGCATCAATTGAGATAATCATGTGATTTTATCTTTTGTTTTGTAAATGTGGTTTATCAAATTGATTAATTTACAGTTGATAAACCAACCTTGCATTCCTAAAATGAATTCTACCTTATCAAGGTGTATGATTCTTTTCATGCATTTTTGAATTTAGTTACCTAATATTTTGTTGAGGATTTTTGTGTCTATGTTCATCAGGGTACTGGCCTGTAATTTTCTTTCCTTGTGGTGTCTCTGTCTGTTTTTTGTGTCATGGTAATGCTAGCCTCTTAAAGTTAGTTTGGGAATCTCCTTTCCACTTCAGTTTTTTGGAATACTTTGACAAGGATTGGTCTTAACTCTACACATGTTTAGTAACATTCATCTGTAATGTCATTTTGACCTGGACTTTTTTTGGGGGGGACTTTTTTATTACTGATTCAATTTTGTTACTAGCACTCAATCTATTCATATTTTCTATTCTTTCAGTCTTGAAAGATTGTATGTTTCTAGATATTTATTTCTTCTAGGTTGTCAAATTTGTTGGCCTCTAATTGTTGATAATATTCTCTTGTAATCATGTATAATTTCTCTTCTTTCATTTCTGGCTTTATTTATTTGGGCTCTATCTTTTTCTTCGTGAGTCTAGCTAAAGGTTGATGATATTGTCGACCTTTTAAAAGAATCAATTCTTAGTTTCATTGATGTTTTCTATTGTATTTCTAATCTCCATTTCATTTATTTTTGCACTGAACTCTTTTCTCAGTTCACTAACTAACTTTGGGTTTTGCTTCTTTTTTTCTAGTTTCTTTAAATGTACATTTAGATAGTTAATTTGAGATTTTTCTTATTTTCTGAGGTAGGCTTCTAAGTTTCTTGTTTATTGAGTTATGAACTTCCCTTTTAGAACTAATTTTACTATTTGCCATAAATATTTTTAAAGTTATATTTCCATTTTCATTTGTCTTATGGTATTTTTAATTCTTTTAAATTTCTTCATTCACCAATTGATTGTTTGGTAGATTTTGTTTAATGGCCATGTGTTTTTTGTTTTCCACTTTTCTTCTTGTAGTTGATTTTTAATTTCATACTATTGTGGTCAGAAAAGATGCTTTATATGACTGAAATCTTCTCAAATTTATTGAGGCTAGTTTTGTATCTAACATGGAATTCCTCCTAGGGAAGGATCCGTGTGCACTTGAAAAGATTGTTTATTCTGCTGCTTTTTTATGGACATATATATCCATCTTGTCTAATGTGTCATTTAAGGATGTTATTTCCTTGATGATTTTCTGTCTCAATGATCTACCCATTGATGTAACTATGTAAGTGGGGTATTAAAACCCCCTACTAGTATTGTATTGCTGTCTGTTTCTCCCTTTATTTCTGTTAATATTTGATGTATATTTTTAGGTCTTCCTATGTTGGTAGCAAATGTTATTCTTTATCATTGTATAATGGCTTTCTTTGTCTTTTCTTTCAGTCTTTTCTTTAACGTCTGTTTTTCTAATATGAGTATTGCTACCCTAACTTTCTTTTCTTTTCCATTTGCATGGAACACATATTTCCATCCTTTCAATTTCAATCCATGTGTGTCTTTAGATCTGAGGTGGGCCTCTTGTAGGTAGAATGCACATGGGTCTTATTTTGTATCCATTCAGCTACCTTATTTCTTTTGATTGAAGCATTTAGTCTATTTGCATTTAAAGTAATTATTGGTATGTAATAATTGCCAATTTGTTATTTGTTTTCTGATGGTTTTCAGTTCTCTGTTTCTGTCTTCTCATCGTTTCCTTCCTTTTGGCTTCATGGATTCCTTTAGTGTTATGTTTAGATTCCTTTATTAGTATTTTTTGTATAGCCATTGTATGTTTTTGGTTTGTGGTTAACGTAAGGTTCATATATATCAACCTATATATATATAGCTGTCTATTTAAGCTGATCATTGCTTAAGTTCAAAGCCATTTTATAAATATTGCATTTTTACTACCCCCACCATGTTTTATATTTTTGGTATCATAATTGACATCTTTTTATTTGTGTATCCCTTAACTACTTATTGTAGTTATAGTTGAACGTACTACTTTTGCCTTTTAACCTTCATACTAGCTTTGAAAAAACACATTATATGATTTTATTTATATAAAATATCCAAAAGAGATAAATCCTTGGGGACAAAATGCAGATTGGTGGTTGCCAGGGGTAGAAAATAATGGAAATGGGGAGCGACTTCTTAATGGGTATAGGCTTTCCCCTTGGGGTGATGAAAATATTCTGGAACTGGATAGAGGTGCTGATTATACAACATTGTAAATATCCTAAATATCACTGGATTTTTCACTTTAAAATGGTTAATTTTATATTATGTGAATTTTACCTCAATTAAATTGTTTTTACTTTTTTTAAAGTAGCCCTTCTAGTCAGTAAGATGTAAAGTAAATTGGCTATTCAAAAGGGGAAAAATATCACTCATAGAGAAGAAACAATTATAATAAAATTTGGAAAATTTATAGAGCATTTAATAACTGTTTCTATGAGCATACTTATTTTCTCATCCCCTGAAGTTATACCTTCAAGAAAGTTATGTATTTTCAATAGGATGTGGGGATTTAAAGCCACTAATATATATTTCATATTTTCAATAAAGTAATTAAACACTATTCTAATACAAATGACTCCACTGTTTTGTAACTTTTTATATTAATACTCTAATATTGTAAAATATTTAATCTCTCTAGTACTCAGTTCCTCTGACTATAAATGGAAGAAGCTGACTTGATGGTGGATGTGCACCAGGAACATACAACAGAAATACTCATGCATGCACTCTATCCCAATCCCAACCATGTGAATCAGAAGTGAGGGGACAGTATCTTGACAGGCGTGTCTTGAAAAATCTCCATCTTCTCACATTTTGATTAATAACTATGAGATCAAATATTGATTAATAACTATGAGATCTACTGTCCCTTACTTTTTATATTTTATATTGAAAATAACATATTTATGGCCAAATTATGAACCAATACCATTAGTGGACTTTCATACATTCACAGTATAATAAAAAATATCTTCTCAATAGTATTTTAGATTATTTTGTTTTATGTGATTTGTTATAGAAATTGCATACAAATTTTAATTCTGCACGTGCAGATAAACTCTAGTTTTTAATTGTTGGATTTTTATTTTTTATTTTAGAATAAAATATTTGCAAAGTGTATTAAGAATCGACTGCTTGCCATTATTGTGAAATTTCTATTTCCCCATAGATTATTCATTGACGAATGTAATGATTAGTCATAAAATGACATTTAAAAAGTAGTATTATTGTGGGTAGAAAGGAAAATAAGCAATGAGTCAGCTACTTATTGCAACAAACAATTCTTTTCTTGCTTGTTTTGTTTTTTGGCTATTTTATTTAAAATTTTCTCCTCTTTTTTTTGGAATTGAAATATAGTAGTTTACAATGTTTCAGGTGTACAGTAAAGTGATTTAGTTACACACACACACACACACACACACACATACAGGTCATTGTTGTTTATCTATTTTATATAT
Source organism: Tursiops truncatus (assembly GCF_011762595.2). Taxonomy (NCBI): domain Eukaryota; kingdom Metazoa; phylum Chordata; class Mammalia; order Artiodactyla; family Delphinidae; genus Tursiops; species Tursiops truncatus. Next base: position 63,769,732 of record NC_047055.1, on the reverse strand, counting down.
AGTAGTGTATATCTGTTAATCCCAAATTCTCAACTTATCCCTCCCCCCTTTCCCCTTTGGTAACCATAATTACTCAGCCATAAAAAAAAATGAAATAATGTCATTTGCAGCAACATGGTTGGACCTAGAGATTATCATACTAAGTGAAGTAAGTCAGGCAAAGACAAATATCATACGATATCACTTATATGGGAAATCTTAAAAAAGAATGATACAAATGAACTTATTTGATACAAATGAACTTATTTACAAAAAGAAATACACAGACATAGAAAACAAACATGGCATACTAGCTTTTTTACTGGTCTATTCATTGCCTTTACTATATTTTGCCCTTACCAGTGAGATTTTTGTTGTTGTTCATATCTTTTCTTATTTCTTGTTCAGCCCTTTTCTTTTCTTCTTAAAGAAGACTCTTTGATATTTCTTTTAAGGCTGGTTTAGTGGTGATTAACTCCTTTGTTTTTTGCTCGGCTGGGAAACTATGTGTCTTTTAATATTGGATAATAACTTTGCTGCATAGAGTATTCTATGTTGTAAGGCTGTTTTTTTCTTTTCCTTTCAGCACTTTAAATATATCCTGCCATTACCTTCTGGCTTATAAAGTTTTTGCTTAGAAATCAGCTGATAGTCTTATGGGGTTTCCCTTATATGTGATTAGTATTTTTTTCTCTTGCTGCCTTTAAGATTCTCTCTTTATCAACTTTTTCCGTTTTTATTATAATGTTTTGGTGTGGATCTTTTTTAGTTCATTTTGTTTGGAATTTTCTGTGCTTCCTGGACCTAGATGTCTGTTTCCTTCTTCAGACTAGGGAAGTTTTCAGCCATTATTTCTTTAAATACATTCTCTCTCTCTCTCTCTCTGTCTGTCTGTCTGTCGCTGTCTCTGTCTCTCTCTCTCTCTCTCCCTCTCCTCCTCCTCTGGGACCCTCATAATGTGAATGTTATTATGCTTAATGTTGTTCCAGAAGTACCTTAAACTCTCCTCATTAAAAAAAAATCTTTATTCTTTTTTGTTGCTCTATTGGGTGATATCCACTATTCTATCCTCCAAATCTCGTATCCATTCTTCTGTATCATCTAATCTGCTGCTGATTCCCTCTAGTGTAGTTTTTTTTTAAATTTCACTTACCGTAATTTTCATTTTTGATTGGTTCTTTCTTATATTGGTTCTTTCTAAATCTCTGTTGAAGTTTTTACTGGGTTCCTTCATTCTTCTCTTGAATTCAGTGAACATCTTTATGACTGTTTCTTTAAACTCTTTATCAGGCAATTTACTTATCTCCATTTTATTAGGATATTTTTCTGGAGTTTTATTTTGTTATTTCATTTGGAACATATTCCCTTGTTTTCTTATTTTGTTTGACTTTTGTTTTTTTTTTGTTGGTTTGTTTGTATGAATTAAGTGAAACAGCTACCTCTCCTGGTCCTGAAGTAGTGCCCTTCTGTGGGAGAGTCTCCTGTGTAGACTGCTTGTGTGTGGCAGCTTTGGCAAGCTGGCTGGGGCTAGATTGGACAGGGCTAAGGGTAGTCCCTGGGGAGTGCTTCATGCAAGGCATCCTTGGAGGTAGGACTAGTGCTGGAGTGGTCCAGGCCAGAGGTAGTTCCTGGGGAGCACTGCAACGAAGGCAGCTTTGGTGTTATGGCTGAGGCTGGAGAAGTTTCTGAGGAATCCTGAAATACACATGGGCTGGAGGGAGTTCTGGAGGGCTCAAATAATGGTGCTCCCTGACACCTTCAATCCTGAAGAGATTGAAGAGGGCTCCAGTTATTCCCTGCTTATTTGGCAGAAGCTCTAGGGTTAGGAAATGGATATTATTCCTGTACAGTGTAGGTGCCCTTTACACTGCTGTATTTTGTTGTGTGTCATGGTGGGCAAATCTGTGCTTGCGTCCCCCAGCTATATTCATTCTTAGTGCATGTCACCACTGTGGGGGTGGGGTTCTCATGGATATTGTCTCCATGCTTCTTTTCCATTACTATGTCGTCCTTCTATGTATAGTAACTGTTCAATCAGTTCTCAAGTCTTCTTCAGGAGAAATTGCTCTATATGTAGGTGTAGATTTGATGTGTCCAATGGGAGGAGGTAAGCTCAGGGTCTTTCTACAATGCCATCTTGCCCTTCTTGTTTTATCTCTTTCTGTTTTATACACTCATCTACTTAATGTCTTTTGATTGAGGAAATTAATGAATTTAAACTAATTTTTATATTATATGAACTAAATTTTTAGTTGAAGTATAGTTGATTTACAATATTATGTTAGTTTCAGGTTTAAGCATAGTGATTTAATATTTTTTATAGATTATACTCCATTACAGGTTATTACAAGACAATGGGTATAATCCCCTGTGCTATACAGTATATCCTTGTTGCTGATCAATTTTATATATATAGTTTGTATCTGTTAGTACCATACTCCTAATTTGTCCCTCCTCTCTTTATTCTCCCCTTTGATAACCACAGTTTGTTTTCTATATCTGTGAATATTTCTGTTTTGCATATACAATCATTTGTATTTTATTTCAGATCTACATATAAGTGATATCACACAGTATTTATCTTTCTCTGTCTGACTTATTTTACTAAGCATAATATTCCCTGGATTCATACACAATGCGGCAAATGGCAGTATTTCACAGTTTTTATTATCACTGAGTAATATTCCATTGTATCTATATCTATCTATATCTATATATCTATACTACCTATCATCTATCTATCTATCTATCTATCTATCTATCTATCTATCTATCTATCTATCTTCTTAATCCAGTCATCTGTTGATGAGCCCTTGGGTTGCTACCATGTCTTGACTATTGTAAATAGTGCTGCTAGGAACATTGGGGTGCATGTATCTTTTCAAATTAGTGTTTTTATTTTTTTTTAGATATATACCCAGGAGTAGAATTGGTAGTTTTATCACATTAGAAGTTACAGGTAGATGTTTTTCAATATTTATTAACTAAGAAATATTTGTGTATATTTAAAAAAATCATGAAAAACACCTGAAGTTTGATGGTGGAAGTAAATGTTGGAGAGTACAGAGTACAGTTTGAGACACTGTAAAATTCTCCATTTTTAAAGGTGTGTTTTGCTAATTATAGAATTCTTGGTTGAAAATATTAGAAAAATAGTACCTTGAGGATGTTATCTCACTGTCTTCTGACCTTCTGGATTCCAGATGAGAAATAAGCTTTAAATCTTATTGAATATATCTTTCACTTAAGAGATCATATTCTCTTGTTAAATCAAGATTTTATCTTTGTCTTTGAGGCTTTTTTGGCTTTACTGAGGTATAAATGACAAAAATGTACATATTTAAAGTGGAAAACTTGATATTTTCACATATGTATACATTGTGAAATAATCACCACAACCAACCTAATTAACATATTCTTCACCTCACATAATCACCTTTTTGTGGTGAAAAGAATTAAGATTTATATTCCTAGCAAATTTCAAGTATTCAATACAGCATTGTTATCCATAGTCACTGTGCTGTACATTAAATCTCCAGAACTTATTCACCTTGCACAATTGAAACTTTGTGCCATTTGACAAATATCTCCCCATTTTCCCCAACTCCCAAACCCTGGTAACCACCATTTTACTCTGTGCTTCTGAGTTCAACTATTTTAGTTTCTGCTTATAAGTGAGATTATGCAATACTTGTCTTTCTGTGTCTGGCTTATTTTACTAAGCATAATATCCCCCAGGTTCACCCATATCATGGTAAATGGCAGAATTTGCCTTTATTTTAAGGCTGAAAAATAGTTCCATTGTGTGTGAGTGTGTGTATACATAAAGGGAAAATATCATATATTACATTTTATTTATCCATTCATCTGTTGACATACTTTAGGTGGTTTTCATATCTTGGCTATGGTGATTAATGCTGCAATGAAATGAGAGTGCACATATCTCTTTGAAATGCTGATTTCACTTCCTTTGTTTATATGGCCAGATGTGGGATTTCTGGATCATTTGGTAGTCCTATTTTAAAATTTTTGAAGAACCTCTGTACTGTTTTCCATAGTGGCTGTACCAATATACAGTCCCACCAACAGTGGACAAGTGTTCCCTTTTCTCCACATCCTTACTACCACTTATTACCTTTTTTTTCTTTTGATGATAACCATCTTAAGAGGTGTGAATTGAAAATTAATTGTGGTTTTGATTTGCTTTTCACTGATGATTAGTAATGTTGAGGACTTTTTCATATATTTGTTAGCCTTTTGTATGTTTTCTTTTGAGAAATATCTACTCAAGTCCTTTGTTAATTTTAATCATTTTTTTGTATTGAGTTGTATGAGTTTCTTATGTATTTCAGATGTTAACCCCTTGTCAGACATGTGGTTTACAAATATTTTTTCCCATTCCAAAGATTGCCTTTTCACTCTGTTGATTGTTTCCCTTGTTTTCAGATGCTTTTTAGTTTAATGCAAACTAGATAAATCTTCTGCTTTGATGATCTACCCATTATAGAGTAGGGTATTAAAGTCTCCTACAATTATTGTATTTCTGTCTATTTAGCCCATCAGATACATCAATGTTTGCTTTATGTATTTAGGTGCTTTCTTATTGGGTACATATATATTTATAATTGCCATGTCTTCCTTTTAATTTGACCCTTTTATTATTGTATAATGACTTTCTATGTCTCTTGTGATGGTTTTTAACTTAGTCTATTTTGTCTTATAGAAGTATAACCACCCTGCTATCTTTTATCTACAATTTGCAGGGAATATCATCCTCTAGCCCTTCACTTTCAGCATATCTGTCTCCTTAAATATAAAGTAAGTCTTTTGTAGATAGCATGTAGTTAATGCGTTCAGCCACTGTCTTTTGACTGAGGAGTTTAGTCCATCCACATATAAAGTAATTACTAGGTAAAAACAAGGTACTACTGTATAGAACAGGGAACTATATTCAATATCTTGTAATAACCGATAATGCAAAATAATCTGAATATATATATATATATATATATATATATATATACCCACACACATATGTAAAACTGAATCACTTTGCTGTACATCAGAAATGAACACAACATTGTAAACCAACTATCTTCAATTAAGAAATAATATATATTAGGAAAACAAAAAAGTAATTATTGATAAGTAAAGACTTTGCATTGCTATTTTGTTGATTTTTTGTCTGTTTTGTAGTTCTCTCATTCCTCTCTTCTCCTGTTGTCTTTCTTTGTGGTTTGATGATGTATTTGTACTGGTGTGTTTTTATTCTTTTCTTTCTATCTTTGCATATCTACTGTATTTTTTGTTACTATGGGTTTCACATCAAATATTTTAGTTATAGTAGTCTGTTTTAAGCAAATAATAACTAACTTAGATTATATATAGAAACACATTACTTCCCCTCACAAACTTTATGTAATTTATATTAGAGTTTACTTTTTTATACATATTGTGTTTCTACTAACAAATTTCTTTGGTTATCATGATTCTTACTGCTTTTGTCTTTTAAATTAAATACTGGTTTTAACAATGATTATGCTACCATTGGAGCATTAAAATAGTCTGTATTTCTCTTTTTTTAACATCTTTATTGGAGTATAATTGCTTTACAATGGTGTGTTAGTTTCTGATTTATAACAAAGTGAATCAGTTATACATATACGTATGTGTATTTGTCTTTATGTTTACTTTTATCAGTGATATTTATACTTTCATATGTTGTTGTCTAGCATCTTTTTGGTTTCAAGTTGAACTCCCTTGCTCAATTATTGCAAGGCAAGTCTAATGGTGATAACCCCCCTTAGTTTTTTTCTCTCTGTGAAAGTCTTAACCTGTCTTTTATTCATAAAGGACAGTTTTGTCAGGTAATGTATTCTTGGTGGCAGTCATTTTCTTTCAGTACTTTGAATACACCTCACTCTCTCCTGTCCTGCAATGTTTTTGCTGAGAAATCCACTGATATTCTTATGGGGAGGTTCCTTTCTATATAACAAGTCAATTTTCTTGTGCTGTTTTCAAAATTCTTTCTTTGTCTTTGACTTCTGATAATTGAATTATAATGTGTCTTGGTGTAGACCTCTTCAAGTTCATGTATTTAGAGACTTTTGTATTTCATTAATCAAGATGGCCATTTCCCTGCCTAGAATTGTGAAGTCTTCAGACATTATTTTTTAAATAAGCTTTCAGGCCCACTGTCTCTTTCTTCTCATTCTAGGACTCCCTTTATGCACATATTACTATACTCGATGATGCTGCATGAATTCTGTATATATTCTTCACTTTTTTTCACTCTCTTTTTAAAAATTATTTTTGCTTCTCTGACTGGATAATTTGAAATGACCTGTCTTTGAGTTTGCTGATTCTTACTTTTGCATGATTGAGTCTGCTATTGAGGCCTCTCTTTCATTTTTCAGTTGAGTCATTATATTCTTCCATTTTAGAATTTGTGGTTTTTTTAGTGGTTTCTATTTCTTTATTAAATTTCTCATTTTGTTCATGTATTGTCTTCTTGATTTTATTTAATCTACCTCTGTCTTGTTGTAGTTCATTGAGCTTCTTTAAGGCAACTGTTTTGAATCCATTGTCAAGCAGTTCATGCATCTCCACTTCTTTAAGGTCAGTTACTGGACCTTTATTCACTATCTTTGATGGTGTCATGTTTGTCTGACTCTTTATGATCTGTGTAATCTTGCTTTGATGTCAATACATTGGAAGGTGTAAACACCTCTTTCAGTCTTTAAATACTGCATTTTACATGTAAAGATCTCCTGCTGGGTCCCTAAAGTAATGAGACTACTTCCAGGATCAGTTGGTTGAGGCTGGAGCCAGGTCACAGTTCTGCTGCTGGGTCCACAATTTCGTCTGTGATTGATGGACGTGTTACCAAGGGCATAATTTCTGCCAGGTTTCCTGGCAGATGGAACTGCCTCTTGGGCTGTGGTCTAGTGGGGCTGTAGCCCCAGAATTGGTTACAGTGCCAATTCTGGGTCTGCAGTTAAGTTGACAGGCAGCAGGTCTGTTACCAGGGATGCAGACAGGTATGTATCATGCCATGTCCCTGGACAGGCTTTTACCAGGTCCTTGTATATGGCAATATATAATATGGACAAGTAGAACAAGATAAAGGGTATCAGAAATAAGGAGGGGGGAATGATATCAGCATCATGGTGGCATTAGATATCCCTCCTTTTTGTTCCCCCTTTTAACAACTAACTAAAGATCCATACACAAACAAAAGTGTCTCTGTGGAGGTTGCAAGTCCCAGCACCATACACCAGGGGACCTGAATAGAGTCTTATCCACCTGTGCATTTTTTTTTGTGGTACACGGGCCTCTCACTGTTGTGGCCTCTCCTGTTGCAGAGCACAGGCTCCAGAGGCGCAGGCTCAGCGGCCATGGCTCACGGGCCCAGCCGCTCCATGGCATATGGGATCTTCCCGGACCGGGGCAAGAACCCGCATCCCCTACATCAGCAGGCGAACTCTCAACCACTGCACCAACAGGGGAGCCTCACCTGTGCATCTTGTGGTAGGTATACAGACCTCAGTATGAGATGTCGAACCAGTGGAGCCAGCAAACTTGCCCTAACCTCTCCCAGCCACAGTCAGGGGTGACCTGGGCAGATAACCATGGATGAGAGAGAATTTGAAGAAATTCAGCCTTCTCAAGGGGAGATTTCAACATGACATTGTAGCTAAAAGAAATATCAGTTTGGACACAGTGGAGGGGGGAAGAGGAAATTTGACAACACTATCCATGCTCCATGAGAACACAGTGTGGGACTTAACTAATTAGCAGTGACCTTCTGTGGGGGAAAAGAATAGCAGTGCATGAATGCCCAGCTATCCCAGCTGTGTGAAATACTGCTGGAGAAAATTGTTTCTCTCTAACACCACCCAGAGTACTAAGTTAGGATCTCCACAACTGGGGTTAGGTGGGATACAAGGAAAAAGGCAGAGAAGACTATCAAAAGGCATTAAAAATATATTTTTTTGCTAACAAAACTCAGAATTTCAGCAAGAAGTTTACCCACAAACTTCTATGAGAATCTCCCTAAGGATCACACCACTGGGCCTGTGGGTAACACCAATGCCCCAAATACTAAAAACACACTTTCTCTCACACTGCAGCTGGCTCATTGTGCATGTTCCTGAGTGCTACACAAGAGCAAGTCCACTAAACAGAATGCTATCCAAAAAACAAACCAGAATCTGTGGGCAAGGGAGAAACCACATAAATGAGTTATAGTGCCACCTTCTGGGAAGCAAAAGAGAGGTTTCCAGCAAATAGTCTGGTGAGTGCTAAGAACTAAAGACAGAAAACCTTAAAGAATTCTGCCACAAGAGGAAGCAAGAAAAGTGGACCCATACAAAGACACAGAAAATCACAGATATAATACCACCAATGAACAGGATGCTTCATCTGATGGCAGTTAGTAAAGATTTAAGGAGGTGTGTGCTACTTCAAATGTAAAGGTAGCAACACAAAACTACAAAGGACATGAAAATCAAGTAAAAATATTATCTCCAAAAGATAACAAAAATTCTCTAATAACTGAGTCAAAAGCATAGAATTTTATAATCTAGGTAATAAAAAAAAATCAAAACATCTGTTTTGAAGAAAGTCAATGAGCTACAAGAAAACTCAGAAAGGCAATTAACTAAATCATGAAAAAAAATACAGTTTCAAAAAGAGATGTTTACAAAGAGATAGAAATCATAAAAAAAGAACCAAGCAAAAGTTCTAGAGTGAAATAACTCAATGAATCAAATGAAAAATGCAATAGAGAGCATCTGCAATAGAGTAGAATAAATGGAAGACAGAATAAATTAACTAGAGGACAGGGATTTAAAAGTGACCCAAGCAGAGAAGAACAAAAACAACCAAAAATAAATGAAAAAGGATAAAGAAAGCTATGTAATTAATGAGAATTCCTGAAAATAATAACAGAGTAATCAGGGTTCCAAAAGTAGAAGAGAGGAAAATAGGGGGCCAGAAAGTTTATTTAAAGAAAAATTGCTAAGATCTCCCAAAACCTAGGGAGAAATATGGAAATCCAAGTTCACAAAGAAATAGTCACCTTATTATCTCAACAAAAGAATACCTTCTCCAAGACATACTGAAACTGTCAAAAATCAAAGATAAAGAGGGAATTTTAAAAGTGGCCAGAGGAAAAGAATTTGTAGCCTACAATGGAATTCCCATTAGAGTATCCATAGATTTTTGAGCAGAACCCTTACAGGCCAAGAGAGAGTGGAATGACATATTCAAAGTTTTGAAAGAAAAAAAATCACTGGGCCAAAATACTGGCAATATATATATGGAAGCTCTTCTTCAGATATAAAGGAGAAATAAACACCCTCCTAGTTCATCACCACTACACCTGCCTTGCAATAAATGCTGAAATGAGTTATTCAACATGAAATGAAAAGAAGATAATTAGTAACATGAATGCATATGAGAGTATACCTACCATGGGTAAAGGTAAATATACAGTCAGATTTAGAAAGCTCTAATAGTGTAATAGGAGGATGTGTTAACAGCTTAACTATAGTATAAAGGATAAAGGAATAGCTTAATAAAAATTACTATAGATACTAAAATTCGTTAATAAATACATACTGTAAAGGAGGTAAATAGTGACCTCAGAAATATAAAAGGAGCAGAGTAAAAGAGTGGAGTTTTGTAAGCAATTGAAGTTAAGTTGCTATCAGCTTGAAATGAATGTTTTATCTATAAGATACTTTATGTAAGCCTCATGGTAACCACAACACAAAAACCTAGATTGGATTCACAGATGATAAAGAAAGGTAAGACAGAGCAAACAACCACATAAAGTCACCAACTTAAAAACATAGGCAGAAGAGGGGGAAGATGGTGGAAGAGTAAGACACGGAGATCACCTTCCTCCCCACAGATACATCAGAAATACATCTACACGTGGAACAACTCCTACAGAACACCTACTGAACACTGTCAGAAGACCTCAGATGTCCCAAAAGGCAAAAAACTCTCCACGTACCTGGGTAGGGCAAAAGAAAAAAGAATAAACAGAGCCAAAAGAATAGGGATGGGACCTGCACCAGTGGGAGGGAGCCGTGAAGGAGGAAAGGCTTCCACACACTAGAAGCCCCTTCGTGGGTGGAGACTGCAGGTGGCAGAGGCGGGGAGCTTTGGTGCTGCAGAGGAGAGTGCAGCAACAGGGGTGCAGAAGGCAAAGCGGGGAGATTTCCGCACAGAGGATCAGAGCCGACCAGCACTCACCAGCCCAAGAGCACTCACCAGCCTGTTCACACGCTGGGGCGGGCGGGGCTGGGAGCTGAGGCTCGGTCTTCCATCGGAGTGCAGGGAAAGGACTGGCAGCGTGAACACAGCCTGAAGGGGATAGTGCACCACGGCTAGCCAGGAGGGAGTCCAGGAAAAAGTCTGGACCTGCTGAAGAGGCAAGAGACGTTTTCTTCCCACTTTGTTTCCTGGTGCGCGAGGAGAGGGGATTAAATGTGCTGCTTAAAAGACTCCAGAGACGGACGCAAGCTGTGGCTAACAGCGCGGATCCCAGAGATGGGCATGAGACGCTAAGGCTGCTGCTGCTGCCACCAAGAAGCCTGTGTGCGAGCACAGGTCTCTCTCCACACCTCCCTTCCGGGGAGTCTCTGCAGCCCGCCACTGCCAGGATCCCGTGATCCAGGGACAACTTCCCTGGGAGAACGCACAGCATGCTTCAGACTGGTGCAACGTCACGGCAGCCTCTGCGGCCGCAGGCTCACCCCGCACTCTGTACCCCTCGCTTCCCCCGCCTGAGTGAGCCAGAGCCCCCGAGTCAGCTGCTCCTTTAAACCAGTCCTGTCTGAGCGAAGAACAGACGCCCTCCCGCGAGCTACACACCGACGCAGGGTCAAATCCAAAGTTGAGCACCTAGAGTTGTGCAAACAAAGAAAAGAAAGGGAAATCACTCCCAGCAGCCTCAGGAGCAGCGTATTAAATCTCCACAATAACTTGATATACCCTGCCTTTGTGGAATACCGGAATAGACAGTGAATCATCCTAAATTGAGGAGGTGGACTTTGAGAGCAAGATTTATTACTTTTTCCCCTTTTCCTCTTTTAGTGAGTGTGTATGTGTATGCTTCTGTGTGAGATTTTGTCTGTATAGATTTGCTTTCACCATTTGTCCTAGGGTTATATCCGTCCATTTTACTTTGGGTTTTTTTTTTTTGTATTTTTTTTTACTTTTTTAAAAAAATATTTTCTTAATAATTATTTTTATATTAATAAATTTATTTTATTTTATCTTACTTTATTTTTTTCTTTTATCCTCTCTCTTTCTTTCTTTATTTCTTTCTACTTTTTCTCCCTTTTTTTCTGAGCCGTGTGTGTGAAAGGCTCTTAGTGCTGCAGCCAGCACTCAGTGCTGTGCTTCTGAGGTGGGAGAGCCAATTTCAGGACACTTGTCCACAAGAGACCTCCCAGCTCCACATAATATCAAACGGTGAAAATCTCCCAGAGATCTCCAACTGAACACCAACACCCAGCTTCACTCAAAGACCAGCAAGCTACAGTGCTGGACACCCTATGCCAAACAACTAGCAAGACAGGAACACAACCCCACCCATTAGCAGAGAGGCTGCCTAAAATCATAATAAGTCCATACACAACTCAAAAAAACCACCAGACGTGGACCTGCCCACCAGAAAGACAAGATCCAGCCTCCTCCACCAGAACACAGGCACTAGTCCCCTAAATCAGGAGGCCTACACAACCCACTGAACCAACTTTAGCCACTTGGGACAGACATCAAAAACATTGGGAACTACGAACGAGCAGACTGCAAAAAGGAGACCCCAAACACAGTAAGATAAGCAAAATGGGAAGACAGAAAAACACACAGCAGATGAAGGAGCAAGATAAAAACACACCAGACCTAACAAATGAAAAGGAAACAGGTAGTCTACCGGAAAAAGAATTCAGAATAATGATAGTAAAGATGATCCAAAATCTTGGAAATAGAATAGACAAAATGCAATAAACATTTAACAAGGACTTAGAAGAACTAAAGATGAAATAAGCAATGATGAACAACACAATAAATGAAATTAAAAATACTCTAGAAGGGATCAATAGCACAATAACTGAGGCAGAAGAACAGATAAGTGAACTGGAAGATAAAGTAGTGGAAATAACTACTGCAGAGCAGAATAAAGAAAAAGAATGAAAAGACCTGAGGACAGTCTCAGAGACCTCTGGGACAACATTAAATGCACCAACATTCAAATTATAGGGGTTACAGAAGAAGAAGAGAAAAATAAAGGGACTGAGAAAATATTTGAAGAGAATATAGTTGAAAACATCCCTAATATAGGAAAGGAAATAGTTAATCAAGACCAGGAAGCACAGAGAGTTCCGTACAGGATAAATCCAAGGTGAAACATGCCAAGAAACATATTCATCAAACTGTCAAAACTTAAATAGAAAAAAGCATATTAAAAGCAGCAAGGGAAGAATAACACACAAGGGAATCCCCATAAGGTTAACAGCTGATCGTTTAGCAGAAACTCTGCAAGCCAGAAGGGACTGGCAGGACATATTTAAAGTGATGAAGGAGAAAAACCAGCAACCAAGATTACACTACCCAGCAAGGATCACATTCAGTTTTGATGGAGAAATTAATACATTTACAGACAAGCAAGAGCTGATAGAGTTCAGCACCACCAAACAAGCTTTAAATCAAAAGCGAAAGAACCTTCTCCAGACAAGAAACACAAGAGAAGGAAAAGACCTACAATAACAAACAAAAAACATTGAAGAAAATGGGAATAGGAACATATATATCAATAATTACCTTAAATGTAAATGGTTTAAAGGCTCCCACCAAAAGACACAGACTGGCTGAATGGATACAAAAACAAGACCCATATATATGCAGTCTACAAGAGACCCACTTCAGGCCTAGAGACACATACAGACTGAAAGTGAGGGGATGGAAAAAGATATTTCATGAAAATGGAAACCAAAAGAAAGCTGGAGTAGCAATTCTCATATCAAACAAAATAGTCTTTAAAATAAAGACAACTAGAAGAGACAAAGAAGGACACTATATAATGATCAAGGGATCTATCCAAGAAGAAGATACAACATTTGTAAATATTTATGGACCCAACATAGGAGCACCTCAATACATAAGGCAAATACTAACAGCCATAAAAGGGGAAATCGACCATAGCACATTCATAGTGGGAGATTTTAACACCCCACTTTCCCTAAAGGACAGGTCATCCAAAATGAAAATAAATAAGGAAACACAAGATTTAAATGATACATTAAACAAGGTGGACTTAATTGATATTTATAGGACATTCCATCAAAAAACAACAGAATTCACATTTTTCTGAAGTGCTCATGGAACATTCTCCAAGATAGATCATATCTTGGGTCACAAATCAAGCCTTGGTAATTTAAGAAAATTGAAATTGTGACAAGTATCTTTTATAACCACAACACTATGAGACTAGATATCAATTACAGGAAAAGATCTGTAAAAAATAAAAACACTTGGAGGCTAAACAATACACTATTTAATAATGAAGTGATCACTGAAGAAGTCAAAGAGGAAATCAAAAAATGCCTAGAAACAAATGACAATGGAGATACAATGACCCAAAACCTATGGGATGCAACAAAAACAGTTCTTAGAGGGAAGTTTTTAGCAATACAATCCTACCTTAAGAAATAAGAAACATCTCAAATAAACAACCAAACTTTGTAGCTAAAGCAATTAGAGAAAGAAGAACAAAAAAAAAAACCCAAAGTTAACAGAAGGAAAGAAATCATAAAGATCAGATCAGAAATCAATGAAAATGAAATGAAGGAAACGATAGCAAAGCTCCATAAAACTAAAAGCTGGTTCTTTGAGAAGATAAACACAATTGATAAACCATTAGCCAGACTCATCAAGAAAAAAAGGGAGAAGACTCAAATCAATAGAATTAGAAATGAAAAAGGAGAAGTAACAACTGACACTGCAGAAATACAAAAGTTCATGAGAGCTTAATACAAGCAACTCTAGGCCAATAAAATGGACAACCTGGAAGAAATGGACAAATTCTTAGAAATGCACAACCTGCCAAGACTGAACCAGGAAGAAACAGAAAATATGAACAGACCAATCACAAGCACTGAAATTGAAACTGTGATTAACAATCCCCCAACAAAAGCCCAGGACCAGATGGATTCACAGGCGAATTCTTTCAAACGTTTAGAGAAGAGCAAGCACCTATCTTTCTCAAACTCTTCCAAAATATAGCAGAGGGAGAAACACTCCCAAACTCATTCTACCAGGCCACCATCACCCTGATACCAAAACCGGACAAGGATGTCGCAAAGAAAGAAAACTACAGGCCAATATCTCTGATGAGCATAGATGCAAAAATCCTCAACAAAATATTAGCAAACAGAATCCAACAGCACATTAAAAGCATCATACACCATGATCAAGTGGGGTTTATTCCAGGAATGCAAGGATTCTTCAATATACACAAATCTATCAATGTGATAAACCATATTAACAAATTGAAGGAGAAAAAACATATGATCATCTCAGTAGAGGCAGAGAAAGCTTTCGACAAAATTCAACACCCATTTATGATAAAAACCCTGCAGAAAGTAGGCATAGAGGGAACTTTCCTCGACATAATAAAGGCCATATATGACAAACGCACAGCCAATATCGTCCTCAATGGTGAAAAAAGGAAAGCATTTCCACTAAGATCAGGAACAAGACAAGGTTGCCCACTCTCACCACTGTTATTCAACATAGTTTTGGAAGTTTTAGCCAGAGCAATCAGACAACAAATGGAAATAAATGGAATCCAAATCGGAAAAGAAGAAGTAAAGCTCACTGTTTGCAAATGACATGATAGTATACATAGAGAATCCTAAAGATGCTACCAGAAAACTACTAGAGATAATCAATGAATTTGGTAAAGTAGCAGGATACAAAATTAATGCACAGAAATCTTTGGCATTCTCATACACTATTGATGAAAAATCTGAAAGTGAAATGAAGAAAACACTCCCATTTACCACTGCAACAAAAAGAATAAACTATCTAGGATTAAACCTACCTAAGGAGACAAAAGACCTGTATGCAGAAAATTATAAGATGCTGATGAAAGAAATTAAAGATGGTATAAATATAAGCGACATATACCATGTTCCTGGATTAGAAGAATCAATATTGTGAAAATGACTCTGCTACACAAAGCAATCTACAGATTCAATGCAATCCCTATTCAACTACCACTGGCATTTTTCACAGAACTAGAACAAAAAATTGCACAATTTGTATGGAAACACATAAGACCCCACAGATTGCCAAAGCAATCTTAAGAACGAAAAATGGAGCTGGAGGAATCAGGCTCCCTGCCTTCAGACTATATTACAAAGTGACAGTAATCAAGACAGTATAGTACTGGCACAAAAGCAGAAATATAGATCAATGGAACAGGATAGAAAGCCCAGAGATAAACCCACACACATATGGTCACCTTATCTTTGATAACGGAGGCTAGAATGTACAGTGGAGAAAGGACAGACTCTTCAATAAGTGGTGCTGGGAAAACTGGACAGATACATGTAAAAGTATGAGATTAGATCACTCCCTAACACCGTACACAAAAAATAAGCTCAAAATGGATTAAAGACCTAAATGTAAGGCCAGAAACTATCAAACTCTTAGAGGAAAACATAGGCAGAACACTCTATGACATAAATCACAGCAAGATCCTATTTGACCCACCTCCTAGAGAAATGGAAATAAAAACAAAAATAAACAAATGGGTCCTAATGAAACTTCAAAGCTTTTGCACAGCAAAGGAAACCATAAATAAGAGCAAAAGACAGCTCTCAGAATGGGAGAAAATATTTGCCAATGAAGCAACTGACAAAGGATTAAACTCCAAAATTTACAAACACCTCATGCAGCTCAATGACAAAAAAACAAACAACCCAATCCAAAAATGGGCAGAAGACCTAAATAGATATTTCTCCACAGAAGATATACAGACTGCCAACAAACACATGAAAGAGTGCTCAACATCATTAATCATTAGAGAAATGCAAATCAAAACTACAATGAGATATCATCTCACACCAGTCAGAATGGCCATCATCAAAAAATCTAGAAGCAATAAATGTTGGAGAAGGTGTGGAGGAAAGGGAACACTCTTGCACTGCTGATGGGAATGTGAATTGGTATAGCCACTATGGAGAACAGTATGGAGGTTCCTTAAAAAACTACAAATATAACTACCATATGACCCAGCAATACCACTACTGGACATATACTCTGAGAAAACCATAATTCAAAAAGAGTCATGTACCAAAATGTTCATTTCAGCTCTATTTACAATAGCCCAGAGATGGAAACAACCTAAGTGTCCATCATCGGATGAATGGATAAAGAAGATGTGGCACATATATACAATGGAATATTACTCAGCCATAATAAGGAGCAAAATTGAGCTATTTGTAATGAGGTGGATAGACCTAGAGCCTGTCATACACAGTGAAGTAAGTCAGAAAGAGAAAGACAAATACCGTATGCTAACACATATATATGGAATTTAAGAAAAAAAAATGTCATGAAGAACATAGGGGTAAGACAGGAATAAAGACACAGACCTACTAGAGAATGGACTTGAGGATATGGGGAGGGGGAAGGGTAAGCTGCGACAAAGTGAGAGAGCGGCATGGACATATATACACTACCAAACATAAAATAGATAGCTAATAGGAAGCAGCCACATAGCACGGCGAGATCAGCTCGGTGCTTTGTGACCACCAAGAGTGGTGATATAGGGAGGTTGGGAGGGAGGGAGAGGCAAGAGGGAAGAGATATGGGAACATATGTATATGTATAACTGATTCACTTTGTTATATTGTGGAAACTAACACACCATTGTAAAGCAATTATATTCCAATAAATATGTAAAAAAAAACATAGACAGTGACATAGGAAAAAAGAAACAATGGAAATGCAAAACACGCAGAAAGCAATTAATAAGATGGCATTATATTACATATCTACAATTACTCTAAATGTAATGAATCAAATTCATCAATGAAAGAGAGTGGAGTGACTGGATGGTTAAAAAAAGAAGAAAGAGTCAACTATATGCTGCCTACAGGAGACCCACTTCAGTTTTAAGAACACACATAGACTGAATATGAAGGAATGGAAAACAATAACTTATACAAGTGGAAACCAAAAGACAGCCAAGGATAGCTATACTTCTATCAAACAAAACAGACTTTAAGCCTAAAATGGTAATGAGAGATAAAGAAGGTCATTATATAATGATAAATGTATCAATTCATCAAGAAGTTATAACAATCATAAAAATGCACACACACAACATAGGAGAACCTAAATATATCAATAAATACTAACAGATCTGAAGGGAGGGATGGACAAAAATACAGTATTAGTAGGGGACTTAAATACCCTACTTTCAGCAATAGATAGATCATTTAGACAGAAAATCAACAATGAAACATTGGACTTCAACGATACATTAGACCAAATGAACATAACAGACATTTAAGGAAAATTTTACCCAAAGCAGTAAAATGCACACTCTTCTCAAGTGCATATTAAACATTCTCCAGGTTAGATCTTATGATAAGACACAAAATAAGTCTTAGCAAATTGAAGAAATTGAAATCATGCTAAGCATTTTTTTTCTGACTACAGTGGTAGGAAACTAGAAATAAATAACAAGAAGAATGTGGAAATTTTACAATGATATGGAAAATAAACAGGAAAATGAACAACACACTGTTGAACAGCCACCAGGTCAAAGAAGGCATAAAAGGGAAATTTAAAAAACATTGAAACAAATAAAAATGGAAACACAATATACCAAAACCCATCAGATGCTACAAAAACAGTTCTGAAATGGAAGTTTATAGTAATAAATGCCTATAGTTAGAAAAAATCTCAAATAAACAATCTAACTTGATACCTCAGAGAAATAAAAACTGAAAACCAAACTAAGCCCCAAATTAGCAGAATAAAGGAAATAACACAGATAGAACCAGAAGTAAATGAATTTAGAAACAGGAAAACAATAGAGAACATCAACAAAACTAAGAACTGCTTTTGAATGAAATTGAAAAAAATACTTTTGATAAACTAAGAAAAAGGAGAGTCAATAAATAAAATCATAAATGAAAAAGTAGACATTACAACTAATACTACAGAAATATATAGGATTGTAAAGACTACTATGAAGATTTATGTGCTGACAAATTGTATAAATTACAAGAAATGGATAAATTCCTAGAAACATACAACCTACGAATACTGAATCAAAAATACATAGAAAATCTGAACAACTCATAATGGGTAAGGAGGTTGAATCAGTAATCAAATACTCCCCAACATAGTAAAGCTCAGGACTAGATATCTCCACTGAATTCTGCAGCATTTAAAAATAACTTATTCCAATTCATTTAAAACACTTTCAACAAATAGAAGAGGAAGTAACACTTCCAAACTAATTCTTTGAGGACAGTATTACCCTAATACCAAAGCCATATGAGGACACTATAAGAAAAAACTATAGATCGATATCCCTGATGAATAGATGTAAATATTCTCAATGAAATAATCTTAAACCAAATTTAATGACACATTAAGATAATTATACACCATGACCAAGTGAGATTTATTCCTGGGATACAAAAATGTTTCAAAACATACACAAATCAATAAGTATTATATAACACATTAATAGAATGAAAGATAAAAATTATAGCATCCTCTCAGTAGATGCATAAAAAGCATTTGACAAAATACAACATTCTTTCATGAGGAAAAAAAAAAACTTGCAACAAAATGGGTATAAAAGAAACATACCTCAACATAATAAAGGTCATATATGGAAAACACACAGCTAACATCATATCCAATGGTGAAAGTGTGAAAGCTTTTATTTTAAGATCAGGAACAAGACAAGTGTGCCCACTCTCACACTCGATATAGTACTGGAAGCCCTACCTAGAACAATCAGGTAAGACTAAGAACTAATATGTACCCAAATAAAAAATAAAGAAGTAAAATTGTCATTATTTGCAGATGATATGATCTTAAACATAGAAAACCCTAAAGACTAAGCCAAAAGCTGTTGAAACTAATCAACAAATTCAGTGTAATTGCAGGATATAAATTCAACATGCAGATATCAGTTGCATTTTTATGTACTAATAATGAAACATTTGAAAAAGAAATAAAACTCTTCCATTAACAATAGCATCAAGGGACTTTCCTGGTGGTCCAGTAGGTAAGAATCCATGCTCCCAATGTAGGGAGCCCAAGTTTGATCCCTGGGCAGGGAACTAAATCTCACATGCATGCCACAATTAAGAGTCCGCATGCTGCAACTGAGAAGTCTGCATGCTGTAACTAAGAAGCCCGCAGGCCACAACTAAGAGTCCATGTGCCTCGACTAAGACCCAGTGCAGCCTAAATAAATAAATAAATATTTTTAAAAAAACAATCGCATCAAAAACAGTAAAGTTCTTAGGGATAAATTTATCCAAGGAAGTTAAAGATCTGTATGATAAAAATTACAAGACCTTGTTGAATGAAATAAATGGTAAGACATCACGTTATCATGGATCAGAAGAATTAATATTGTTAAAATGTTCATGCTATCCAAAACCATATATAAATTCAATGAAATTGCTATCAAAATTCCAAAGGAATTTTTCACATAAATAGAAAAAAACAATTATAATATATGTATGGAACCACAAAAGACCATGAATAGCCAAAGCAATCCTGACAAGAACAAAACTGGACAATTCACACTTCCTGATTTCAAACTATGTTATAAAGCTATAGTAATTAAAACAGTATGGTACTGGCATAAAAGTAGACACAAAAACCAATTGAACAGAATAGAGAGCCCAGAAGTAAATCCCAAGATATACAGTCAACTAACATTTGACAAGGAAGTAAACAACACTCATTGGGAAAGGATAGTCTCTTCAAAAAATGGTGCTGAAAAAACTGGATAATGACATGCAGAAAAATGAGATTGGGTCCTTATATTATACCATTCACAAAAATTAGCTTGAAATGGATTAAAGCCTTAAACATAAGACCTGATAACATAAAATTCATAGAAGAAAAACATACACAAAAAGTTTTTTGACATTGATCTTGCCAATGATATTTTTAGAGATGACTTCAAAAACATAAGCAACAAAAGCAAAAATCAAACTGCAACTACATCAAACTAAAAGCTTCTGCACAAGAAAAGAGACGTTCAAAACAATAAAAAGGCAACCTACATAATTGGAGAAAATATTTGAAAACCATGTATCACATAAGGGGTTATTATATCCAAAATATATAAAGAACTCACACAATTCAATAACAAAAGAAGAGACAATCTGATTTAAAAATGGGTAGAGAAATTGAGCAGATATTCTTCCAAAGAAGACATCCAAATAGCCAAAATGTACATGAAAAGATGCTCGTATTACTTATCGTCAATGAAATGCAAATCAAAACCACACACCTGATAAAATGGCTTTCATCAAAAAGACAATAGATAACAAGTATGGTAAGGATGTGGAGAAAAGGGAAACCTAGTACACTGTGGGAATGGAAATTGGTCCAACCACTATAGAAAACAGTATGGAGGGTTCACAAAAATTAAAAATAGAACTACCACATAATCTAGAAATGCCACTACTGGGTATATATACAAAGGGAACAAAAGCAGGATATTGAAGAGATACCTGCACTCCCATATTTATTGCAACATTATTCACAATAGCCAGGATATAGAAACAGCCCAAATATCTGTAAACAAATGAATGGATAAAGAAGATGTGACTATATATATATATATATATATATATATATATATATATATATACCTATAGCTATAGCTATACAATTGAATACTCTTCACCAACAGAAGGAAATTCTTCCATTTACAACAACTAGGCCAGATAAGGGCAGTATGATAAGAGAGGTAAGTCAGACAGAGAAAGACAAATACTGTATGATATCAATTATATGTGGAATAAAACAGAGAGAATGGTGGAGCTGGCAGTGAGATAATTGGGGAGATGTTGTAGCTAGTAGATAAATAAGTCCTGGAGATCTAATGCACAGCATAGTGATTATATATAATAATACTATATTATAAAATTCGAAGTTGCTAAGAGACAAGATCTTAATTGTTCTCACCATAAATCAGAAGTAATAATTATGTGAAATTATAGAGATGTTAGCTAATGCTGTTATGGTAATCACATTGCCATATATAAATACAACAAATCAACACACTGTAAATGTTAAACTTATACAATGTTATATGTCATCACATCTCAAAAAAGAAAAAAATTCAGAAATAATAAAAAGTAGAGAAGGAATTGCAATTTTTAATAGTATAATGAAGGAAGACCTAACTTGAAAGGTAACAGTTAAACATAAACTTGATGGAGATGAGGTAGTAATTTATGTAGATATATTGGGAAAGACTTGTCCAAGCAGAAGACACAACCAGTGCAAAGGACTTGAGGTGGGAGCAGGCCTAATATGTTCGAGGAAGATTAAGGAGGTCATTGTGGCAAGAGACTAATGAATGAGAGGAAAAGTAATAGGAGATGAAATCAGAGAGGTACAGCGAAGGTGTGGTACATCCACAATGTAAAACCTTATGGGCTATTATAAAGATTTTGGCTTTTACTTTTGGTGAAATGAGGAACAATTGCACAGTTTTGAACAATAAAGTAATACTCTTTACTTTTATTTTGCAAGGATTACTCTAGCTGCTGATTGGAGAAGAGACTTCAGATGTGCAATGACATAGGCAAGGAAACCAGTTAGCAGGCTGCTACAATAATTCAAGTGAGAGATGATGCTAACATGAACAAAGGAGATAGTGAGAAGTGGTCAGACTAGATATATTTTGAAGATGAACTAATGTGGGACATGAATATAAGAGAGGAATCAAGGATGAATGTAAGGTTTGAGATATGAGCAACTGGAAGGATGAAATTGCCATTAACCAAGGCAAAAAAGATTGCAGAGCAATTTAGGGGGCAAGGGAGAAATCAGATATTTATTTTTAGATGTGTTAAGTTTGACATGAGTATTAGACATTCATATATATATATGTATATATATGTGTGTACTTTGGGGAAAGTTTTGGGCTGAATATATAATTTTTTAGTAATCAGCATAGATACAATATTTAAAATCATGAGACAAAATGAGATCGCCAAGTAAGGGGAGTACAGAAACAGAAGAAAAGAGAACCAAGAACTGAGCCTTAGGGTACTCCTTATAAATGTCACATAAATAGTAAGTGATGTACCTCTAATTGGAAAAGAGATATGCCTAATTCCAAAGTCTGTGTTCTTACCTAGTGAGATATAAAACCACTATATAAAGTTAGGTTCTATAGCATAGGTAATAATCAAGCCTGGCATCTATATAGTAAGAGTAGTAAAATAACTTTATTTTCTTAAAACACTATTTTCCTTTATGCACTAGGTCCAAAAACTTATGTAAATAGTTTCTGGAAGAAAAAAATTACATACACACAAATACAATGAATAGAGCAGTTGTAAGCAACAAGTAATTACACACTTTTACATAATTAACTCAATAAAGTTATTTGGGAACAGTTTCTTGTTCTAATGTTTGGTTTTCCCCATGATCTTTCCATCATTTCTGATCCTACACTTCTTTTGTAGAAACTGAAAAAAACTATTAAAGTAGTACTGACCCTAACATCAAGAAAATTTCAGAATGATAGCTGAAAGGAACTTGTTATCTCACCCTGCTGAGGTTTGGTGGCACAGCAACTACTAAATGATATATAGTGACACTCAATGGCAATTGAATTAAGAAATTATTTCTATTGCATTAAAAATTGTGTCATAACAAAATAGGCATTTAACAGGATGAGATCAGGAAAATAATATCAGAACAACTCTGAATTAAAATTCAGAATTGGGGTAATTTCTATAGTGTCTATTAAAACATTTTTCATTGAAAAATGAAAAACACTTGGATAACTTAAATGGTTTGACAAAGGCGTTAATAAAAAATGCTCACACACATGAGTGTGTGTCATGAGGCATAAATACCAGAATATTTCTAATGTATTTTAGCTATAACTTTCAGGCAAAGCAATTACAGTGATTCTTCTGTATGAAACTGAGAGTGCCAGAAGTATTAAATGTATAGATCAAGCAGCAGTGTAGAAGCCAATAATACTAATTAATACATAGTATTTATCATGCTTACTATGTAAAATTCCTATATATTAATTTTCTCATTTATTTCCCACAATGAGCTCAGAAGGGCTATTCAAATGACTTTTTATAGATGAGGAAACTGAGGTTCAGAAAAAGTAAATAACTTCCTAACAAAGCCACAGCTACTATTTGACCTCAGCTTGTTTACCTTCAATACCTTAACTATCAAATAGTATACTTCCCAATGTTATGATGAAAACAGTTGGATAGTTCTACCCCTATATGAAATACAGCCCAAGAATTCTTATGTTCAATTAGGATTAAGTTGACTGAGTAATAAAGACGTAAAAAATGGCTTAATTAAGTTAGAGGTTTATTTTTCTCTTATTTGAAAGTGTGACTATAGGCAGTCCAAAGCTGGTATGACAGATTTGATTCCTGAAGTCTTTAAGGACTCCGGGTTTTTTATCCTAATGTTTCACTGTGTATGATCTCCATCCTCAAGCCATCATATCTACATTCAAGCCAGCAGGAAAGATAAAGGGACAAAAGAGAAAAAGGGTAAAGACTGTGTGTCAGCTTTCTTTTAAGGAAAGAAAATTACAGAAAATTTGAGTTGACACAACCAAAAGATGTATTGTATTAATATAGAACTGTTTTTTAAACATTTTTATTAGAGTATAATTGCTTTACAAAGGTGTGTCAGCTTCTGCTTTATAACAAAGTGAATCAGTTATACATATACATATGTCCCCATATCTCTACCCTCTTGCAACTCCCTCCCTCCCACCCTCCCTATCCCACCTCTCTAGGTGGTCACAAAGCATAGAACTGTTTTATACTACAATCATGCTATCCTTTTGCATTTTACTATGTTACTGACTTGCTTAAATTATTCAAAATCCTGAATAAATCTCATTGTGTCCATGAAGCAAGCTTGACTCCCATAACTCCACTGCCTGAAGCATGGACTACTCAAACATGGTGAATACTCTAATACTATAGCTTTTGCCCTTGTCTACCCAAGTTCTTTCATAGATTTCCTGGCTCAGGTAGGGCAAATCTGAGAGAAGAGTAAGTGTTTCTTGAGCAATAAGTAGTCAAAACGGATTATTGTTGGGTGGATATCAAAGGTTTTGACCATGGTTAAGCTGCAAGCAGGGCTTGCACCTTCCTAAAATCAAGGCACAGAATGGCCCAAGCTATTGTCTTACTAAGGTTATTTTTTAAATAGATCAAAATCACAGGAGTAATTGGGATCCTTGAAGCAGCACAGTGATTTAGTACCACCATTCAAAATATAATTTTTAAAAGACCACACATTTTCTTACTATGTTCTATGCTACCCATTTTGCAGATACAAGAGCAACTTCCTGAATTCAACCAAAGGGGTGACTGAAGACAGATTTGCTCCAGGTGTTCCACATCTTGGCAGAAGCAGAATCAGAGTATAGGCCAAATGGGTAATGAGAAAAACAACTGGGTGTGAGATTTTATATAGTTCAGTAGACATTGTTTTGACTGGGCATCCAGATCAGTAATGGGTCCTCAAATTAATAGGTGTCAAATAGGAAGAGGAGCAGAAATCATAAGTCTAGGGAGTGAAGGCGAACTGGGAATGAGATATGGTGGTGATGTATAACTACAAAGGGCAAGAGTCCAGGTTCTTGTGAATTCTGTTTAATGGGTTATTTGATGAATTGATGGCTTTTATTGGGCCAGTTGCTTTCACCATAGGTCATAGGAACCAGAGAGCAGATATATGCAAGATGATTCCAAGATGCAGGCACACTCAGATTACACCAGGGTGATAAAAATTCTTGCAATACCCAGGGTATTTTTTACTTTGATTTTGCAGTCATTAGTTCCAATTATACACTTAACATCAGTTGTGCCAATTAATTGGTGGAATATCTGTGCATTGTGATAACTGAAATGTAGCAGAAAATAATCCACCCCATACTCAAAAGTATAATTTCTACTGATCCTTGAAATTCTAGCTTTTAGTCTTAAACTATATGTTTATGAGAGGAAAAACCATCAGTTCTTAATTGACAGAAAACGAATTGCTAAGGCAGGTTTGGATTGAAATAGCTGAGACTCATGGGTCTCTGGGAGAAAGAGACTCTGAAAAGAAAACAAACAAACAAAAAAACAGGCAGAGGTTATAGAAAAGAAGGCAGAAATGCCAAAGATAAACTTTACAATTTTGATGGCTGGTCCTAGTTATCACTCTATAGTCAAAAGAGTTGCTTTGAAGCCACTGTCAGAAAAAGAGGTTAATGAATATTTTCTTATCAACATATGGACACAGCCTCCTAAAAGAAAGAATGTTACCATTATTTAATTTTTTATACCAATTCCATACAGTTTTGCTAGTTCTCTCATTGCAAGACACATTTTTTACTACATGCAGAGCATAAACTACAACTTTGAGTTTGTCTATATAGTACAAAGTGAGCTGAAGATTTTGAAATTATAGATAGCCCCAATAAATGAAGACAGCTAATCTAGATAATTTAGATAAACCACATGAAAAGAGTTATTTAGTCCAACCAAGATAACTGTAAAATTGATCAATATCCACATCATTAGGCATGGTGTTGATTCATCCTAAACTGTCATGGCTAATTTGCTATGGTGTTTTCAATAGACAGTCACATTCAATTGATGCTCTGAAACTAACTATGGAAAGTACTAGTTATGTCAACACACTATCTAAACATCCAGCTTAAGAGGGAAAATTTTATTCAACTGGTTTTTTTTGTGCTACATTAGATATTTGGAAATTGGTTTTTTATTTGGGCTTTCCATATTTGTAAACATGCTGAAGATTGTATGCTTTTCTGTTGGGAGAAGTAGCATTTCTGTGCAATAGAAAAAACATTGGACTCAAAGCAAAGAGATACAGCTTTTACCCTAGACGTGACAGTAATAAATCGACTAACTTTTGACAAACTCCTTAACCTCTTCTAGTCTCCATTTATTTGATTCTACCTGCCTACTTACCTCATTAGGGATATTGTGGTTATCAAAATTGACTCTAAATACAAACAACTTAGAAAAGTTAAAAGTGAGGTTTAAATGCAAGGGATTCTCATGTTTATGTTTAGAACCATACTAATATAGGCTACTATGTGAGAAAAGTGCACAGGTAAATACACTAGGTTGTAAGTTCTGAGTGGACAAACATAAGTTAAAAGAAACTGTGAAAGTAGATTTTATTGCTAAAGTGATTCCAGCTGTGCTTCAATTTTTGTGTTTCAAAGACATAAGTTTCAAACTTCCACTGCTAGTTTTACTGCATTGATCTGAATGCTTCTGTTATTACAGTTTAGTAACAAGCAATGGCTCAGTTGCAGATTGGTGAATCCCATCCACTCATATACTCCAATAAAGATGTTAAAAATAAATAAATAAATAAAATAAGGAGAAGTTCCACTCAGGGCAGCCCAAGGGAAGTCTGTGTTCCCTACTGTCCACTCAGGGCCGTGTCTACATGAGCATAATGGGTTGGATTGGTTAAGGTTTTATTAATGTTACATTAGAATATTATTCATCTTAAAAAAAAAACCAAAAACCACTTGTGGTTCAGCTATTTCAGTCACTGTGATAAACATGGAGATGCCTAATTCTTAAAGCACAGCTTAAATAATATCACTTCTCTACTCAAAGTCCTTTAATAATACTTTAGTGATTAAAAGATAAAGTCCAAACACACTAGGATGGAATTCAAGGCCCAAACTACCTTTCAAATGTAATTCCTCCCTTGCCCTTCCTCTCATAGATTTCTCACATATGTTCCAACTAGATCATATTACCTCCATTTCTACACAGTCTGTATTACTTTTGCATTATAACTTTGTTCACGTTGCTCTACCTAAAAGGAATTGTAATTATCCCTAGCTTTGCCTCTCAATCCTAGGAATACTTCAAGTTTCTGCTCAAATACCACCTCTTCCATGAACTCTTCTTTGATCCCATCTAAAACTAATCTTTATTTTCTGGACTCAAGCAACATTTTGTGCCCTTGTTTTAGCACTTCTTAATACATTTCTTCCTACCACAGAAATGTTTTCATAGAAATATAATCTCTCCAGACACTCAGTTTCTTCAGGAATGTGATTCCATCTTTTTCATTGTATTATACAATATAACTAGAAAATGTATTGCCTATATTAGGTACTTACTAAATGTTTATTGTTTGTCAAAATAACTTCTAAGCAATGAGAAAATTAATCAATGTGTGGAGTTGGTAGACTAGTCAAAAAAAAAAAAAAAGAATTGAGTTACATCTAGCAACATAAATGTGGAATCAGTAAGCCTCAATACTGTCATTAAGAAGTCAAACTATAGCACATAGAAATTAGTTGACTGCAAATATTTAGAGATTTGCAAATAATTTTAGCATAATGAAAACATTATGCAAATGAATCATAGTCATAGTTTCTTGTATATGCTCCTTCCAACTATACAATAAGTTAAGATTTACTATGATTGTGATACTATACATAGAGAATCCTAAAGATGCTACCAGAAAACTACTATAGTTAATCAATGAATTTGGTAAAGTAGCAGGATACAAAATTAATGCACAGAAATCTCTTGCATTCCTATACACTAATGATGAAAAATCTGAAAGGGAAATTAAGGAAACACTACTATTTACCATTATAAAGAAGAATAAAATACCTAGAAATAAACCTACCTAAGGAGAAAAAAGACCTGTATGCAGAAAACTATAAGACACTGATGGAAGAAATTAAAGATGACACAAACAGATGGAGAGATATACCATGTACTTGGATTGGAAGAATCAACATTCTGAAAATGACTATACTAGCCAAAGCAATCTACAGATTCAATGCAATCCCTATCAAACTACCAATGGCATTTTTCACAGAACTAATACAAAAAATTCCACAATTTGTATGGAAACACAAAAGACCCCGAATAACAAAAGCAATCTTGAGAAAGAAAAACAGAGCTGGAGGAATCAGGCTCCCTGACTTCAGGCTATACTACAAAGCTACAGTAATCAAGATAGTATGGTACTGGCACAAAAACAGAAATATAGATAAATGGAAAAGGATAGAAACTCCAGAGATAAACCCACACACATATGGTCACCGTAGTTTTAATAAAGGAGGCAAGAATATACAAAGGAGAAAATACAGCCTCTTCTATAAGTGGTGCTGGGAAAACTGGACAGCTACATATAAAATGAAATTAGAACACTCCCTAACAACATACACAAAAATAAACTCAAATTGTATTAAAGACCTAAATGTAAGGCCAGACACTATAAAAATCTTAGAGGAAAACATAGGCAGAACACTCTATGACATAAATCACAGCAAGATCCTTTTGACCCCCTCCTAGAGAAATGGAAATAAAAACAAAAATAAACAAATGGGACCTAATGAAACTTAAAAGCTTTTGCACAGCAAAGGAAACTATAAAGATGAAAAGACAACCCTCAGAATGGGAGAAAATATTTGCAAATGAAGCAACTGACAAAGGATTAATCTCCAAAATTTACAAGCAGCACATGCAGCTCAATGTCAAAAAAACAAAAAATCCAAACCAAAACTGGGCAGAATACCTAAATAGACATTTCTCCAAAGAAGATATACAGATTGCCAACAAACACATGAAAGAATGCTCAACATCACTAATCATTAGAGAAATGCAAATCAAAAACTACAGTGAGGTATCACCTTACACCAGTCAGAATGGCCATCATCAAAGAATCTACAAACAATAAATGCTGGAGAGGGTGTGGAGAAAAGGGAACCCTCTTGCACTGTTGTTGGGAATGTAAATTGACAGCCCCTATGGAGAACAGTATGGAGGTTCCTTAAATAACTTAAAATAGAACTACCATACGACTGAGCAATCCTACTACTGTGCATATCCCCTGAGAAAACCATAATTCAAAAGGAGTCATGTACCACAATGTTCATTGCTGCTCTATCTACAATAGCCAGGACATGGAAGCAACCTAAGTGTCCATAGACAGATGAATGGATAAAGAAGATGTGGCACATATATACAATGGAATATTACTCAGCCGTGAAAAGAAACGAAACTGAGTTATTTGTAGTGAGGTGGGTGGAACTA
Source organism: Tursiops truncatus (assembly GCF_011762595.2). Taxonomy (NCBI): domain Eukaryota; kingdom Metazoa; phylum Chordata; class Mammalia; order Artiodactyla; family Delphinidae; genus Tursiops; species Tursiops truncatus. The sequence goes on along the minus strand of NC_047055.1, from coordinate 63,740,342 downwards.
GAGTCTACCACACAGAGTGAAGTAAGTGAGAAAGAGAAAAAGAAATACTGTGTGCTAACACATATATATGGAATCTAAAAATAAAAGGTTATGAAGAACCCAGGGGCAGGACAGGAAAAAGACGCAGATGTAGAGAATGGACTTGAGGACACGGGGAGGGGGAAAGGTAAGCTGGGACGAAGTGAGAGAGTGGCACGGACTAATATATACTACCGAATGTAAAAGAGATAACTAGTTGGAAGCAGCCGCATAGCACAGGGAGATCAACCCGGTGCTTTGTGACCACCTAGACGGGTCGGATAGGGAGGGTGGGAGGGAGTCGCAAGAGGGAGGAGATATGGGGATATATGTATATGTATAGCTGATTCACTTTGTAATAAAGCAGAAACTAACACACCAGTTTAAAGCAGTTATACTCCAGTAAAGTTGTTTAAAAAAAACAAAGCAGGTTTACTATGATTGAAAATGAAAGAATCGATTTGCCAGGGTGATAATTGCGTGAAAGATGTTGGAAAGGTATATAATGAACAAATGTATGAATAATTTCTCTAACATAGTGGTTAAGTAAAACAGGCTTGTTTTGTATCCTGACCATTTACCAGCTATTTAAACTTGCACATGTTCAGTAGCTTCTAAATTTTAGTTTTCTCATTGATAGAATAAGACTAGTAGTAACTAACTCACACTGTTTTCGTAGGAGCAAACTAAAAATGCTATAAATTTTTCCACTAGGAACGAAAAGTAAATATGTTTCAGAATTCAGTAAGTTAGATTACATACAATTCTGTGCTTGTGCACTCCAAAACAGCTATGTAAAGTGAATAGTTGTGAGAATGCCTGCATTCTTACAATTAATGTTCAATGTCAAGGTTTTTAATACACCAAGCCTAATTATTTTGTATCACACCATACAACCTTTTTCTCTCAACTTTCCATGTTGGTAAAAAACATGCATATTGTTTTCTTTTTATGTTTAAGGTAATATGATAATTTTAAATAGAAAAGCATTCAAAATGTTTATTTATTGACCATTTCAATTTTTCCTCTGATATAAAAAATACTATAGGAGGTACCTGAGACTGTTGCTGTTTATGAATATTACTAAATAAATATATTTGAAAAATCGGTCTGTGCAACTGAGGTTTATGTGCTTTAATTTAGGCTTGATATTGTAAAATTACAACTCTTCTAAGAGCGTAAAATATGTCACCTATAAGTCAAAATTATGCTTATAACTGGTTGGTGTGGAATTTTAAGCATGGGCCCTATACCACCTTTTTTTGAGAATTTGAAATCTGAGTAATAGAAATGATATAGCAAAGGTGTAGCTCCCCTGCAAAGTGGCAAGAAGCATTATTAAAATTACAACCACCTAATGCTTTCTGTATTTGTAGGTCTTCATGTTGAGTCTCTTTTTTTATATAATGTATCATTAATTCCGTCACCTGCCTCCCCCAAAAAGGAATCTCATCTCATGCATTCAATTGTTTGACTATAGAGTGCCACAAACCATATGGATCTCATTTGAAACTCTTCTAAATCATAGATATCCATGTGTAACTGATAAAAGCCAATTTATTTGGTGATAGGGAATGGAAGGCTTCTCTCAAGTCAAGTCCAAGGAGATCCCCCTATAGGCTATCTAAGTACTAAATTCAGGGGAAATTACTTCATCACAACTTGATCCAGATCACAGTAATGAATATTGTGATGTAGCCAATATTCAATTATGTTGACTTTACAATACTGGAATTAATCCATCTGCATTGCAGCTCAGTGAAGTCATTTTGGGGATGTAGTGATTTTGAGGCTGCCTTCATCTTTGCAGGCCCAGATGCTGAACCACAGAATCCTGAGAATTAACAATGTTACTAAAATGCTATTAAACTTTTGATGATAATACCTGTGTTGTGTCGCATAAGCCTGTCAGATTTAGGTTGAGATCATACTCCTATAGCCTGAAGATATTTTTCAGTGGTGTTTTGCAAGATTGTCTATCAGTATGTATTTACCATGCATAACACTGCAATATGCCAGTGGTTAGCTACTTTAGAATTAGAGTAATTGGTGGGGTTATTTTAAGCTTCTAACTAAAGACAGAATTTTATATTCTCTGACATACTGAGTCTCAGAACTTTCTTACCGTAAATTTCACTTTGGCCAATTAATTTGAGCTGCAACTACAGGATGAATTGGGATTTATGATATTCATACTAATGTCACTGTAGTCTTGCAAGATGAGGAGGTTTTACCATAGTGTTACTTAACTTCTTGCTTCTACCCACACCTTCAATGTATTCTCAAAGCAGAAGCTAGAGGGAACTTGTTAAAATATGACAGACCATGTCACATCAGTTCCATGCTGAAAATTATTCAGTGGTGTCACATTTTGCTCCAAGTAAAAGCCAAAGTCCTCACAGTGACCTACAAGCCTCACATGACCTTCCATCTTCCTCAAACCATTAGTTCTCTGACCTCATCTCCAACCCTCTGCCCCCAGTTCACTGCTGTAGCCACACATGCTTCTTTCCTATTCTTGGAATACGCCAAGGCACATGTTGACTCACAGTCATTGCTCTTCCTAGTCTCTGTGCCTGGATTAATTTTCTTTAAGGTATTGACAAGGCTTACTCCCTCATCTCTTTCCAGTCTATATTTAAAATTCACCTTCTTAAGGAGAACTTAATAAGTGGTAAGAGACCATTCTCTTTCCATGTTTACTTCTACCCCAACACTCCCTATCCCTCTTCCTTGTTATTATTTTCAGAGTCCTTAATACCTTCTAAGGTATTATAAAATATGAATATTTATTATATTATTATTGTTTGTTAACTACTCTTACTAAAATGAAATTCTAAAATGGTAAGGATTTTTGTCTTTTTTATTCATTGCTATATACTCAGTCTTAGAACTTTGCCTGACACATGGCATGCACTCCATAAGTATATATAAAGGAAGTAATGATTGACCCAAGTCAGTGTTCAGTCACACTGGAATGAATCGTTTCTCCCACTAATACATAATAAAAGACAATATAAGTTTTTATTAGTATTTTTGAGAATCCTTTCAATAAATTAGATAGATTAATAAATTAGAACTCAAAATTCTAAGCCTTAAATCAGTGATTCTCTAAAGAGAGTTAGGGGACTATGCATATGAAAATTTCTGTGGTTTCTGTCAAAAATACAAGTTTCTTAGCCTCAATAGTATTTGTTAGAAATCTGTAACAGAAGACCCCAGAAAACTGCATTTTGAACAAGTGTGCCATATAATTCTCTAATGTACTAAGTTTGAATATAACTTCTTTAATCTAGAAGTGAGCTGCCATTGCATGTTCGGTCATCTCTATTTTCCTTAAATAACAGTTTCCTTACCAAAAAAGCTCAACCATTTCCTGTGATAACCTGAAACTTAAAAAAAAAAAAGACATAACAAGCACATACATACATCTAGTGCTGAAAAATTCAAAGTAATTCTTAGGATGAAAACACATTCTTGAAAGATTCTATCTTCACAAGTTGGGGTATTTTAAATTTTTTTCTTCAAAAGATGTTAAGTGCATTCTCACGTCCAAGATTTGAAAAAGGTAAAGCAAAATTTCTTTTCCCGATAATCTTCAATAAACCATGTTTTAACTTTAAGAACCCTCAATTCAATCATAATTTAAATTAATCCAAGTTTAATTGTAACTATTTTTTTCTCTCTATGCAAGCTAACTCACAGCCCCCAGGTGAAAGCATAAATAAAAATAATTTGACTTCAAAATAGCTAAATTATAACTTTAGTATATACAGTTTATTAAAGACCTTAGATAAATTTCCATAACAGATTTTTTATGGTTTTACTCTTAACATAAAAGTTATTTAGTGAAGTAAAAATGATAACTTTTCCACATTCTATTCTTTATCTAAAGGTATTGTCATAATCATTTTCTCATCTTGTTTAAGCCATGTTATATAACTTACTAATACATGCTTAAGTCATTTTTATAAAAATTCACAAGGGAATAGTAACTAAATTACGAAAGGGATGTTGTTAAATATTCTGAAGTAGTTATAATTTCATTTAGAGTAATGGGGAGTCAATTTTAAAAAGGATAACCTGTAAAGCATCCTGTTTTTTCTTAAGGACTTAGTAAGCCCAAAGCCTGTTTATCTGTATGCCAAATTTTATTTAATGAGTGTGGTGGGCTATGCTGCCTTTACTTTTGCTTTTCGGAATGTTGCTTGAATTCACTAAGAACAGGTATTTAAGCTCAGAAGCATTAACAAGAGTAATATGTATATTCCACTTAAGTGATTTTGAATGCTCACATCTCACAACTAAATAAATCTTCAGTATATTTATTTAAGGCAGTGTTTTTAAATGCATGGTACTCTTTCTTCATACAAAATTTTATGTGAAAACCTAGCATATAAAATCTACTGAGATTAAGTTATTCTGATTTGAAGGAGTGAGGACCAGTAATCTAAATGCTTAGCATTGCAGAGTAGTTACTGCCCAATGACCACCTCTGAGGCATTCTTTGTGGGTCCCAGGATTCCAAAAAGCACAGTATAAAAGGAATAAAGAATGAATCTGATATATAAGATACACTGAATCGGGCAGCAAATAAAAGTAATTTTAAAAGAAAGGTAAGCCCATGGATTGTCATTCCCAAGGGAACAGTGATTTCATATAAAGATTTTATTCACTTGGATCTATGAATCAGTCATTTTAAAACTGATTTGTTGGTTTCAGTTGCTATAACCACTATGAATTAAGAATTTAGAAAATAAATAAATTGTAAATACTTTATCTCACTTATAATGCATATAGAAAGCTATGTCATATTTTGTTTATTATAAATGAAAAGTAAATGATGGGAAGTAGTAGGACATACAGCTAAGGAAGAATGAAAAGGTTGGCATATCCTTTCCATAAAAACAACTATAAAACTGAATAAAATAGTCAAAAGCAATTATGGGTTCTGAATATTGAACAAAGGCAAATAACAAATTGAGAAGTGATAACTAAAAAAAAAAACAAACAAAAGATGAACTTTAGGTAAGAACAATGGGAGTCAGTTCATTCTTGCATGGGGAGTTCCCAATCCCCACCTACAAGTGAAAAAGTGGCTGTGAAAACCAGCAGTTTGCTGCCATAGGAACTGACTACTTTGGAACAGAGAACAGGAAACTCCTTTTCAGTAGTGTATGGAAAAACCCAGTAGTGCTCCTAGCCTGAGGCTGTGATCCTAGTTAGAGCAATAGGAACCTGAATTCTAGCCAAAATTTAATATGCAGAGTCTGAAAATTGGATACTCACTTAGTGGCTTTATTAGCATTCCCATATCTCTGGTTGTCTGAGACCTTTACAGCAATTGCCATGGAGATCTGAGAGAACTTGGTGGAAAATAAAAACCACAGAATATTGAAACTTGCCTGATTTGAATAAAATACCCAAAGCAAACATAGATCTACCAGTAGTGAATGGAAGCTTTAAAGACAAGATGTTTGAGCACAAAGTCTGGCCGATTATTAATTGATCAATGATCAATACAGATCGATTGATACAGAGGAGACCCCTAAAAAGACAGGCTAAAAAGTTAGAATTAAAATTTTAAACCAATCAGATACATTAGCAGACACACAATGCAGGGGTGATAGATTCTGCAGGTTAATTCCAGGTAGGTTACTTAAAAAATAAAATCAATCGAACAAAAACAAAAACCTCTAGAAGATAAACAAAGAAAATAAGAAATCAGAGTTGCTATAATAAATTATATGTCCAGTTTTTTTTTTTTACTCACAAGAAATGCCAAAAAGGCAGAAAAGTGTGACCCATATTCTAGAAAATAAGCAGTAAAAACTGTGTCTGGGGCTTCCCTGGTGGCGCAGTGGTTGAGAGTCTGCCTGCCGAAGCAGGGGACATGGGTTTGTGCCCCTGTCCGGGAGGATCCCACATGCCGCGGAGCGGCTGGGCCCGTGAGCCATGGCCACTGAGCCTGCGCGTCCAGAGCCTGTGCTCCGCAACGGTAGAGGCCACAGCAGTGAGAGGCCCGTGTACAGCAAGAAAACAAACAAACAAACAAAAAAACTGTGTCTGCGTTGGCCAAGAAGTTGGATTTAGCAGATGACTATTTCAAAGAAACTACTATAAATATATTCAAATAACAAAAGGAAATCTGCACTATGGCCAGCTCTCTCACACCCATGGCCACCGGCTTCCCCATGCACCCCATTTACACTGGGGATCCCACAACCCTGGTGGCTGTGGAATCCTCCTCCCCGCCCTGTCCTTGCCAAGGTGGACTCGTGTGCTCTGGGGCAGCCTTGGGAGCAGAACCCTGTGGGTGGCCCTCATGCAGAGGTGGGGCTCAAATCACAGCTGAACCCCAGGGGCCATGTAACTAAGGAAGAAGAGTTGAAATCTCTCCTCACAGCTGCACAAACCATGATTTGACACCACCGTGGCTGGCTTTGTAAACTCAGCACCTACAGAACATCTGAACAGACAATAAGTGCTCCTGCAGCCAAGACGGGTCTAACTTTAGCAGCTGTAGATTTTGTGGGCACATATACGTGGGGGTTGGGTGAGGCCAGAGACTGAGCTGCCCTCATAGTGCCCACAGAGGGTCCAGATCCATGATTACTGCAATCCTGGGACCTGATTTCAGTGGATCTATGCTGTGGCCTGGTGAAAACAATGTCTGAGAGACATCAGGGCCAATTGCCAGCATAACCACAGTTAAGGTGGGGCTGAGATCAGTGCCAACAACAATGTAATCTGAGAGCTCCCAAAATAGCTGAAAGAACAGAGCACACCCACAGGTGAACAACTCCAGAGGAGGATTACTCAGTGGCTTCCCTCTCAGTGGGAGTGCTCCAATCCCACCTACTGCACACTGCAGATCAGAAACACAGCTACAAAACAGATCTGGGGAACTTTACTCCAAAAATGTGGGAGCAGACTCCACCTCTGACAGGGCCGTGACAACCACAGAGCAAAGGGGAGGCCCCTCTCAATATCCAGTGCATGCTCTAATCACCACAACATCAGTGGATATATGTCACTATATGTTTGTTGAAACTATAGACTGCACAACACCAAGAGTAAATCTCAATGTAAATTATAGAATTTGGGTGATAATAATGTCAGTGTAGATTCATCAATTGTAATAAATGTACCACTGTGGTGCAGGATGTTGATAGTCTGATATGCTGTGTATATATGGGGACAGGAGGCATATGGGAAATCTCGGTACCTTCCACTCAATTTTGTGGTGAACCTAAAAGTACTTTAAAAATAAAGTCTAGAGCTTCCCTGGTGGCGCAGTGGTTGAGAGTCTGCCTGCCGATGCAGGGGACACGGGTTCGTGCCCCGGTCCAGGAAGATCCCACAGGCCAAGGAGCGGCTGGGCCCGTGAGCCATGGCCGCTGAGCCTGCGCGTCCGGAGCCTATGCTCCACAACGGGAGAGGCCGCAACAGTGAGAGGCCCACATACCGAAAAAAAATAAATTCACAGCCCAATAACACTGATGAACATAGCCACAAAAATCCTCAAAAAAAAAAAATAGTTAACTGAATCCAACAACACATTAAAAGCATCATAAACCATGATCAAGTGGGATTTCTCACAGGGATGCAAGGATTTTTCAATATACACAAAGCAATCAGTGTGATATATGACATCAAAAAATTGAAGAATAAAAACCTTATGATCATCTCAATAGATGCAGAAAAAAAAGCTTTAGACCAAATTCAATAGCCATTTATGAAAAAAGCTCTCCAGAAAGTGGGCATAGAGGGAACCTACCTCAATATAATAAAGGCCATATACAACAACCTCACAGCAAACATCATTCTCAACAGTGAAAAACTGAAAACATTTCCTATAAGATCAGGAACAAGACGAGGATGTCCACTCCTGCCACTTTTATTCAACATAGTTTTGGAAGTTCTAGCCACAGAAAAAGAAATAAAAGGATTCGAATTAGAAAAGAAGTTAAGCCATCACTGCTTACACGTGACATGACACTATACATAGAAAACCCTAAAGATGGCACCAGAAAACTGCTAGAGCTCACCAATGAATTTGGTAAAGTTTCAAGATACAAAATTAATACACAGAAATCTCTTGCATTCTTATACACTAAAAATGAAAGATCAGAAAGAGAAATCAAGGAAACAATCACTATTACCACTGCATCAAAAAGAATAAAATACGTAGCAACAAATCTACCTATGGAGGCAAAAGACCTGTACTCACAAAATTATAAGATACTGATGAAAAAAAGAAAGGTGACACAAACAGATGGAGAGATATATCATGTTCTTGGATTGGAAGCATCAGTATTGTCAAAATGACTATACTACCCAAAGTAATCTACAGATTCAATGAAATCCCAAACAAATTAACAATAGCATTTTTCACAAAATTAGAACAAAAAATTTTACAATTTGTAAGGAAACACAGAAAACACTGAATAGCCAAACAATCTTGACAAAGAAAAACGGAGCTGGAGGATTCAAGATCCCTACCTTCAGACTATACTACAAAGCTACAGCCATCAAAATAGTATGGTAGTGGCACAGAAAAAACAAATACAGATCAATGGAACAGGATAGAAAGTCCAAAGATAAACCCATCCACCTATGGTCACCTAATATATGACAAATGATGCAAGAATATACAATGGAGAAAAGACACTCTCTTCAATAAATTGTACCGGGATAACTGGACAGCTACATGTAAAACAACGAAATTAGAAAATTCTCTAACACCATACACAAAAAGAAACTCAAAATGGATTAAAGACCTAAATGTAATACTGGATTCTATAAAACCCTTAGAAGAAAACATAGGCAGAACACTTTTTTTCTTTAACAACTTTATTGGAGCATAATTGCTTTACAATGTGTTAGTTTCTGCTGTAAAACAAAGTGAATCAGATATATGTATACATATATCGCCATATCACCTCCCTCTTGCGTCTCCCTCCCACCCTTCTAGGTGGTCAAAAAGCATGCAGTTGCTCTCCCTGTACTATGCAGCTGCTTCTCCCTAGTGATAATTTTACATTTGGCAGTGTATATATGTCAATGCCACTTTCTCACTTCGTCCAACCTGACACTTTCCCCTCCCTGTGTCCCCAAGTCCACTCTCTATGCCTGCATCTTCATTCCCATCCTGCCACTAGGTTCATCAGAACCTTTCTTTTTTTTTTTTTTTTAAGAATCCATATATATGTGTTAGCATATGATATTTGTTTTTCTCTTTCTGACTTACTTCAAACTGTATGACAGACTATACGTCCATCCATCTCAATAAAAATAACTCAATTTCATTTCCTTTTTGGCTGAGTAATATTCCATTGTATATATGTGCCACAGCTTCCTTACACATTCATCTGTCGATGGACACTTAGGTTGCTTCCATGTCCTGGTTATTGGAAATAGTGCTGCAATGAACATTCTGGTACATGACTCCTTGAATTATGGTTTACTCAGAGTATATGTCCAGTAATGGGATTGCTAGGTCAAATGGTAGTTCTATTTTTAGTTTCTTAAGGAACCTCCATACTGTTCTCCATAGTGGCTGTATTAATTTACACTCCCACCAACAGTGCAAGAGGGTTCACTTTTCTCCACACCCTCTCCAGCATTTATTGTTTGTAGGTTTTTTGATGATGGCCATTCTGACACATGTAAGGTGATACCTCATTGTAGTATGGATTTGCATTTCTCTAATGATTAGTGATGTTGAGCATCCTTTCATGTGCTTGTGGGAAACCTGTATATCTTCTTTGGAGAAATGTCTATTTAGGTCTTCTGCCCATTTGTGTATTGGGTTGTTTCTGCTTTTGACATTGAGCTGCATGAGCTGCTTGTAAATTTTGGAGGTCAACCCTTTGTCAGTTGCTTCATCTGCAAATATTTTCTCCCATTGTGAGGGTTGTCTTTTCATCTTGTTTATGGTTTCCTTTGCTGTGCAAAAGCTTTAAGTTTCATTAGGTCCCATTGGTTTATTTTTGTTTTTATTTCCATTTCTCTAGGAGGTAGGTCAAAAAGGATCTTGCAGTGATTTATGTAATAGAGTGTTCTGCCTATGTTTTCCTCTAAGAGTTTGACAGTGTCTGGCCTTACATTTAGGTCTTTAATCCATTTTTAGTTTATTTTTGTGTATGGTATTAAGGAGTGCTCTAATTCCATTCTTTTGCATGTAGTTGTCCAGTTTTCCCAGCACCATTTATTGAATAGGCTGTCTGTTCTCCATTGTATATTCTTGCCTCAATTATCAAAAATAAGGTGACCATATGTGCATGGGATTATCTCTGGGCTTTCTATCCTGTTCCATTGATCTATATTTCTGTTTTTTTGTGCCAGTACCATACTGTCTTGATTACTGTAGCTTTGTAGCATAGTCTGAAGTGTGGGAGCCTGATGCCTCCAGCTCCGTTTTTCTTTCTCAGGATTGTTTTGGCTATTCAGGGTCTTTTTTGTTTCCATACAACTTGTGAAAATTTTTGTTCTAGTTTTGTGAAAAACGCCATTGCTAGTTTGATAGGGATTGCATTCAATATATAGATTGGCTGGTATACCCATTTTCACAATGCTGACTCTTCCAATCCAATAACATAGTATATCTCTCCATCTGTTTGTATCATCTTTAATTTCTTTCATCAGTGTCTTATAGCTTGCTGCATACAGGTCTTTTGCCTCCTTAGGTAGGTTTATTCCTAGGTATTTTATTCTTTTTGTTGCAATGGTAAATGTGTTTCCTTAATTTCTCTTTCAGATTGTTCATCACTAGTGTATAGGAATGCAAGGTATTTCTGTGCACTAATTTTGTATCCTGCTATGTTACCAAATTCATTGATTAGCTCCAGTAGCTTCCTGGTAGCATCTTTAGGATTCTCTATGTATAATATCATGTCATCTGTAAACAGTGACAGCTTTACTTCTTTTCCAGTTTGGATTCCTTTTCTTTCTTTTTCTTCTCTGATGGCTGTGGCTAAAACTTCTAAAACGATGTTGAATAATAGTGGTGAGAGTGGGCAACCTTGCCTTTTTTTTATCTTAGAAGAAATGGTTTCAATTTTTCACCATTGAGAACGATGTTGGCTGTGGGTTTGTCATATATGGCCTTTATTATGTTGCGGTAAGTTCCTCTATGTCTACTTTCTGGAGGGTTTTTAACTTAAATGGGTGGTGAATTTTGTTGAAAGCTTTTTCTGCATCTATCGAGATATTCATATGTTTTTTATCCTTCAATTTGCTTATATGGTGTATCACATTGATTGATTTACATATATTGAAGAATCCTTGCATTACTGAGTTAAACCCCACTTCATCATAGTATATGATCCTTTTAATGTGCTGTTGGATTCTGTTTGCTAGTATTTTGTTGAGGGTTTTTGAATCTATGTTTATCAGTGATATTGGCCTGCAGTTTTCTTTCTTGTGACATCTTTGTCTGGTTTTGGTATCAGGGTGATATTTGCCTCGTAGAATAAGTTGGGCCATGTTCCTCCCTCTGCTATATTTTGGAAAAGTTTGAGAAGGATAAGTATTACCTCTTCTCTAAATGTTTGATAGAATTTACCTGTGAAGCCATCTGGTCCTGGGCTTTTGTTTGTTGGAAGATTTTTAATCACAGCCTCAATTTCAGTGCTTGTGATATGTCTGTTTATATTTTCTATTTCTTCCTGGTTCAGTCTCAGAAGGTTGTGCTTTTCTAAGAATTTTCCCATTTCTTCCAGGTTGTCCATTTTATTATCATATAGTTGCTGGTAGCAATCTCTCATGATCCTTTGTATTTCTGCAGTGTTAGTTATTTCTTTTTCATTTCTAGTTCTATTGATTTGAGACTGCTCCCTTTTTTTCTTGATGTGTCTGGCTAATGCTTTATCAATTTTGTTTATTTTCTCCAAGAATGGCTTTTAGTTTTATTGAGCTTTGCTATTGTTTCCTCCACTTCTTTTTCATTTATTTCTGCTCTGATCTTTATGATTTCCTTCCCTCTGCTAATTTTGGTGGTTTTTTGTTTGTATTTCTCTAATTGCTTTAGGTGTAAAGTTAGGTTGATTATTTTAAGTGTTTCTTGTTTCTTGAGGTAGGATTTTACTGTTATAAACTTCCTTCTTAGAACTGCTTTTGCTGCATCCCATAGGATTTTGGTCATCGTGTTTTCATGTCATTTGTTTCTAGGTATTTTTTAATTATCTCTTTGGTTTCTTCCATGATCTCTTGGTTATTTAGTAGTGTATTGTTTAGCCTCCATGTGTTTATATTTTCCACAGAATTTTTCCTATAATTGATATCTAGTCTCATAGCCTTGTTGTCGGAAAAGGTAGTTGATTTGATTTCAATTTTCTTAAAATTGCCAAGGCTTGATTTGTGACCCAAACTGTGATCTATCCTGGGGAATGTTCCATGAGCACTTGAAAAGAGAGTGTATTTTGTTGTTTTGAGATGGAATGTCCTATAAATATCAATTAAGTCATCTCATTTAATGTATCTTTTAAAGCTTGTGTTTCCTTATTTGTTTTCATTTTGGATGACCTGTCCATTGGTTACAGTGGGGTGTTACCCTACTATGGCTTTCTTACTGTCAATTTCCCCTTTTATGGTTGTTAGCATTTGCCTTTTGTATTGAGTTGCTCCTAAGTTGGGTGCATAAATATTTACACTTGTTATGTCTTCTTCTTGGTGTGATCCATTCATCATTATGTAGTGTTCTTCTTTGTCTCTTTTAATAGTCTTTAAAGACTCTTTATCTGATATGGGAATTGTTACTCCAGCTTCTTTTGATTTCCATTTGCATGAAATATCTTTTTCCATCCCCTCACTCAGTCTGTATGTGTCCCTAGGTCTGAACTGGGTCTCTTGTAGACAGCATATATAACGGTCTTGTTTTTGTATCTATTCAACCAGTGTATATCTCTTGGTTTGGGCATTTTTTTCCATTTACATTTAAGGTAGTTATCGATATATATGTTCCTATTACCATTTTCTTAACTGTTTTGTGTTTGTGATTGTAAGTCTTTTCTTTCACTGTGTGTCCTGCATAGAGAAATTTCTTTAGCATTTTTTGTAATGCTGGTTTGGTGGTGCTGAATTCTCTTAACTTTTGCTTGTCTGTAAAGTTTTAATTTCTCCATCAAATGTAATGAGATCTTTGTTGGGTAGAATAATCTTGGTTGTAGAATTTTTCCCTTTCATCACTTTAAATATGTCCTGCCACTCCCTTCTGGCTTGCAGAGTTTTTGCTGAAAGATCAGCCGTTATCCTCAGGGGGATTCCCTTGTGTGTTATTTGTTGTTTTTCCCTTGCTCCTTTTAATATATTTTTCTTTGTATGTAATTTTTTATAGTTTGATTAATATATCTTGACATGTTTCTCTTTGGATTTATCTTGTATGGGAGTCTCTGTGCTTCCTGGACTTGACTGACTATTTCCTTTCCCATGTTAGGGAAATTTTCATCTATAATCTCTTCAAATATTTTTTCAGTCCCTTTCTTTTTCTCTTCTTCTTCTGGGACCCCTACAATTTGAATGTTGGTTAGTTTAATGTTGTCCCAGAGGTCTCTGAGACTGTTCTTAATTCTTTTGTTTTGTTTTGTTTTGTTTTTTCTTTGCAGTATGCAGGCCTCTCACTGTTGTGTCCTCTCCCACTGTGGAGCACAGGCTCTGGACACGCAGGCTCAGTGGCCATGGCTCACGGGCCCAGCTGCTCCATGGCATGTGGGATCTTCCTCGACGGGGCATGAACCCATGTCCCCTGCATCGGCAGGTGGACTCTCAACCACTGCACCACCAGGGAAGCCCTGTCCTCAATTCTTTTCATTCTTTTTTCTTTATTCTGCTCTGCAGTAGTTATTTCCACTATTTTATCTTCCAGGTCACTTATCCGTTCTTCTTCCTCAGTTATTCTGCTATTGATTCCTTCTAGAGAATATTTAATTTCATTTATTGTGTTGTTCATCCTTGTTTGTTTGCTCTTTAGTTCTAGGTACTTGTTAAAAGTTTCTTGGGTCTTCCCTGGTGGCTCAGTGGTTGAGAGTCTGCCTGCCGAAGCAGGGGACTCGAGTTCGTGCTCCGGTCTGGTAAGATCCAACATACCGTGGAGCGGCTAGACCCATGAGCCATGGCTGTTGAGCCTGTGAGTCTGGAGCCTGTGCTCCACAATGGGAGAGGCCACAACAGTGAGAGGCCCGCATACCACAAAAAATATATATATATATTTCCTATATTTTCTCCATTCTATTTCCAAGATTTTGGATCATCTCTGCTGTCATTTCCTTTAATTCTTTTTCATGTAGACTGCCTATTTGTTGTTCTTTTGTTTGTTCTGGTGGGTTTTTGCTTTGCTCCTTTATCTGCTTTGTGTCTCTCTGTCTTCTCTTTTTGGTTAACTTACTGTTTGGGGTCTCATTTTTTTCAGCCTGCAGGTTCATAGATTCTGTTGTTTTTGGTGTCTTCCCCCAGTGGCTAAGGTTGGCTCAGTGGGTTGTGTAGGTTCCTGGTGGAGGGGGTTAGTGCCTGTGTTCTGGTGGATGAGCCTGGATCTTTTCTTTCTGGTGGGCAGGACCACATCCTGTCATGTGTTTTCGGGTGTCTGTGAACTTATATATGATTTTAGGCAGCCTCTCTTCTAATGGGTGGGGTGGTGTTCCTGTCTTGCTAGTTGTTTGACATAGGTTGTCTAGCACTGTAGTCTGCTGTTTGTTGAGTCAATCTGGTAGATAGAGATCTCTGGGAAAGCTTTCCCCATTTGATATCACATGGAGCTGGGAGATCTCTGGTGGAAAAATGTCCCCAACTTAGCTCTTCCATCTCAGATGCACAGGCCTGACACCTGGCTGGAGCACCAAAACCCTGTCAGCCACACAGCTCAGAAGAAAAGGGAGAAAAAAATAAATAAAGAAAAATAAAATAAAATAAAATTTAATAAAATAAAAAATGAAGAAAAATTATTAAAAATAAAAATATTGATAAGTAATAAAAAATTAAAAAATAAAGAGAAAAACCAAACCAAAAAAAAATCCACCAATGATAACACGTGCTAAAATCTACACACACACACACACACACAAAACAAACAAACAAACAAACAAAATAAACGCACAGAGAGAATCCTAGGACAAATGGTAAAAGCAAAGCTGTACAGACAAACACACACAAAGAAGCATACACATACACACTCACAAAAAGAGAAAAAGGAAAAAATATATATATATATAAAGGAGGAGAGCAACCAAATCTATAAACAAATCTACCAACGAAAATAAACTCTAAATTCTAAACTAAGGTAAACATAAAACCAGTAACGAATTATTTTCAGAAAGCAAAGCCCAAGTCTACAGTTGCTCCAAAAATCCGCTGCCTGAATTTTGGGATGAGTTGTTGTCTATTCAGGCATTCCACAGATGCAGGGTACGTCAAGTTGATTGTGATGATTTAATCCACTGTTTCTGAGGCTGATGGGAGAAATTTCCCTTTCTCTCTTTGTTTTCACAGCTCCTGGTGTTCAGCTTTGGACTTGGCCCCTCTGCTGCATTTAGGTTGCCTGAGGGCATCTTTTCTTCACTCAGACAGGACGGGGTTAAGTTAGCAGTTGATTAGGGGGCTCTGGCTAACTCAGGCTGGGAGGGTTGGAGGGAGGGGTATGGAATGTGTGGCGAGCCTCCCGTGGCAGACTCCTGCATGACATTGCAACAGTGTGAGGTGCACAGTGTGTTCTCCTGGTGAAGTTGTCCCTGGGTCGTGGGACCGTGACAGTGGTGCACTGCACAGTCTCTCAGGAGGGGTGGTGTGGATAGTGACCTGTGTTTGCACACAAGCTTCTTGGTGGCTGCAGCAGCAGCCTTAGCATTTCATGCCCATCTCAGGTGTTTGCACTGATAGCTGCAGCTCATGCTCATCTCTGGAGCTCGTTTAGGCAGTGCTCTGAATCGCCTCTCCTTGCACACCCCAAAACAATGGTCTCTTGCCTCTTAGGCAGGTCCAAACTTTTTCCTGGACTGCATCCCGGCTTGCTGTGGCACACTAGCCCCCTTCAGGCTGTGTTCACCAGCCAACCTCAGTCCTCTCCCTGGGATCTGACCTCCGAAGCCCGAGCCTCAGCTCTGAGCCCCCACTGGCCCCAGTGGGTGAGCAGAGAAGCCTCTCAGCCTGGTGAGTGCTTGTCGGCATGGATCTTCTGTGTGGGAATCTCTCCTCTTTGCCCTCTGCACCCCCGTTGCTGTGCTCTCCTTCATTTCTCCAAAGCTTACCCCCACCCCACCCCCCATCTCTGCCAGTGAAGGGGCATCCTAGTGTGTGGAAACTTTTCCTGCTTCAGTGCTCCCTCCCAGAGGGGCAGGTACCATCCCTATTCTTTTGTCTCTGTTTTCTCTTTTTCTTTTGTCCCACCCAAGTACGTGGGGATTTTCTTGCCTTTTGGGAAGTCTGCAGTCTTCTGCCAGCATTCAGTAGGTGTTCTATAGGGGTGGTTCCTCATGTAGATGTATTTCTGATGTATTTGTGGGGAAGTAGATGATCTCCACATCTTACTCCTTCACCATCTTGAAGGTCTCTTCTGCAGCACTATTTTCAACAGCCAGGACATGGAAGCAACCTAAAAGTCCATCAAGGAAGGAATGGATAAAGAAAATGTAGCACAATGTTGTACATATATACAATGGAATATTACTCAGCCATAAAAAGGAACAAAATTGGTTCATTTGTAGAGACGTGGATAGAGTTAGAAACTGTCATACCTAGTGAAGTAAGTCAGAAAGAGGAAGACAAATATCCTATATTAACTCATATATATGGAACCCAGAAAAAATGGTACAGATGATCTTATTTGCAAAGCAAAAATAGAGACACAAACGTAGAGAAGAAATGTATGGACATCAAGGGGGAAACGGATGTGGGATAAATTGGGAGGTTAGCGTTGACATATATACACTATTGATACTATGTATAAAATTGATAACTAATGGGAACCTACTGTATAGCACAGGGAACTCTATTCAGTGCTCTGTGGTGACCTAAGTGGGAAAGAAATCTAAAAAAGAGGGGATATATCTATAAGTATAACTGATTAACTTTGCTGTACAGCAGAATGTAACACAACCTTGTAAAGAAACTATACTCCAATAAAAATTAATTAAAAATATATTTGCTGCCTAACAGTGTTTTAAATAATGTTTTGTTTTCTTACTCCATCTCTTGCTATGACAGCTAGGTTTTGAGGTGTAGATAAAGGAAGAGATGAAAGATCATAAAAATAAAAGAGTAATAAGGGTGTATTCTGGAATATGAAGAATTCTCATGATTTTATTTAAGAATATATTTTTCATGAATATATTTTTTAATAATTACTTAAGTAGATTCTATTTGTTAGGATAAAATATTTGTTTAAAAATTCTTATTAACTGGTTTTTAGTGTTTGTATTATTGTGTAATAATTAATGTCAATAAAGTTCTTCTTTGGGCAGAAAAATAATCTACAAATTTTCAATGCTGGAGAGGGTGTAGAGGAAAGGGAACCCTCCTACACTGTTGGTGGGAATGTAAATTGGTACAGTCACTATGGAGAACAGTATGGAGGTTCCTTAAAAAACAAAAAATAAAGCTACCATGTGATCCAACATTACCACTCCTGGGCATATATCTGAAGAAAACCAGAGTTTGAAAGATACATGCACCCCAATATTCACTGCAGCACTGTTATAATAGCCAGGACACAGAAGCAACCTAAATGTCCATCAAGAGAGGAATGGATAAAGAAGATGTGGTACATGTATACAATGAACTATTACTCAGCCAACAAAAGTGAATGAAATAATGCCATTTTCCATGACATGGATGTATCTAGAGATTGTCATGCTGAGTGAAGTAAGTGAGACAGAAAGATAAATATCATATCATATTGCTTTTATGTTGAATTTAAAATAATGATAGATATTAACTATTTACAAAACAGAAATAGAGTCACAGATGTAGAAAACAAACTTATGGTTACCAAGGAGAAAGGGAGTGAGGGATAAATTGGGAGATTGGGATTGACATATACACTCTACTACATATAAAATAGATAACTGTTAAGAACCTACTGTATAGCACAGGGAACTCTACTCAGTACTCTTTAATGACATATATGGGAAAATAATCTAAAAAAGAGTGGATATATGTATATATATATATATATATATATGTGTATGTAACTGATTCACTTTGCTGTACAGCAGAAGCTAACACAAGATTGTAAATCCTCTGTAATCCAATAAAAATTAATTTAAAAATATATCCAGGGCTTCCCTGGTGGCGCAGCGTTTGAGAGTCCACCTGCCGATGCAGGGGACACAGGTTCGTGCCCCAGTCTGGGAAGATCCCACATGCCATGGAGCGGCTGCCCCCATGAGCTATGGCCACTGAGCCTGCGTGTCCAGAGCCTGTTGCTCCACAACGGGAGAGGCCACAACAGTGAGAGGCCCGCATACCGCAAAAAATAAATAAATAAATAAATAAATAAATATATATATATATCCATACAAAATATGTTAATGGAAGTACTTAATCTACAAAGAAAGTGATTATAGATGCTTATTCAAATCCACAGGAATAAATTACACTAGGACTAATAAACATATGCATAAATATAAATGACACTGTGGTTTTATTTTCTCTTTCTTCCTTTAATTGTGTAAAATAATAATACCAATACTGTATTTTTAGGTATATGTGTATATATACTAAATACTACAGCAACCACGCAAACACCAAATCAAAAAAATGTTATATTCTAAACAATTGGAAATTTTGTAGTGGTTTTATTTGCTTTTGTTCCCCATTCTCCCTGGCATGGTGAGGTCTTATTCTGGAGACAGTGGCAGTCCAGATTTCAATTCTTTCTACAGAACACAAAGAAGTAAAGCCACTCTTATTTGCTAAAGACTAACTAGTCTTTGAACTGTCTGATTGACTGGTTTCTGTTTCCCCTAATTTGGCTATCAGGTGGGGAAAGTTGGAGCCATGGCTGGTGAAAGCAGAAGGGGGCGATAGACACCTGGGTCAAAAAATTACAGGTAGGGCCATAAAAGAGACCATCTAAAGCCCTGAGGGGAATCTGGGCTGAGAATATTTGGAAAATTAAGACATTCAAATGTGATTATGAATACAGAATAACTGAGGAAGCCATATGCAGGTTCAGGCAATAGACATACTCAGAAGAGTTGAAAAGACCTTAAGCATTCATTTTGGGCTGCTTTCTAGGCTCAGAGATTTTCCAGCTAATTGGCAACAGATAAACAAAGAACAGAGCAAGTCTGCAAAAACCTGGGAGATTTGGCCGTTTAAAACAAACAAAAACAACCCAATTATCAACAACAACAAAACATCACAAGGCATACAAAGAAACAAAAACTCATGAAGGAAAAAAAACAGAAAAAATAAATTGGAAGAAACTAGTCCCAGAGGATGCACAAACACTGGAATTGCTAGACAAAGATGTTAAACAAACTCTCTTTAGGGCTTCCCTGGTGATGCAGTGGTTGAGAGTCCGTCTGCCATTGCAGGGGACATGGGTTCATGCCCTGGTCTGGGAGGATACCACATGCCGCGGAGCGGCTGGAACTGTGAGACATGGCCACTGAGCCTGTGAGTCTGGAGCCTGTGCTCTGCAATGGGAGAGGCCACAACAGTGAGAGACCCACGTATCACAAAAAAACAAACAAACAAACAAAAAACTCTCTTTAAATCCCCAAAGAGGTAATGGAAAACATGACAAATAACTAAATAAAATCAGGACAACAATGTATATCCAAAATAATAATATCAACAAAGAGAAATTATAAGAAGAAATAAACTCTGGAGTTGAAAAAATGCTGAATTGAAAAATTCACTAAAATGGTTCAAAACAGATTTGAACAGGCAGAAGAAATAGTTTGAAGACAAAACCATTGAATTTATCAAATCTGAGGAACACACAAAAAATAAAACAATGGAAAAAATTAGCAGAGTCTCATAGAATTTTGGAAAACCATCATGCAGACCAATATTTGCATGAAAGAAGTCTCACAAAGAGAATAGAGAGAGAAAGCTGTAGAGATTATTTGAAGAAATAATGGCCTAAATCATCCCTAATTTGATGTAAGTTGTGAATCTAAAAATTCAGGCAGCTCAATGAATGTTCAGACAGGATAAACTCAAAGAGATTCAGACTGAGACATATAATATTCAAAAAGTCAAAAAAAATTAAGAAAGAATATTGAAAGCAGCAAGAGAAAAGTGACTCATGATGTATAAAAAAGTCTCAATGAAACTATCAGCTGAAATATCAGCAAAAACCTTGGACCTCAGAAAACAGTGAGATGATAAATTTAAACCGCTGAAAGCAGGAAATACAAACCCTGTATCTATAGGATTCTATAGCAGGAAAATTGTCCTTCAAAAATGAGTAGAAAATTAATACATTCCCAGATAAACCAGAGGGAGTCCAATATAACTAGACCTGCAATACAAGAGTTGCTAAT
Source organism: Tursiops truncatus (assembly GCF_011762595.2). Taxonomy (NCBI): domain Eukaryota; kingdom Metazoa; phylum Chordata; class Mammalia; order Artiodactyla; family Delphinidae; genus Tursiops; species Tursiops truncatus. The sequence continues at coordinate 63,719,835 of NC_047055.1, read as the reverse complement.
GAAAGTCCTTCAGATTGAAGTGAAAGGACTCTAGACACTAACTTGAAAACACATGAAAATAGAAATATCTCCAATAAAGTTACATACATGGTAAATTTTAAATAATCTTTATTGTTATTTTGGCTTGTAACTCCACTTTTTATTTTCTACATGATTTAAAACATGAAGCATAAAATTAATTTTAAGTTAAGGGTACATTATGTATAAAAATGTAATTAACATGACATAAATATCATCAGAGCTATATAGGAGAAGATATTGTGAATGTAATTAGAGTTAATTTTATATCAATTTAAATTATATTGTACTTTTAGAATGTCATATGTAATGCTCATGGAAACCACACAAAAAATATCAGTAGAATATGCACAAAACGAAAGGAAATAATAAGGAAATTAAAATGTGTCACTATAAAATTCAGCTACACATAAATGAAAGAAGTAATGGAGAAAATGGGAGACTAAAAAGCTATAAGACTTGTGGAAAATAAATAGCAAAATGCAAAAATAAGTTTTATCAGTCAATACATTAAAAGTAGATATAATATAAACTCCCCAATCAAAAGCATATAGGCAGAATGGATTAAAAAAATGATCTGCCTATGTTATATACCAGAGATTCACTTTAGATCTTAAGACACATATAGTTTTAAATTGAAGGTAGAAAAAAAATCAATGCAAGCAGAAAGAAAAATAGAATGGTAGTGCCTATACTAAATCATAGAAAATAGGCATTAAGTCAAAAATTGTTACAAGAAGCAAAGAACAAGTATATTAATAAGAGGGGTAACTAACCAAGAGCATTAATCAATTAAAATATATATGCAACAACATCAGAACTCCAAAATTTATGAAGCAAACATTGACAGAGCTGAAGGGAGAAATACTGTTCTACATTAAGAATTAGGAATTTCAGTACTCCAATTTCAATAATGGGTAGAACGACCAGATAAAAGATCAGTGAGAAAATATAGCATTGAGCAAAACTATAAAGGCATATCTTGTTTGTCTGTGCTTTGTATTATTGTTCTTAGGGGATACTGTGTTTTTTACAAATAGAAGGTCTGTGGCAACCCTGCATCAAGAAAATTTATCACCATGATTTTCCCAGCAACATTTGCTTACTTCATGTCTCTGTGTGAAATTTTGGTAATTCTCACAATATTTTAAACTTTTTTTATTACTATATTTACGATGATTTGTGATCAGTGATCTTTGATGTTACTATTGTAATTATTTTGGGCCACCACAAACTGTGCTCATACAAGACAGTGAACTTAAATGTGGTGTGAGTTCTGGCTGCTCCACCAACCAACCAGTCCCCCATCTCTCTCCCTCCCTATTCCTTGAGACACCATAATATTGAAATTAGGCCAATTAATAATCTTACAATGACCCTTAAGTGTTCAAGTTAAAGGAAGAGTTGCAAGACTCTCACTTTAAATCAAACTATAGAAACGATTAAGCTTAGTGAGGATGGCATGTCAAAAGTAGAGATAGGCTGAAAGCTAGGCCTCTTGTACCAAATGGACAAGTTGTGAATGCACAGCCAAATTGTGAATGCAAAGGAAGACTTCATAAATGAATTTAAAAGTACTATTCCAGTGAACACACAATGATAAGAGAGTGAAACTGCCTTATTGCTGATATGGATAAGATTTGAGTGGTCTGGATAAAAGATGAAACCAACCACAGCATTCCTTTATGCCACATTCTAATCCAGAGCAAGGTTCTAACTCTCTTCAATGAAGAATAGAAGGCTGAAGATGCAGAAGAAAAGTTTAAAGCTAGCAGGTGTTGGTTCATGAGGTTTAAGGGAAGAAGCCATCTTGATAACATCAAAGTGTAAGTGCTGATGTAGAAGCTGCAAAAAGTTATCCAGAAGATCTAGCTAAGATAACTAATGAAGGTGACTACACTAAATGATAGATTTCAATGTAGATGAAAGATCTTTCTATTGGAAGAAGATGGCATCTAGTACTTTCATAGCTAGAGAGGAGAAGACAATGTCTGACCTCAAACCTTCAAAGGACAGGCTGACTCTCTTGTGAGAGGGTAACACAGCTGGTGAATTTACGTTGAAGCCAATGCTCATTTACCATTCCGAAAATCCTAGGAACCTTAAGAATTATGTTAAATCTACTCTGCATGGGCTCTATAAACAGAACAACAAAGCCTGGATGACTGCACATCTGTTTACAATATGGTTTACTGAATATTTTAAGCTCACCACTGAGACCTACTGGTCAGAAAAAAAGATTCCTTTCAAAATATTACTGTTCACTGAAAATACACCTGGTATCTCACAAGCTGTGATGGAGATGTGCAGGGAGATTAATGTTGCAATGTGTCATTTTGGCTTATTCTCATTTCAAGTCATTTGACTTTCCTTATTATTTAAGAAATACATTTTCTAAGGATATAGCTGCCAAACATAGTGATTCCTCAGATGAATCTGGGCAAAGTAAGTTAAAAGCCTTCTGGAAAGGATTCACTATTCTAGATGCCATTAAGAAAAATTGTAATTCATGGGAAAAGCCAACATATCAACATTAACAGGAGTTTGGAAAAAGTCAATTCCAAGTATAATAGATGATATTAAGTCATTCAAGACTTCAGTGGAGGAAGTGACTCCAGATGTGGTGGAAATGGCAAAATAACTAGAATTATAAGTGGAGCTTGAAGATGTGACTAAATTGCTAAAATCTCATGATAAATCTTTAATGGATGAGGAGTTGCTTCTTATGGATAAGCAAAAAAAAATTGGTTTCTTGAGATGGAATCTAATTCTCTTGAAGATGCTGTGAATATGGTTGAGATGACAACAAAGTATTTGGAATATTAAATAAACATAGTTGGTAAAGCAGTGGCAGAGTTTGAGAGCATTGACTCCAAATTTGAAAGACATTCCTCTGTGAGTAAAATGCTATCAAACTGCATTGCATGATACACAGAAATCTTTTATAAAAGGAAGAGTCAATTGATGAGACAAACTTCACTGTTGTCTTATTTTAAGAAACTGCCAGAGACACCTCAACCTTCAGTTTGACTTTAACATAAGCCATACTAATAGATGTGAGATGATATCTCATTGTTGCTTTGATTTCCATTTCAATAATGATTGGTGATATTGGGCATCTTCATATACATGCTGGCTATTTTTATGTCTTCTTTGGAGAAATTAATATTCAAGTCATTAGTCCAGTTTTAATCAGGTTATTTGTTTTTTACTTTGGTAGAAGTTCTTTAGACACTGGATATTAATCCTTTTCAAATGCATAATTTGCAATGGGAGAAATGTCATCTGATAATTTACTTTTCCAATCTATTAATTATTTCTTCTTCTGTGCAGAAAATGTTTACATTGATGTAATCTTAATTGTCTAAGTTGTATTTTGTTGCTGTGTTTTTGGTTTCATATCCAGGAAAGCACTGCAAATATCAATGTCATGAAGATTTTGCTCCATGTTTTCATTTAGGAATTTTAGACTTCTAGATCATAGTTTTAAATCTTTAATCAATTTTGAGAAAATTTTTGTATATGGTGTAATATAAGGGTCAAATTTCTTTCTTTCTTTCTTTCTTTCTTTCTTTCTTTCTTTCTTTCTTTCTTTCTTTCTTTCTTTCTGCATGTGAATTCCCAACACTCTTAACACTATTTGTTGAAGAAACATTCCTTTCCCCATTGTGTATTCTTGGTAGCCTTGCCAAAATTCAGTTGTCTGTTTATACATAGGATTATTTCTTATTATCTTTGGTCTAAATTCTGTTTTTATGTCTACGACTTACAGTTTTTATTATTCGAGGTTTGTAATATATTTTGAAATGAGCAAGTGTGCTGTTTCCTCCAACTTTGTTCTTCTCTATCAAGATTGTTTTGGCTCTTTCTGGTGTTTTGCATTTCCATATGAATTTCTTTTTATACTGTTGTTAAAAATACCACTAGGATTTTGATAGGGATTGCATTGCCTATGTAGAACAGGTGACAAATAAAGAGAGCAAGAGAGTAAAAGAGGGGAAAAGGAATGATAAAACAGTGAGTAATCAAGTAACAAAATGGCAATAGTAAGTCCTAATCATTAATTACTTTAAATAAAAATAGATTGAATGCCTCAATCGAAAGACATGGAGTGGCTAAATGAATTTTAAATATTTCAACCATTATATGACAAACCCACAGCAAACATCATTCTCAATCATGAAAATTTGAAAACGTTTCCTCTAAAATCAGGACTAAGACAAGGATGTCCATGCTGCCACTCTCATTCAACATAGTTTTAGAAGTCCTAGCCATGACAATCAAAGAAGAAAAAGAAATAAAAGGAATCCAAATTGGGAAAGAAGTAAAGCTGTCACTGTTTGCAGATGACATGATGCTCTACATACAAAATCCTAAAGGTGCTACCAGAAAACTACTAGAGCTCATTAATGAATTTGGTAAAGTTGCAGGATACAAAATTAATACATAGAAATCTCTTACATTCCTATACACTAACAATGAAAGATCAGAGAAGTAAATAAAGGAAACATTCCCCTTTACCACTGCATCAAAAATAATAAAATACCTAAGAAAAAACCTACCTAAGGAGGCAAAAGACCTGTACCCTGAAAACTATATGATGCTGATGAAATAAATCAAAGATGACACAGATGGAGAGATATACCATGTTCTTGGATTGGAAGAATCAATATTGTTAAAATGACTACACTACCCAAAGCAATCTACAGATTCAATGCAATCTCAAATTACCAATGGCAATTTTCACAGAATTAGAACAAAATTTTTACAATTTGTATGGAAACACAAAAGGCCACAAATAGCCAAAGCAATCTTGAGTAAGAAAAATGGAGCTGGAGGAATCAGATTCCCTGACTTTAGACTATTCTACAAAGCTACAGTTATCAAAGAATTATGGTATTGGCACAAAAACAAAAATATAGATCAATGGAACAGGATACAAAGTCCAGGAATAAACCCACTCACCTATCGTCTTCTAATGTATGACAAAAGAGTCAAGAAAATACAGTGGAGAAAAGACAGTCTCTTCAATAAATGGCACTGGGAAAATTGGACAGCTACATGTAAAAGGATGAAATTAGAACACTCCCTAACATCATACACAAAAAGAAACTCAACATGTATTAAAGACCTAAATGTAAGACCAGATACTATAATACTCTTAGAGGAAAACAAGGCAGAACACTCTTTGAGATACATGGCAGCAAAATATTTTTTGACCCACCTCCTAAAGTAATGAAAATAAAAACAAAAATTAAAAATGGGACCTAACTAAACTTAAAAGCTTCTGCACAGCAAAGGACACCATAAACAAGACAAAAATACAACCCTCAGAATGGAGAAAATATTTGCAAATGAAGCAAATGACAAAGGATTAATCTTCAAAACACACAAACAGATCATGCAGCTCAATATCAAAAAAAAAAAAAAAATCAAAAAATGGGTGGAAGACCTAAATAGACGTTTCTCAAAAGAAGACATACAGATGGCAAACAAACACATGAAAAGATGCTCAACATCACTATTATTAGAGAAATGCAAATCAAAACTACAATGAAGTATCACCTAACACTTCTCAGAAAGGCCATCATCAAAAAGTCTACAAACAGTACATGTTGGAGAGGGTATGGAGAAAATGGAACTATTTTACACTGTTGGTGCAAATTTAATTTGATAGAGCCACTGTGGAGAACATTATGCAGGTTCCTTAAAAAACTAAAAATAGAGCTACCATATGATCCAGCAATTCCATTCCTGGTCATTTATCCAGAGAAAATCATAATTTGAAAAGGTACATGCACCCCAATGTTCATTGTAGCACTATTTACAATAGCCAGGAAATGGAAGCAACCTAAATGTCCTTCAACAGAGGAGTGGATAAAGAAAACATTGTACATATATACAATGGAATATTACTCAGCCATATAAAATAATGAAATAATGCCTTTTGCAGCAACATGAATGGACCTAGAAATTGTCATACTGAGTGAAATAAGTCAGACAGAGAAAGACAAATATCATATGATACTGTTTATATATGGAATCTAAAAAAAAGGTACAAATGAACTTATCTACAAAACAGAAATAGAGGTACAGATGTAGAAAATAAACTTATGGTTACCAGGGGTAAGGGGAGCAAGGATAAGTTGGGAGACTGTGAGTTACATATACAAACTACTATGTATAAAATAGATAACTGATAAAGATCACTGTATAGCACAGGGAAATCTACTCAATAGTCTGTAATGATCTGTATGGGAAAATAATCTAACAAAGAGTGGATATATGTGTATGTATAACTGATTCACTTTGCTGTACACCTGAAACTAACACAACATTGTGAATCAACTATACTCCAATCAAAATTTAAATTAAAAAATTCCAGCCGTATGTGGTTTATAGGAGACTCAGATTAGAATTAAGGACACACACAGTCTGAAAATGAGAGGAATGGGAAAATATTCCATGCAGATAATAACTAAAAGAAAGTAGGAGTGAATATATTTACAATAAACAAAATAAAATTTAAGTTAAAAAATGACAAGAAATGAGGAAGGTCATTGTATATTGATAAACTGTCAATGCATCAGAAAGTTATAACAATTAAAAATATATGTGATCCAATATCTGAGCACCTAGACATATAAGCTAATTTTAACAGATCTGAAGGGGGAAATATATGGCAATAAAATAATAGTAGAAGATTTCAAAACCCCATTTTCAATAATGAATAGATCATCCAGACAGAAAATCAATAAAGACACAATAGACTTGAACAGCATAATATACCAAATGCACCTAGCAGACATACAGAGAACATTGCAAACAATAGCAGAAGAATATACACTTTTCTAATGTGGTCACAGAATGTTCTACAAGATAGATTATACATATGTTATGTTAAAAGACAAGCCTCAACAAATTTCAGTAAATTTAAATCTTACTATGTATCTTGTCTGACCAAAATGGAATTAAATAAAAAATCCATCATAAAATGAAAACTGTAAAAATTCACAAATATTTTGAAATTAAACAACACAGTCTTGAAAAAAACATTGGATCAAAGAATAAATCAAAAGTGAAATTAGAATATATATCAAAACAAACAAAAACAAAATTATAGCATATCAAAACATATGAGCTGCATAAAAAGCAGTACTAAGAGAGAAATTTACAGTGATAAATATTAAAATTAAAAAAGAAGAATGATCACAAACAACCTAAATTTACTCCTCAAGAAATTATAAAAAGAAGAACAAAATAAGGCCAAAGTTAGCAGAATGAAGAAAATGACAAAGATTAGAGAAGAAATAAACAAAACAGAATTTTAAATATCAACAAAACTAAGACTTGACTTTTTGAAAAATATATACAAAATTGGCAAACCCTTAACAAAACTAACTAAAAAAAGAAATAATACTCAAAAAATGAAATTAGAAATGCAAGAGGAGACATTACAACTGATACAACAGAAATATAAAAGATTATAAGAGACTGCTATAGACATACTTTGCCAACAAGTTGGCTAACCTAGAAAAAATGAGTAAATTCCTAGAAACATATAATCTATCAAACCTGAATCAAGAAGAAATAGAAAACCTGATTAGATCAATAGTGAAAAGGATTTCATCAGCAATCAAAAATCTCCCAACAGGGAAAATCCTAAGACCAGATGGCCTTACTGGTGAAATTCTACCAAACATTTAGAATTAATACCAATCCTTCTCAAACTTTTCCAGAAAACTGATGAGGACATAATACTTCCAAACTCATTAAACTAGGACAACATTACCTTGATACCAAAGTCAGACAAGGACACTATAAGAAAAGAAAATTACAGGCCTATTTCCCTGATGAACATAGATGGAAATATCCCTCAAAATAACAGCAACCACAACTCAATTGAACATTGACAGGATCATACAACATGGTCAAGAAGGATTTATCCCTGGGATGAAAGGGTGGTTTAATATACTCAAATCAATAATTGTATAATATTACTTAAATACAACGAAGGATAAAAAACATATGATTATCACAATAGATGCAGAAAAAGAATTTGACAAAAGTTAACATGCTTTTGTGATAAAATTTCTGAACAAATTTGGTATAGAAGGAGTGTACATTAGCATAATAAAAGTCATATATGACAAGCCCACAGCTATCATCATACTCAATGGTGAAAAGCTGCAAGCTCTTTCTTTAAGATTAGGAACAAGACAAGGATGTCCACTCTCACCACTTCTATTCCTCATAATACAGAAGTTCTAGCCAGAGCAATTCAGAAAAAAAAAAAAAAGAAAGAAAGAAAAAAAGAAAGATCCTCCAAATCAGAGAAGAAGTAAAATTGCCAGTGTTTTCAGATGGCATTATCTTATATATAAAAAGAAAAAAAAAACTTCACCAAATAAGTATTAAAATAAATAAACCAATTCAGGAAAGTTGCAAGATACAAAATCAACATACAAAACTAAGTTTCATTTCTAAACACTAACAACAAACTATTCCAAAAGACAGTAAGAAAACAATCCCATTTACCATAGCATCAAAAAGAATATAACACTTAGATAAAATTTGAACAAAGGGGTGAAAGATTTGTACAGTAAAGGCTATAAAACATTGATGAACAAAATTGGAAAACACACAAATAAATGGAAATATATTCTGCTCTTATGGATTGGAATAATTAATGTTATTAAAATGTCCACAGTACACAAAGCAATCTACAGATTCAAAGCAATCCCTATTAAAATTCCAATGGCATTTTTCACAGAAATAGAAAGAACAGTTATAAAATTCATGTGGAACCAAAAAAGGCTCGAAATAGCTGAAGCAATTCTGAATAAGGAGAACAAGGCTGGAGGCATTAAATGATTCTTGTTTTTGAATAATATATCCAAGCTATAATAATCAAAAGAGTGTGGTGTTGTGTTGAAAACAGACATGTAGAACAATGAAATAGAATACAGAGCCCAGAAATAAACCCACACATAAACAAACAACTAATCTTTGACAAAGACATCAAGAACACACAATGGATAAAGGACAGTCTTTCCAATAAATGGTGTTGGGAAAACTGAACATCTACATACGAAACAACCAGAACTGGACTCCTCTCTTACACTATACATAAAACTAAACTCAAAATTGATTAAATACTTAAATATAAGACATAAAATCATGAAAATCCTAGGAGAAGACATCAGGGGAAAGCTCCTTGACATTGGTCTTGACAATGAGTTTTTTGGATTTGACACCAAAAGCTCAGACTACCGAAGCAAAACTAAAGTGGGACTATTTCAAACTAGAAAGTTTCTTCCCAGAAAAGGAAACAATCAAGTAAATGAAAAAGCAACCCTTGGAATGGGAGAAAATATTTGTAGATCATATATCCAATAAGAGGTTAAAATCCAAAATACATTAAGATTTTATATAATCAATAGGAAAAAACAAATAACCCAATTAAAAATATGCAAATGACCTGAATAAACATTTCTCAAAATAAGATATACAAATAGCCAACAGGTATATGGAAAAATGCTCAAAATCACAAATCATCAGAGAAATGCAAATAACAGTCCCAATAAAATGTCATCTCACATCTATTAGGTTATCTATTATCAAAAAGTCAAAGGATAACAAGTGTTGCCAAGGGAAAAGAGAGAAACTTGTGAAATATCAGTAGGAATGTAAATTGATATAACTACTATGGAAAACAATATCAAGGTTCATAAAAAAAAATTAAAAAGTAGTACTACCATATGAGCCACTGATCCCACTTTTGGGTATATTCTCAATGAGATATCTGCACCTTTCTGTTCATTGCAGCATTATTCATAGTAGCCAAGATATGGGAACAACACTAATTGTACCTAGATGAATGAATGTATGGAGAAAATGTTTTATATATATATAGATGTCCTGCCATTTGTAAAAATATGGATGAACTTGGAGGACATTCTGCTAAGTGAAATAAACCATAAACAGAAGTGAAATATGATTTCACTTATATGTGGGATCTAAATAAACTGAACTCAGAGAAACAGAGTAGATTGGTGGTTACCAGGGACTAAGGGGAGTGGGGAAAATGGGGTAGGGGTGTTGGTCAAAAGATACAAACTTCCAGTTATAAGATGAATATGCTATGGGAATTTAATATACAGCATCATGACTATAGCTAACAGTATGGTATTATATACTTGAAAGAACTTAAATGTTCTTATCACAAAATTGTTAATTATGTGAGATGAAGAAAGTGTAAACTAACCTTATGATGGTAATCATTTTATAATGTATATGTTTATCAAAACATCATGTTTTACACCTTACATATGTACAATTTCTATTTGTCACTAATACTTCAGTAAATGTGGGACAAAAAAAAAAACCCAGTGACAACTCAGGCATCCTTGGCGGGATTATAAACTTTACATACACTCTGCAAAATATTTTAGCGGTTTCTCTTAAAACTAAAATTGCAGTTGTCATATGAGTAAACAACTGAACTATTTGGCAATTTATCCCAGCATATTAAAAATGTATGTTCCCACAAAACCTCTCCATAAATGATTACAAGTTTGTTCACAAAAGCCACAACCTGGAAATGACACATATCTTTCAAAGTGTGAATGATTAAAGTAAACATAGCACACTTATAACATAGAATGTTCTCTGCAATAAAAAGGACCAATCTATTGATACATGCAAGAGTTTGAATCAATCTCCATGGAATTATATTGAGTGAAAAAAACTCATTCTCAAAAGGTCACTGTATTATTCTGCATGGACTGCCATAGCAAAATATCACAAACTGGGCGGCTTAAACAAAAAACACTTACTTTTTCACATTTCTGGAGATTTTAAGTCCAAGATCAGGATGTTAGCAGGGGTGGTTTCTGGAAAGAATTCTCTTTTTAGAAAGTAGAGTGTCACATTCCCCCTGGACTTCCCATGGCCTTTCCTCTGTGTGCACGTGGAGAAAGAGAGCAATCTCTGGTGTTTATTCCTCTTCTTATAAGAGCACCATCTTACAGAATTATGGACCCACCCTCATTTAAAGTGAATTACTTCATGAAAGGCCCTATCTCCAAATACTGTCACATTAGGGGTTGGGATTTCAACATACAAATTTTGAAAGAACATGTCAGTCCATAATAGTCTGCCCTCTGACTCCACAGACTTTGGGTCCTATTCTCATGTGAAATACATTCACTCCATTCCAACAGCCCCGAAAATCCTTTACCCATTTCAGCACTAATTTCATGTTCAAAGTCTCTTCTATATATCATGTAAATCAGGTATGGGTGAGATTCAATGTATAATTTATTCTGAGGCAAATTCTCTCCAGCTGTGACCCTGTGAAACCAGAGAAGAAATGTGCTCCAAAATACAATGGTGGGACAGGAATAGGATATACATTCTCATTCCAAAAAATGAAATTGAAAACCACTTAAGGGTGATGGGTCCCAACCTAGTCCAAAACGTAACAGGTCAAATCCCATTAGAACTTACTCTTTTTCTTGCAATAGTAAATGGGAGTATTTCCTTAATTTCTCTTTCATATATTTCATCATTAGCATATAGGAATGTAAGAGATTTCTGTGCATTAATTTTGTATCCTGCTATTTTACAAATTCATTGATTAGTTCTAGTAGTTTTCTGATAGAGTCTTTAGGATTCTCTATGTATAGTACCATGTCATCGGCAAACAGTGACAGCTTTACATCTTTTCTGATTTGGATTCCTTTTATTTCTTTTTCTTCTCTGATTGCTGTGGCTAAAACTACCATAACTGTGTTGAATAATAGTGGTGAGAGTGGGCAACCTTGTCTTCTTCTTGATCTTAGTGGAAAAGGTTTCAGTTTTTCACCATTGAGGACGATGTTGGCTGTGGGTTTGTCATATATGGTCTTTATTGTTTTGAGGTAAGTTCCCTCTATGCCTACTTTCTGGAGGGTTTTTATCACAAATAGGTATTGTATTTTGTCAAAAGATTTTTCTGCATCTATTGAGATGATCATATGGTTTTTCTCCTTCAACTTGTTAATATGGTGGATCACATTGAATGATTTGCGTATATTGAGGAATCCTTGTACTCTGGGGATAAAACCCAAATGATAATTGTTTATGATCATTCTAATGTGCTTTTAGATTCTGTTTCCTAGTATTTCGTGAGGAGTTTTGTATTTATGTTCATCAGTTTTATTGGCCTGTAGTTTTCTTTCTTTGTGACATCTTTGTCTGGTTTTGGTATCAGGGTGATGGCAGTCTCGCAGAATGAGTTTGGGCATCTGCCTCCCTCTGCTATATTTTGGAAGAGTTTGAGAAAGGTAAGTTTTAGCTCTTTTCTAAATGTTTGATAGAATTCACCTGTGAAATCATCTGGTCCTGCATTTTTGTATGTTGGAAGATTTTTAATCACAGTCTCAATTTCAGTGCTTGTGATTAGTCTGTTTACATTTTCTGTTTCTTCCTGGTTCTGTCTCTGATGGTTGCACTTTTCTAAGAATTTTCCCATTTCTTCCAGGTTGTCCATTTTATTGGAATATGGCTGCTTGTAGTAATCTCTCATAATCCTTTGTATTTCTGCAGTGTCAGTTGTTACTTCTCCTTTTTCATATCTAATTCTATTGATTTGAGTATTCTCCCCTTTTTTTCTTGTTCAGTCTGGTTAATGGTTTATCAATTTTTTTTTAACTTCTCAAAGAACCAGCTTTTAATTTTATTGATCTTTACTATTGTTTTCTTCATTTCTTTTTCATTTCTGTCTGATCTGATCTTTATGATTCCTTTACTTCTGCTGACTTTGGGGTTCTTTTGTTTTTCTTTCTCTAATTGCTTTAGGTGTAAGTTTAGGTTGTTTATTTGAGATGTTTCTTGCTTCTTGAGGTAGGAATATACTGCTATAAACTTCCCTCTTAGAAATGCTTTTGCTGTATCCCATAGGTTTTGGATCATCCTGTTTTCATTTTCATTTGTTTCTAGGTATTTTTGGATTTGCTCTTTGATATCTTCATTGATCTCTTGGTTTTTAAGTAGTGTATTGTTTAGCCTCCATGTGTTTGTATTTTTTACAGGTCTTTTCTTTTTATTGATATCTAGTCTCATAGCATTGTGGTTGGGAAAGATACTTGATACAATTTCAATTTTCTTAAACTTTCCAAGGCTTGATTTGTGACCCAAGATATAATCTATCCTGGAGAATGTTCCATGAGCACTTCAGAAGGAAGTGTATCCTGTTGTTTTGGGATGGAATGTCCTGTAAATAAAAATTAATGCTTGTTTAATGTATCCTTTAAAGCTTGTGTTTCCTTATTTATTTTTATTTTGGATGATCTGTCCATTGGTAAAACTGGGGTGTTAAAGTCCCCTCCTATGATTTTGTTACTGTTGATTTCCTCTTTTATGGCTGTTAGTATTTGCCTTATGTATTGAGGTGCTCCTATGTTGGGTGCATAAATACTTACAATTGTTATATCTTCTTCTTGGATTGATCCCTTGATCAATATGTAGTGTCCTTCTTTGTCTCGTAATAGTCTTTGGGGTTTTTTTTGACAAATAGACAAAACGTCTATTTTGTCTGATATGAGAATTGCTACTCCAGCCTTCTTTTGATTTCCATTTGAATGGAATATCTTTTTCTATCCCCTCACTTTCAGTCTGTATGTGTCCCTAGGTCTGAAGTGGGTCTATTGTAGACAGCATATATATGGGCCTTGTTTTTATATCCATTCAGGCAGTCTATGTCTTTTGGTTGGAGCATTTAATCCATTTACATTTAAGGTAATTATCGATATGCACGTTCCTATTACCATTTTCTTAATTGCTTTGGGTTTGCTATTGTAGGTCTTTTCCTTCTCTTGTGTTTCTTGCCTCGAGAAGTTCCTTTAGCATTTGTTGTAAAGCTGGTTTGGTGGTGCTGAACTCTCTTAGCTTTTGCTTGTCTGTAAAGATTTTAATTTCTCCATCAAATCTGAATGAGGTCCTTGCTGGGTAGAGTAATTGTGGTTGTAGGTTTTTCCATTTCATCACTTTAAATATGTCCTGCCACTCTGCTCTGGCCTGAAGAGTTTCTTCTGAGAGACCAGTTGTTAACCCAATGGGAATCCCTTGTATGTTATTTGTTTTATTTCCCTTGCTGCTTTTAATATTTTTTCTGTGTATTTAATTTTTGATAATTTGACTGATATGTGTGTTGGCGGGTTTCTCCTTGCCTTTATCCTGTATGGAACTCACTGTGCTCCCTGGGCTTGATTAACTATTTCCTTTCCCATATTAGGGAAGTTTTCAACTAAAATCTCTTCAAATAGTTTCTGAGTCCCTTTCTTTTTCTCTTCTTATTCTGGGACCTCTATAATTCGAATGCTGGTGTGTTTAATGTTGTCCCAGAGGTCTCTGAGATTGTCCTCAATTCTTTTCATTCTTTATTCTGCTCTGGAGTAGTTAGTTCCCCTATTTTATTGTCCAGGTCACTTATCCGTTCTTCTGCCTCAGTTATTCTGCTATTGATTCCTTTTAGAGAATTTTTCATTTCTTTTCTTTTATTTATTTATTTTGTGATACGCAGGCCTCTCACTGCTGCAGCCCCTCCTGTTGAGGAGCACAGGCTCTGGATACACAGGCTCTGCGGCCATGGCTCACGGGCCCAGCCGCTCCGCAGCATGTGGGATCTTCCCAGACTGGGGCACGAACCCATGTCTCCTGCATCAGCAGGCGGAGTCTCAACCACTGTGCCACCAGGGAAGCCACACTTTATTTATTTTGTTGTTCATCTTTATTTGTTTTCTCTTTAATTCTTCTAAGTCCTTGTTAAATGTTTACTATATTTTCTCCTTTCTATTTCCAAGGTTTTGGATCATATTTATTATCATTACTGTGATTTTTTTTTTTCTGGTAGACTGCCTATTTCCTCTTCATTTGTTTGGTCTGGTGGGTTTTTACCTTGCTCCTTCATCTGCTCTTTGTTTTTCTGTCTTCTCATTTTGCTTAACGTACTGTGTTTGGGGTCTCCTTTTTGCAAGCTGCAGGTTCGTAGTTCCCTTTGTTTTTGGTGTCTCCCTACAGTGGCTAAGGTTGGTTCAGTGTGTGGGTTGTGTAGGCTTCCTGGTGGAGGGGACTAGTGCCTGTGTTCTTGTGGATGAAGGTGGATCTTGTCTTTCTGGTTGGCAGGACAATGTCCAGTGGTGTGTTTTCGTGTGTCTGTGACCTTATGATTTTAGGCAGCCTTTCTTCTAATGGGTGGTGGTGTGTTCCTGTCTTGCTAGTTGTTTTGCATAGGTTTTCCAGTACAGTAGCATGCTGGTCGTTGAGTGGAGCTGGGTCTTAGCATTGAGATATAGATCTCTGGGAGAGCTTTTGCTGTTTGATATTACATGGAGCCATGAGGTCTCTGGTAGACCAATGTCCTGAGCTTGGCTCTCCCACCTCAGAAGCACAGACCTGACACCTAGCCAGAGAGCACCAAGACCCTTTCAGCTACTTGGCTCAGAAGAAAAGGGAGAAAAAAAAGAAAAAAAGAAAATAATGTTAATAAAATAAAAACTAAGCATTAAAAATATTTTTAAAAATAAATAGTAATTTAAGAAAAAGGGAGAGGATAGAACCAAACCAAATAATAAATCCACCAATGATAACAAGTGCTAAAAACTATACCAAAAAAAAACCCAAAACAAACAAAAAACAAAAAAAGACAGACTGAACCCAGGACAAATGGTAAAAGCAAAGCTAGACAGACTAAATCACACAAAGAAGCGTACACATACACACTCTGAAAAAGAGAAATATATATATATATATATCATTGCTCCCAAAGTTCACCACCACAATTTTTTGGATGATTCTTTGTCTATTCATATATTCCAGAGATGCAGCGTACATCAAGTTGATTGTGGAGATTTAATCTGCTGCTCCTGAGGTTGCTGGGAGAAATTTCCCTTTCTCTGCTTTTTTCGCACAGCTCCTGGGGTTCAGCTTTGGATTTGGCCCCACCTCTGCATGTAGGTCTCCTGAGGGCATCTCTTCTTTGCTCAGACAGGATGGTATTGAAATAGCAGCTGATTATGGGATTCTGGCTCACTCAGGCTGGGGAAGGGAGGGGTATGGAATGTGGGGCGAGCCTGCGGTGGCAGAGGCCAGTGTGAAGTTGCAATAGCCTGAGGCGCACTTTGTGTTATCCTGGGGAAATTGTCCCTGCATTACATGACCCTGGCAGTGGTGCTCTGCCCAGGTTCCCAGGAGGGAGTTATGGGTAGTGAACTGTTCTTGCACACAGGCTTCTTTGTGGCTGCAGCAGCAGCCTCAGTGTTTCATGCCTGTTTCTGGGGTCCGCTCTGATAGCTGCAGCTCGCACCAGTCTGTGCAGCTTGTTTAAGCAGTGCTCTGATCCCCTCTCCTTGCGCCCCCCAAGACAATTGTGTCTTGCCTCTTAGGCATGTCCAGAATTTTTCCCGACTCCCTCCCGGCTAGCTGCGGCACACTAGCCCCCTTCAGTCTGTGTTCACACAGCCAACCCCAGTCCTCTCCATGGGATCTGACCTCTGAAGCCTGAGCCTCAGCTCCCAGCCCTCACCTGCCCCGGCCGGTGAACAGACAAGCCTCTTGGGCTGGTGAGTGCTGGTTGGCACTGATCCTTTGTGCAGGAATCTCTCCACTTTGCCCTCTACACCCCTGCTGCTGAGTTCTCCTTCGTGGCTCCAAAACTTCCCCCTCCCCCATCTCAGCCAGTGAAGAGGCTTCCTAGTGTGTGGAAACTTTTCTTCCTTCACAGCTCCCTCCCAGAGGTTCAGGTTCCATACCTATTCCTTTGTCTATGTTTTTTCTTTTCTTTTTCCCTACCCAGGTACGTGGGGAGTTTCTTGCCTTTGGGGAAATCTGAGGTCTTCTTCCATTATTCAGTAGGTGTTCTGTAGGAGTTGTTCCACATGTAGATGTATTTCTGATGTATTTGTGAATAGGAAGGTGATCTCCATGTCTTACTCTTCTGCCATCTTGAAGGTTTCTCCCCCATTAGATCTTAAGACTTAATAATAATCCTCTTTGCTGGATGCTCTGTCCCCCAGGCCCACTGGAGTAATGACCTCACCTTCTCTACCCTGTGTGGTGACCATTCCCCCTTGGCCATGTGTGGTTACTGCTGCTGAGGGTCTGGCTGGATACCACCTGAGCCACTGAAACAGAAGGTGTAGCCTCATCCTCTGAAACTAAAGGAGAAATAGCCCTGCCTCTTGGGTCTATGCATTCTAAGTCTGTGGTGGCATTTATTACCTTACTGATCTCTGAATCACCCTCAGTGTCATTCTTCCTTATTACTAAAGGATAAGGCATGTTTGAAGCCAGATATTTCTATTATCCCATCCTTCCTTCTGCTAAGATGTCTGATTAAAATGGGTAATCTCTTAATGGAGTGATTGTCCAGCCATATTGTTGGAGCTTTCCCCAGAACACACTTTCTCATTTTTATTTTGCAATATGGATAGGCTGGGAAATTTCCAAATATTTAAATCTAGAATCCTTTGGTTTGATAATTGTTTTATTATTTGTATTTCTCTCCTCTCACATTTTACAATTAGCCATAAGGAAAACCCAGACTGAAATTTCAGCCTTTGACTTAGTAATCTCCTCAGCTAAGTTTCTAAGTTTATCACAAACAAATCTACTTTCCCCCAAACAGTAGAACATAATTTGACCAAGTTCTTTGCCACTTTTAAAAAAGGATCACCTTTACTCCAATTTCCGATAGCATGTTTCTCATTTTTGTCTGAGATTTCACTAGAAGTATCTTTAATTTTTATATATCTAATAACATAGTGTTCATGATGATATATGCATTCTCTAAGATAATAGACTCTACATTTCTCTTTTCTCTCTGAGCTTTCACAAGAATCAACTTTAATGTCCATGTTTCTAACAGTCCCTACAATTCAATCTAGCCTTTTTCTAGCATGCATCTCAAAGCTCTTGTAGCTTCTACCCATCATCCAATTCCAAAGACAATTCTACACTTTTTTTTAGATGTGTTACAGCAGTACCCTAGATCTGGTACCAAAATCTATATTAGTCTGTTTGGGCTGCCATAACAAAATACCACAGATAATGCGGCTTAAACAGCAAACATTTATTTTTTCACAGCTCTGGAAACTGAAAGACCAAGATTAAGGTGCTAGTAGGATTAGTTTCTAGTGAGATCTCTCTTCTGGATTGCAGGCAGCCATCACTGACTGTATACTTACATGGCCTTTTCTCTATGCATGAACTGAGAGAGAGCTCTGGTATTTCTTCCTTTTCTTATAAAGACACCAGTCCTGTCAAATTATTGTCCCACCCTTATGACCTCAATTGACATTAACTGCTTCCGTAAAGACCCTATTAGTATGTATAGTCACATTGTGGATTAGGGTTTCAACATATGAATTTGGGGGTGAAAATTCAGTCAATAACATTAAAATACTTTATAATTCCATAGAATAGTTCTATTTAAATGACAAAGTTAAAGAAATGGAGATAAAATTAATGATGTTGATGTGTCAGGGATAACTGGAGGTTGGGGGGTAGGGAGATGAGTATGTCTGTAAAAGGGCAACAAGAGGGATCTTTGTGGTTTTAGAACTGTTTTATATCTTGATTATGCCAATGTAATTATCCTGGTTGTGTTATTGTACCAAATTTGAAAGAAGGAAATTGGGTAAAGGATACACGTACTGTCTCTATATTATTTCTTACAACAGCATGTGAACCTTAATTTTCTCAAAATAAACAATTTAATTTAAAAATATATATTTTCTAATTATGTCCATTGCAGAAAACTAAAAACAATGACACACCCAGCATCAGTAAACTCCCCTGGCACTGAAATCATAGTTTCAACATAATATTGCCTACTAATGATGACAGAACTCTTTGGAGAAATGGCTGACATTTATTTATTGTTTTACCATCTTTATTGGG
The DNA here is from genome assembly GCF_011762595.2 of Tursiops truncatus. Classification (NCBI taxonomy): domain Eukaryota; kingdom Metazoa; phylum Chordata; class Mammalia; order Artiodactyla; family Delphinidae; genus Tursiops; species Tursiops truncatus. The sequence goes on along the minus strand of NC_047055.1, from coordinate 63,700,875 downwards.
GTATAATTTCTTTACAATGGTGTGTTACTTTCTGCTTTATGACAAAATGAATCAGTCATACATATACATATGTTCTCATATCTCTTCCCTCTTGTGTCTCCCTCCCTCCCACCCTCCCAATCCCACCCCTCCAGGCAGTCACAAAGCACCAAGCTGATCTCTCTGTGCTATGCAGCTGCTTCCCATTAGCTATCTACCTTACGTTTGGTGGTGTATATATGTCCATGCCTCTCTTTCACTTTGTCACAGCCACCCTTCCCCCTCCCCATATACTCAAGTCTGTTCTCTAGTAGATCTGTGTCTTTATTCCTGTTTTACCACTAGGTTTTTCATGACATTTTTTTTCTTAAATTCCATATATATGTGTCAGCAGACGGTATTTGTCTTTCTCTTTCTGACTTACTTCACTCTCTATGACAGATTCTAGGTCTATTCAACTCATTACAAATGGCTCAATTTCATTTCTTTTTATAGCTGAGTAATATTCCATTGTATATATGTGCCACATCTTCTTTATCCATTCATCTGATTATGGGCACTTACGTTGTTTCCAACTCTGGGCTATTGTAAATAGAGGCACAATGAACATTTTGGTACATGACCGTTTTTGAATTATAGTTTTATCAGGGTATATGCCCAGTAGTGGGATTGCTGGGTCATATGGTAGTTCTATTTGTAGATTTTTAAGGAACCTCCATACTGTTTTCCATAGTGCCTGTACCAATTCACATTCTCACCAGCAGTGCAAGAGTGTTCCCTTTTCTTCACACTCTCTCCAGCATTTACTGTCTCTAGACTTTTTGATGATGGCCATTCTGACTGGTGTGAGATGATATCTCATTGTAGTTTTGATTTACATTTCTCTAATGATTAATGATGTTGAGCATTCTTTCATGTATTTGTTGGCAGTCTGTGTATCTTCTTTGAAGAAATGTCTATTTAGGTCTTCTGCCCATTTTTGGATTTGGGTTGTTTGTTTTTTTGTCATTGAGCTGCATGAGCTGCTTGTAAATTTTGGAGTTTAATCCTTTGTCAGTTGCTTCATTTGAAAATATTTTCTCCCATTCTGAGGGTTGTCTTTTGGTCTTGTTTATGGTTTCCTTTGCTGTGCAAAAGTTTTGAAGTTTCATTAGGTCCCATTTGTTTATTTTTGTTTTTATTTCCATTTCTCTAGGAGGGGGGTCAAAATGGATCTTGCTGTGATTTATGTCATAGAGTGTTCTACCTCTGTTTTCCTCTAAGAGTTTGATAGTGTCTGGCCTTATATTTCGGTCTTTAATCCATTTTGAGCTTATTTTTGTGTTTTGTGTTAGGGAGTGATCTAATCTCATACTTTTACATGTAGCTGTCCAGTTTTTCCAGCACCAGTTATTGAAGAGGCTGTCCTTTCTCCACTGTACATTCCTTCCTCCTTTATCAAAGATAAGTTGACCATATGTGAGTGGGTTTATCTCTGTGCTTTCTATCCTGTTCCATTGATCTATCTTTCCATTTTTGTGCCAGTACCATATTATCTTGATTACTGTACCTTTGTAGTACAGTCTGAAGTCAGGGAGCCTGATTCCTCCAGCTCCATTTTTCATTCTCAAGATTGCTTTGGCTATTCGGGGTCTTTTGTGTTTCCATACAAATTGTGAAATTTTTTGTCCTAATTCTGTGAAAAATGCCAGTGGTAGTTTCATAGGGATTGCATTGAATGTGTAGATTGCTTTGGGTAGCAGAGTCATTTTCACAATGTTGATTCTTCCAATCAAAGAACATGGTATATCTCTCCATCTATTTGTATCATCTTTAATTTCTTTCATCAGTGTCTTATAATTTTCTGCATACAAGTCTTTTGTCTCCTTAGGTAGGTTTATTCCTAGATATTTTATTCTTTTTGTTGCAGTGGTAAATGGGAGTGTTTTCTTGATTTCACTTTCAGATTTGTCCTTATTACTGTATAGGAATGCCAGAGATTTCTGTGCATTAATTTTGTCTCCTGCTACTTTACAAATTCATTGTTTAGCTCTAGGAGTTTTCTGGTAGCATCTTTAGATTCTCTATGTATACTATCATGTCGTCTGCAAACAGTGACAGCTTTACTTCTTCTTTTCTGATTTGGATTCTTTTATTTCCTTTTCTTCTCTGGTTGCTGTGGCTAAAACTTCCAAAACTATGTTGAATAAGAGTGGTGAGAGTGGTCAACCTTTTATTGTTCCTGATCTTAGTGGAAATGCTTTCAGTTTTTCACCATTGAGGACGATGTTGGCTGTGGGATTGTCTTATATGGCCTTTATTATGTTGAGGAAAGTTCCCTCTATGCCTACTTTCTGCTGGTTTTTTATCATACATGTGTGTTGAATTTTGTCAAAAGCTTTCTCTGCAAATATTGAGATGATCATATGGTTTTTCTCCTTGAATTTATTGATATGGTTTATCATATTGATTGATTTGCGTGTGTTGAAGAATCGTTGCATTCCTGGAATAAACCCCACTTGATCATGTGTATGATCCTTTTAATGTGCTGTTGGATTTTTTTGCTAGTATTTTGTTGAGGATTTTTGCATCTATGTTCATCAGTGATATTGACCTGTACTTTTCTTTCTTTGTAACATCCTTGTCTGGTTTTGATATCAAGGTGATGGTTGCCTCATAGAATGAATTTGGGAGTGTTCCTCCTTCTGCTGTATTTTGGAAGAGTTTGACAAGGATAGGTGTTAGCTCTTCTCTAAATCTTTGGTGGAATTTGCCTGTGAAGTCATGTGTTCCTGGGCTTTTGTTTGTTGGAAGATTTTTAATCACAGTTTCAATTTCAGTGTTTGTGATTGGTCTGTTCATATTTTCTATTTCTTCCTGATTCAGTCTTGGCAAGTTGTGCATTTCTAAGAATTTGTCCACTTCTTCCAGGTTGTCCATTTTATTGGCATAGTTGCTTGTAGTAATCTCTCATGATCTTTTGTATTTCTGCAGTGTCAGATGTTACTTCTCCTTATTCATTTCTAATTCTATTGATTTGAGTCTTCTCCCTTTTTTCTTGATGAGTATGGCTAATGGTTTATCTATTTTGTTTATCTTCTCAAAGAACCAGCTTTTAGTTTTATTGATCTTTGCTATTGTTTCCTCCATTTTTTTTCGTTTATTTCTGATCTTATTTTTATGATTTCTTTCCTTCTGGTAACTTTGGCATTTCTTTGTTCCTCTTTGCTAATTGCTTTAGGTTCAAGGTTAGGTTGTTTATTCGAGATGTTTCCTGTTTCTTAAGGTGGGCTTGTATTGCTATAAACTTCCCTCTTAGAACTGCTTTTGCTGCATCTCATAGGTTTTGGGTCATCGTAGCTACATTGTCATTGTTTCTAGGTATTTGTTTTAAATTTCCTCTTTGATTTATTCAGTGATCACTTTGTTATTAAGTAGTGTATTGTTTAGCCTCCATGTGTTTGTATTTTTTTACAGATCTTTTCCTGTAATTGTTATCTAGTCTCATAGCATTGATGTCTGAAAAGATACTTGATACAATGTCAATTTTCTTAAATTTACCAAGGCTTCATTTGTGACCCAATATATGATCTATCCTGGAGAATGTTCCATGAGAGGGAGGGGCACGGAGTGCGGGGCGAGCCTGCGGTGGCAGAGGCTGGCGTGACGTTGCACCAGCCTGAAGCCCACCGTGCGTTCTCCCAGGGAAGTTGTCCCTGGATCCTGGGAACCTGGCAGTGGTGGGCTGCACAGGCTCCCCGGAAGGTGGGTGTGGATAGTGACCTGTGCTCACACGCAGGCTTCATGATGGCAGCAGCAGCAGCCTTAGGGTCTCCTGCCCGTCTCTGGGGTCTGTCCTTTTAGGGGTCTACACTTTTAGCCGCTTTTAGCACCCATCTCTGGAGCTCTTTAAACAGCGCTCTTAATCCCCTCTCCTCGCGCACCAGGAAACAAAGAGGGAAGAAAAAGTCTCTTGCCTCTTCAGCAGCTCCAGACCTTTTCCCTGACTCCCTCCCGGCTCTCCATGGTGTACTAACCCCTTCAGGCTGTGTTCACGCCGCCAACCCCAGTCCTCTCCCTGCGCTCAGACCAAAGCCCAAGCCTCAGCTCGCAGCCCCACCCACCTCGGCGGGTGAGCAGACAAGCCTCTGGGGCTGGTGAGTGCCAGTCGGCACTGATCCTCTGTTGGGGAATCTCCCTGCTTTGCCCTCTGCACCTGTGTTGCTGCGTTCTCCTCTGCGGCTCCAAAGATCGCCCCCCTCCACCACCTGCAGTCTCCTCCCGGGAAGGGGCTTCCTAGTGTGTGGAGACCTTTCCTCCTTCACAGCTCCCTCCCACTGGTGCAGGTTCCATCCCTATTCTTTTGTCTCTGCTTTTGCTTTTTCTCCTTTGCCCTACCCACGTACGTGGGGAGTTTTTTGCCTTTTGGGAGGTGTGAGGTCTTCTGCCAGCATTCAGTAGGTGTTCTGTAGGAGTTGTTCCACGTGTAGATGTGTTTCTGGTGTATCTTTTCCTCCTTTCTCTTTCTCTCTGGGTTTGGACAGGCTTTAAGCTGATTTCTTGTATGGACAAAACAAGTAGAAAATTATACAGGAGAGTCTTGTTATATTTTAAAGCAATGAGTCTAGTAGACTACCAGATTCATAACAGGATTATTCCAAAGCCATCCCAACGAGATTTCACTGGCCAGGAATGGAACAATTTGAATATTAATAAGAATAATAACTCTAACAAATTGAAACATGTCAGATACCTTTGAAATAATTAGTTAATAATGACAATAAAAATGGAAATCTTTGGTCACCTTTAGGAGATGTAACAACTCAAATTATCATTTTTAAAACTAGTAAGTAACGAGAAATAATATAAAATACATAACAAGTAAGGACCTACTCTATAGCACAGGGAACTCTACTCAATGCTCTATAATGACCTATATGGGAAATGAACCTAAAAAAGAGTGGGTATATGTATATGTATAACTGATTCACTCTGCTGTACACCTGACTAACACAACATTGTAAGTCAACTATACTCCAATAAAAATTTTAAAAAACAAGGAATAAACCACACACCCAGTGTTTCCTACAAAAACCATACTTCTGGATCACTGCCTGATGAAATAGAATTTCTTCCACAGACATATTTCAATAAATAAATAATGTGTTATGAATGCTCCAATTAATAAATGAAATTACAATTAAAATGATAACATTTATGTGTGGAATCTAAAAAAAATGATGCAGGTGAACTTGTTTACAGAACAGAAACAGACTCACAGACTTAGTGGGTGGGTTTGCAGTTGCCAAAGCCAAAAAGATGCGGGGGGAGAGATGAATTGGGAAGTTAGGATTGGCATATGTACACTACTATATGTAAAATTGATAATTGACAGGGACCTACTGTATAGCACAGGGAACTATACTCAATATTCTATAATAATTTATCTGGGAAAAGAAGCTGAAAAAGAATAGATACATAAATATGTATAACTAAATCACTCTGCTGTATATCTGAAAGTAACACAAAATTGTGAACAACTGTATTACAACATAAAGTATTTTTAAGAAAATAAGGATATTGCATATCATTTTTATGATCTGAATTTTTATAATGTATGTATGTATTTTCCATTAAATATTTTTCAATGCCCCCCAAAATTATAGTGGTAGTCACACAAGTTCAAATACACACACACACACACACACAATCAATATCTTGTGATTCCTAATGAATTAATCAAATGATGATCAATTGCTTCCATAATTGCAAAGAAGAGACAAATATTATGTACCCTCTGATGGAATTATAAATGACCACCTATGAAGTGTTATTGAATACATCTTACACATGAATTTGAGGAGGCTCCAGATCTAAATTAGAGTTTAGAGGGAATACAGTGGACAGAGGAACATATTAAATGCCAAATAGAAAAATCCAGATTGTGGGAAAAATGCTTCATTTTTCAAGCAATTGAATGACCCTGTGTCTGTAACTAATAAATTGCAATGCTAAAAGAGAAAAGGAGGATGAAGAGAAAAAGAAACCAGAAAGTTAAATGGGACTTAGGGAAATATCAGCCACTCACAATGCATAGACATTACTCTGATTCTGACTCAAGCAAACTGCAAAAAAGAATACATTTGAGAAATTTCATCAGTGATATATTGTTAATTTTTATATGTTATAATAGTGTTATTTGTAAGACTAAAAAGAGCCCTTATCTTTGTGAAATACATGCTAGCATATTGATGAAGGAAATGTTATAATATCTGAGATTGGTTTTAAAATATTCCTAAAGGAGAAGAGAGTGGAAGTATAGGTAAAACAAGATAGGCTATAACAAAAAATTTGTTAAAGCTAAGTGGTAGGTACTTGGTTTATTATACTATTATCTCTACTTCTGTATATGTTTGAAATTTCCCATAATTACAATACTAATTTAAAAAAGGAAATCATTGAATATATGTTGACTGACCACAAGAGAAGGATAAAATTGTTAAAAATATGAAAATGAGAAACACCTCTATATATGTAGAACAAAGAAATGTGTTTTTATTTTTTACTTTTATTTTTTTAACATCTTTATTGGAGTATAATTGCTTTATAATGGTGTGTTAGTTGCTGCTTTATACCAAAGTGAATCAGTGATACATATATCCCAATATCTCTTCCCTCTTGCATCTCTCTCCCTCCCACCCTCCCTATCCCACCCCTCTAGGTTGTCAGAAAGCACTGAGCTGAGCACCCTGTGCTTTGTGGCTGCTTCCCACTAGATATCTATTTTATATTTGGTAGTGTATATATATATCCATGCCATTCACTCACTATGTCCCAGCTTACAGTTCCAACTTCCTGTGTTCTCAAGTCCATTTTCTAGAAGGTCTGCGTCTTTATTCCTGTCTTGACCCTAGTTTCTTCATGACTCCCTTTTTTTTTTTAGTTCAATAGACATAAGTTAGCATATGGTATTTGTTTTTCTCTTTCTGACTTACTTCACTCTGTATGACAGACTCTAGGTCAATCCACCTCACTACAAATAACTCAATTTTGTTTCTATTTATGACTGAGTAATATTCCACTGTACATATGAGCCACATCTTCTTTATCCATTCAGCTGTTGATGCACACTTAGGTTGCTTCCGTTTCCTGGCTATTGTAAATAGAGCTGCAATGAACATTGTGGTACATGACTTCTTGAATTATGGTATTCTCAGGGTATACGCCCAGTAGTGGGATTGCTAGGTTGTATGGTAGTTCTATTTTTTGCTTTTTAAGGAGCCTCCATATTGTTCTCCATAGTGCCTGCATCAATTTACATTCCAACCAAGAGTGCAGGAGGGTTCCCTTTTCTCCACACCCTCTCCAGCATTTATTGTTTGTAGATTATTTGATGATGGCCATTCTGACCATTGTGAGATGATATCACATGTAGTTTTGATTTGCATTTCTCTAATGATTAAAGATGTTGAGCATTCTTTCATGTGTTTGTTCTCAATTTGTATATCTTTTTTGGAGAAATGTCTATTTAGGTCTTCTGCCCATTTTTTGATTGGGTTGTCTGTTTTTCTGATATTGAGCTGCATGAGCTGCTTGTAAATTTTGGAGATTAATCCTATGTCAGTTGCTTTATTTGTAAATATATTCTCCCATTCTGAGGGGTGTCTTTTGGTCTTGTTTATGGTTTCCTTTGCTGTGCAAAAGCTTTTAAGTTTCATTAGGTCCCATATGTTTATTTTTATTTCCATTACTGTAGGAGGTGGATCAAAAAATATCTTGCTGTAATTTATGTCAAAGAGTGTTCTTCCGATGTTTTACTCTAAGAGTTTTATAGTGTCTGTTCTTACATTTAGGTCTCTAATCCATTTTGAGTTTATTTTTGTTTATGGTGTTAAGAAGTGTTCTAATTCCATTCTTTTACATGTAGCTGTCCAGTTTTCCCAGCACCACTTATTGAAGAGGCTGTCTTTCTCCATTGTATATTCTTGCCTCCTTTATCATAGATAAGGTGACCATATGTGCATGGGTTTACCTCTGGGCTTTCTATCCTGTTCCATTGATCTATATATATATATATAGATTTTTTTTTTTTGCCAGTACCATACTGCTTTGTTTACTATAGCTTTGTAGTATAGTCTGATGTCAGGGGCCTGATTCCTCCACCTCCGTTTTTCTTTCTCAAGATTTCTTTGGTTATTCCAGGTCTTTTGTGTTTCCATACAAATTGTGAATTTTTTTGTTCTAGTTCTGTGAAAAATGCCAGTGGTAATTTGATAGGGATTGCACTGAATCTGTAGATTGCTTTGGAAGGTATTGTCATTTTCACAATGTTGATTCTTCCAATCCAAGAACACGGTATATCTCTCCATCTATTTGTATCATCTTTAATTTCTCTCATCAGTGTCTTATAATTTTCTGAATACTGGTTTTTGTCTCCTCAGGTAGGATTATTCCTCAGTGTTTTATTCTTTTGTTGCAATGGTATATAAGAGTGTTCTTAATTTCATTTTCAGATTTTTCATCATTAGTGCATAGAATACAAGAGATTTCTGTGCATTATATGTGGATCCTGCTACTTTACCAAATTCGGTGATTAGCACTAGTAGTTTTCTGGTAGCATCTTTAGGATTCTCTATGTATAGAACCATGTCATCTGCAAACAGTGACATGTCTGATTTGGATTTCTTTTCTGTCTGATTTGGATTCCTTTTATTTCTTTTTCTTCTCTGATTGCTATGGCTAAGACTGCCATAAATATGTTGAATTATAGTGGTGAGAGAGGGCAACCTTCTATTGTTCCTGATCTTATTGAAAATGGTTTCAGTTTTCACCATTGACAATGATGTTCACTGAGGGTTTTTCATAAATGGCCTTTTTTATGTTGAGGTAACTTCCCTCTATGTCTACTTTCTGGAGGGTTTTCTTCATAAATCGGTGTTGAATTTTCTTGAAAGTTTTCTCTGCATCTATTGAGATGATCATATGTTTTTTCTCCTTCAATTTGTTAATATGGTATATCACGTTGATTGATTTGCATATAATGAAGACCCTTGCATTCCTGGGATAAATCCCACTTGATCATGGTGTATGATCCCTTAAAGTGTGGTTGGATTCTGTTTGCGAGTATTTTGTTGAGGATTTTTGCGTCTATTATGTTCATCAATGATATTGGCCTGCACTTTTCCTTCTTTGTGACATCTTTGTCTGGTTTTGGCATCAGGGTGATGGTGCCCTCATAGAATGAGTTTGGAATTGTTCCTCCCTCTGCTGTATATTGCAAGAGTTTGAGAAGGATAGGAGTTAGCTCTTTTCTAAATGTTTGGTAGAATTCACCTGTGAAGCCATCTGGTTCTGGGCTTTTGTTTGTTGGAAGATTTTTAACCACAGTGTCAATTCCAGTGCTTGTGATTGGTCTGTTCATATTTTCTATTTCTTCCTGCTTCAGTCTAGGGAGGTTGTTCATTTCTAACATTTTCTAAGAATTTGTCCATTTCTTCCAGGTTGTCCATTTTATTGGCATATAATTGTTTGTAGGAATCTCTCATGACCCTTTGTATTTCTGCAGGGTCAGTTGTTACTTCTCCTTTTTCATTTCTAATTCTATTGATTTGAGTCCTCTCCCTCTCCCTCTTTTTCTTGGTGAGTCTGGTTAATGGTTTATCAATTTTGTTTATCTTCTCAAAGAAACAGCATTTAGTTTTATTAAACCTTACTATTGTTTCTTTTATTTCTTTTTCATTTATTTCTGCTCTGATCTTTATGCTTTCTTCCCTTCTGCAAACGTTAGGGATTTTTTGTTCTTCTTTCTCTAATTGGTTTCAGTGTAAGGTTAGGTTGTTTATTTGTGATGTTTCTTGTTTCTTAAGGTAGGATTGTATTGCTATAAACTTCCCGCTTAGAACTGCTTTTGCTGCATCCCTGTAGTTTTTGGGTGGCCATGTTTTCACTGTCATTTGTTTCCAGGTTTTTTTTTGTTTTTTCTTTTTCTTCTTCTTTTTTTTTTTTTTTTTGCAGTATGCGGGCCTCTCACTGCTGTGGCCTCTCCCATTGCGGAGCACAGGCTCCAGACGCACAGGGTCAGTGGCCATGGCTCATGGGCCCAGCCGCTCCATGGCATGTGGGATCCTTGCTGACCAGGGCATGAACCCATGTTCCCTGCATCGGCAGGCGGACTCTCAACCACTGCACCACCAGGGAAGCCCTGTTTCTAGGTATTTTTTACTTTCTTCCTTGTTTTCTTCAGTGATCTCTTGGTTATTAAGTAGTGTATTGTTTTGCTTCCATGTGTTTGTATTTTTTACATATTTTTTCCTATAATTGATATCTAGTCTCAGAGCATTGTGATCAGAAAAGATACTTAGATGCTTTCAACTTTCTTAAATTTAACAAGGGTTGATTTGTGATGCAAGATATAATCTATCCTGGAGAATGTTCCATGAGCACTTCATAAGAAAGCCTATTCTGTTGTTTTTGGATGGAATGTCCTATAAATATCAAATAAGTCCATCTTGTTTAATGTATCATTTAAAGCTTGTGTTTCCTTATTTATTTTCATTTTGGATGGTCTGTCCACTGGTGAAAGTGGGGTGTTAAAGTCCCCTACTATGAATGTGTTACTGTTGATTTCCCCTTTTAGGGCTGTTAGTGTTTGCCTTATATATTGAGGTGCTCTTATGTTGGGTGCATAAATATTTACAATTGTTATGTCTTCTTCTTGGATTGATCCTTTGATCATTATGTAGTGTCCTTCTTTGTCTCTTGTAATAGTCTTTATTTTAAAGTGTATTTTCTCTCATATGAGAATTGCTACTCCAGCTTTCTATTGATTTGCATTTGTATTGAGTATCATTCTCCATCCCCTAACCTTTTGTCTATATGTGTCCCTAGTTCTCAAGTGGGTCTCATATATACAGCATATATATGGGTCTTGTTTTTGTATCCATTCAGCCAGTCTATATCTTTTTGTTGGAGCATTTAATCCATTTACATTTAAAGTAGTTATCGATATGTATGCTGCTATCACCATTTTCTTAATTGTTTTGGGTTTGTCATTGTATTTCTTTTCTTTCTCTTGTGTTTCCTGCCAAGAGAAGTTCCTTTAGCATTTGTTGTAAAGCTGGTTTGGTGGTGCTGAATTCTCCTACCTCTCGCTTGTCTGTAAAGGTTTAAATTTCTCTGTCAAATCTCGATGAAATATTTGCTGGGTAGAGTAATCTTGGTTGTAGATTTTTCACTTTCATCACTTTAATTATGTCCTGCCACTCCCTTCCGGCTTGCAGTTTCTGCTGAAAGATCAGCTTTTAACCTTATGGGGTTTCCCTTATATGTTATTTGTTGTTTTTCCCTTGATGCTTTTAATATTTTTTCTTTGTATTTAATTTTGATAGTTTGAATAATATGTGTCCTGGTGTGTTTCTCCTTGGATTTATCCTGAATGGGACTCACTGTGCTTCCTGGGTTTCATTAACTATTTCCTTTCACATATTAGGGAAGTTTTCAACTATAATCTGTTCAAATATTTTCTCAGTCCCTTTATTTTTCTCTTGTTCTTCTGACACCCCTAAAATTCGAATGTTGGTGCATTTAATGTTGTCCCAGAGGTCTCTGAGACTGTCCTCAATTCTTTTCATTCTTTTTTTCTTTATTCTGCTCTGGAGTAGTTATTTCCACTATTTTATCTTCCAGGTCACTTATCTGTTCTTCTGCCTCAGTTTTTCTGCTATTGTTCTTTTCTAGAGAATTTTAAATTTCATTTATTGTGTTGCTCATTATTGTTTGTTTCCTCTTTAGTACTCCTAATTCCTTGTTAAATGATTCTTGTATTTTCTCCCTTCTATTTCCAATATTTTGGATCATCTTTAGTATCATTATTCTGAATACTTATTCAGGTAGACTGAAAAGAAATAAAATAAAATAACATACTTATTAAAATAAAAAAATAATTTTTAAATTTTTTAAGTAATTAAAAAGAAAGAAAGAAAAGGGCAACCAAAGCAAAAATCACATCCACCAATGATAACAAGTCTTAAAACGCATACTAAGAAAAAAAAATCGGGCAGACAGAACCCTAGGACAAGTAGTAAAAACCAAGCTATACAGACAAAATCACACACAGAAGCATACACATACACATTCACAAAAAGAGAAAAATGGAAAAAGTATATATATATATTTTCAACTTTTCTCTTTTTTTGAGTGTGCATATGTATGTTTCTGTGTGTGATTTTTGTCTGTAAAGCTTTGTTTTTACTACTAGTTTTAGGGTTCTCTCTGTCCGTTTTTTTGATTTTTGTCTTTTGTTTTGTTTTGTTTTAGTATAGTTCTTAGCACTTGTAATCATTGGTGGATTTCTTTTTTGGTTTGGTCTCCCTTGTCTTTCTTTTTCTTAAAATTAATTTTAAATTTTTAATTTTTTTTTAATATTTTTTATTTTACAAACTTTTTTATTTTATTTTATTTCATTTTATTTTATTTTACATTTTTTTCTTTCTTCTTTTTCTACGTTATATTCTGAGCCGTGTGCATAACAGGCTCTTGGTGCTACAGGCACGTGTCCGGGCTTTGCCTCTGAGGTGGGAGAGCCAAGTACAGGATTTTGGTCCACAAGAGACCTCCTAGCTCCGTGTAATGTCAAACAGTGAGAATCTCCCAGAGATCTCCATTTCAATGCCAAGATCCAGCTCCACTCAACGACCAGCAAGCTACAGTGCTGGACACCCTATGCTGAGCAAAAAGACAGACAGGAACACAACTCCACCTATTAGCAGAGAGGTTTCCTAAAATTATAATAAGGTCACAGACATCCCAAACACACCAGGAGTCATCGACCTGCCCAGCAGAAAGACAAGGTCCAGCCTCATTCAACAGAACACAGGTACCAGTCCCCTCCAACAGGAAGGCTAAACAACCCATTGAACCAACCTTAGCCACTGCAGACAGACAACAAAAACAATGGGAACTACAAACCTCTAGGCTGCAAAAAGCAGATTCCAAACACAGTAAGTTAAGCAAAATGAGAAGACAGAGAATACCACTGGAGATGAAAGAGCAAGATAAAAACCCATTAGACCAAACAAATGAAGAGGAAATAGGCAGTCTACCTGAAAAAGAATTCAGAATAATGTTAGTAAAGATGATTCAAAATCTTGGAAATAGAATGGAGAAATTACAAGAAACTTTTAACAAGGATTTCGAAGATAAAGAGCAAAGAAACAAGGATGAACAACACAATAAATGAAATTTAAAATTCTCTGGAAGGGAACAATAGCAGAATAACTGAGGCAGAAGAATGGATAAGTGTCCTGGAAGATAAAATCATGGAAAGAACTACTGCAGAGCAGAATTTAAAGAAAAGAATGAAAATAATTGAGGACCATCTCAGAGACCACTGGGACAACGTTAAACACACCAACATTTGAATTTTAGGGGTCCCAGAAAAAGAAGAGGAAAAGAAAAGCACTGAGAAAATATTTGAAGAAATTATATTTGAAAACTTCCCTAATATGTGAAAGGAAATAGTTAATGAAGCCCAGGAAACACAGCGAGTCCCATACAGGATAAATCCAAGGATTAACACGTCAAGATACATATTAATCAAAGTATCAAAAATTAAATACAAAGAAAAAATATTACAAGCATCAAGGGAGAAACAACAAATAACATACAAGGGAAACCCCATAAGGTTAAAAGCTGATCTTTCAGCAGAAACTCTGCAAGCCAGAAGGGAGTGGCAGGATATATTTAAAGTGATGAAAGGGAAAAACCTACAACAAAGATTACTCTACCCAGCAAGAATCTCATTCAGATTTGACTGAGAAATTAAAACCTTTACAAACAAGCAAAAGCTAAGAGAATTCAGCACCACTAAACCAACTTTACAACAAATGCTAAGGGATTTTCCCTAGGCAGGAAACACAAGAGAAGTATAAGACCTACAGTAACAAACTCAAAACAATTAAGAAAATGGTAATAGGAACATACATATCGATAATTACCTTAAATGTAAATGGACTAAATGTGCCAACCAAAAGACATAGACTGGCTGAATGGATTCAAAAACAATACCCATATATGTGTTGTCTACAAGAGACCCACTTCAGACCTAGGGACACATACAGACTGAAAGTGAAGGGATGGAAAAAGATATTCCATGAAAATTCAAATCAAAAGAAATCTGGAGCAGCAATTCTCATATGAGAGAAAATAGACTTTAAAATAAAGATTATTACAAGAGACAAAGAAGGACCCTACATAATGATCCAGGGATCAATCCAAGAAGAAGATATAACAATTGTAAATATTTATGCACCTAACAAAAGAGCACCTCAGTACATAAGGCATATACTAACAGCCCTAAAAGGGGAAATCAACAGTAACACAATCATAGTATGGGACTTTAACACCCAACTCTCACCAGAGGACAGATCATCCAAAATGAAAATAAATAAGGAAATACAAACTTTAATGTTACATTAAACAAGATGGACTTAATTGATAGTTATAAGACATTCCATCCAAAAACAACAGAATACACATTCTTCTCATTTTCTCATGGAACATTGTCCAGGATAGATAATACCTTGGGTCACCAATCAAGCCTTGTTAAATTTAAGAAAATTGAAATCATATCATGTATATTTTCTGACCACAACACTATGAAACTAGATATCAATTTCAGGAAAAGAATCTGTAAAAAATATAAACACATGAAGGCTAAAAAGTACGCTACTTAATAACCAAGAGGTCATGGACGAAATCAAAGACAAAATAAAAAAAATACCTAGAAACAAATGACAATGAAAACAAGGCAACCCAAATCCTATGGAATTCGGCAAAATCAGTTCTAAGAGGTAAGTTTATAGCAATACAATTCTAATTTAAGAAACAAGAAGTATCTGAAATAAACAACCTAACCTTACACCTAAAACAATTCAAGAAAGAAGAACCAAAAAACCCAAAAGTTAGCAGAAGGAAAGAAATCATAAAGATCAAATCAGAAATAAATGGAAAAGAAATGAAGAATCAATAGCAAAGATCAATAAAACTAAAAGCTGGTCCCTTGAGAAGATAAACAAAATTGATAAACCATTAGCCAGACTCATCAAGAAAAAAGGGAGAAGACTCAAATCAATAGAATTCAAAATGAAAAAGGAGAATTAACAACTGACACTGCAGAACACAAGGAACATGAAACGTTACTACAATCAACTATATTCCAATAAAATGGACAATGTGGAAGAAATGGCCAAATTCTCAGAATTACACAACCTTCCGTGACTGAACAAGGAAGAAATGGAAAATATGAACAGACCTATCACAAGCAGTGAAATTGAAACTGTGATTTAAAAATTTCCAGTAGGGAGTTGAGGAAGATGGCAGAAGAGTAAGATGCGGAGATTAACTTCCTCCCCACAGATACATCACAAATACGTGAAACTGCCCCCATAGAACACTCACTGAATGCTGGCAGAAAATCTCGGACCTCCTAAAAGGGAAGAAACTCCCCACGTTCCTGGGTAGGGCAAAAGAAAAACCAGAGACAAAAGAATAGGGATGGGACCTGCACCAGTGGGAGGGAGCTATGAAGGAGGAAAGGTTTCCACACACTAGGAAGCCCCTTCATGGGTGGACACTGTGGGTGGCAGAGAGGGGAAGCTTTGAAGCTGCAGAGGAGAGCACAGCAACAGCGGTGTGGAGGGCAAAGTGGAGAGATTCCCACACAGAGGATCGGTGCCGACCAGCACTCACCAGCCTGAGAGGCTTGTCTGCTCATACGCCGGGGTGGTTGGGGCTGGGAGCTGAGGCTCGGGCTTCAGTCAGATCGCAGAGAGAGGATTGGGTTTGGCAGTGAGAGCACAGGCTGAAGGGGTTAGTGCACCACAGCTAGCTGGGAGGGAGTCTGGGAAAAAGTCTGGACCTCCCGAAGAGGCAAGAGACTTTTTCTTCCCACTTTGTTTCCTGGTGCGGGAGGAGAGGGGATTTTTTTTTTTTTTTTTTTTTTTTTTTGCGGTACGCGGGCCTCTCACTGCTGTGGCTTCTGCCGTTGTGGAGCACAGGCTCTGGATGGGCAGGCTCAGCAGCCATGGCTCACGGGCCCAGCCGCTTTGCGGCATGAGAGATCTTCCCACACCGGGGCACGAACCCGTGTCTCCTGCATCGGCAGGTGAACTCTCAACCACTGCACCACCAGGGAATCCCAGGAGAGGGGATTAAGAGCGCTGCTTAAAGGAGCTCCAGAGACGGGTGCGAGTTGCAGCTAAAAGCGTGGACCCCAGAGACGGGCATGAGATGCTAAGGCTGCTGCTGCCGCCACCAAGAATCCTGTGTGCAAGCACAGGTCACTATCCACACCTCCGTTCCGGGGAGCCTGTGCAGCCTGCCACTGCCAGGGTCCCGGGATCCAGGGACCACTTCCCCGGGAAGAACACACAACGCGTCTCAGGCTGGTGCAATGTCACGCTGGCCTGTGTCACCGCAGGCTCGTCCCGTACCCCTCCCTCCCCCTGGCCTGAGTGAGCCACAGCCCCCGAATCAGCTTCTGCTTTAACCCCGTCCTGTCTGAGCGAAGAACAGACGCCCTCAGGCGACCTACATGCAGAGGCAGGGCCACATCCAAAGCTGAAAACCGGGAGCTGTGCGAACAAAGAAGAGAAAGGGAAATTTCTCCCAGCAGCCTCAGGAGCAGCGGATTAAATCTCCACAGTCAACTTGATATACACTGTATCTGTGGAATACCTGAATAGACAACAAATAATCCCAAATTGAGGAGGTGGACTTTGAGAGCAAGATATATTATTTTTTCCCCTTTTCCTCTTTTTGTGAGTGTGTATATGTATGCTTCTGTGTGAGATTTTGTCTGTATATCTTTGCTTTCACCATTTGTCCTAGGGTTCTTTCCATACGTTTTTTGTTTTTTACTTTAAAAATTATTTTTCTTAATAATTGTTTTTTATTTTAATAACTTTATTTTATCTTTATTTTATTTTACTTTATCCTCTTTCTTTCTTTCTTTCTATTTTTTCTCCCTTTTATTCTGAGCCATGTGGATGAAAGGCTCTTGGTGCTCCAGCCAGGAGTCTGTGCTGAGCCTCTGAGGTGGGAGAGCCAACTTCAGGACACTGGTCCACAAGAGACCTCCCAGCTCCACGTAATATCAAACAGGGAATATCTCCCAGAGATCTCCATCTCAACACCAAGACACAGCTTCACTCAATGACCAGCAAGCTACAGTGCTGAGCACCCTATGCCAAACAAGAAGCAAGACAGGAACTGTCTTATAGTTTTCTGCATAGAGGTCTTTTGTCTCCCTAGGTAGATTTATTCCTAGGTATTTTATTCATTTTGTTGCAATGGAAAATAGGAGTGTTTCCTTAATTTCTCTTTCAGATTTTTCATCTTTAGTGTATAGGAATGCAAGAGATTCTGTGTATTAATTTTGTATCCTGCAAGCTTACCAAATTCATTGATTAGTTCTAGTAGTCTTCTGGTGACATTTTTAGGATTTTCTATGTATAGTATCATGTCATCTGCAAAGAGTTACAGTTTTACTTCTTCTTTTCCAATTTGTTTTCCTTTTATTTCTTTTTCTTCTCTGATTGCCATGGCTAGGACTTCCAAAACTCTGTTGAATAGTAGTGGCAAGAGTGGACATCCTTGTCTTCTTCCTGGTCTTAGAGGAAATGCTTTCAGTTTTTCACCATTGAGAATGGTGTTGGCTGTGGGTTTGTCATATATGGTCTTTATTATGTTGAGGTAGGTTCCCTCTTTGCCCACTTTCTGAGAGTTTTTATCATAAATGGGTGTTGAATTTTGTCAAAAGCTTTTTCTGCATCTATTGAGATGATCATTTGGTTTTTATTCTTCAATTTGTTAATATGGTGTATCACCTTCATTTGTGTATATTGAAGAATCCTTGCATCCCTAGGATAAATCCCATTTGATAATGGTGTATGATCCTTTTAATGTGTTGTTAGATTCTGTTTGATTGTTATTTTGTTGAGGATTTTTGCATTTATATTCATCAGTGATATGGTTCTGTAATTTTTTTTTGTAGTATCCTTGTCTGGTTTTGGTATAAGGGTGATGGTGGCCTCATAGAATGAGTTTGGGAGTGTTCCTTCCTCTGGAATTTTTTGGAAGAGTTTGGGAAGGATGGGTGTTAGCTCTTCTCTAAATGTTTGATAGAATTCACCTGTGAAGCCATCTGGTCCTGGACTTTTGTTTGTTGGAAGATTTTAAAACACAGTTTCAATTTCATTACTTGTGATTGGTCTGTTCATATTTTCTATTTCTTCCTCGTTCAGTCTTGGAAAGTTATACCTTTCTAAGAATTTGTCCATTTCTTCCAGGTTGTCCACTTTATTGGCATAGAATTGCTTGTAGTAGTCTCTTAGGATGCTTTGTGTTTCTTGGTGTCTGTTGTAAGTTCTCCTTTTTCATTTCTAATTTTATTGATTTGAGTCCTTTCCCTCTTTTTCTTGATGAGTCTGCTAATGGCTTATCAATTTTGTTTATCTTCTCAAAGAAACAGCTTTTAGTTTTATTGATCTTTGCTATTATTTTCTTTGTTTCTATTTCATTTATTTCTGCTCTGATTTTTATGATTTCTTTCCTTCTGCTAACTGTAGGTTTTGTTTTTTATTCTTTCTGTAGCTCCTTTAGGTGTAAGGTTAGATTGTTTTTTTGAAGTTTTTCTTGTTTCTTGAGGTAGGATATTATTGCTATAGACTTCCCTCTTAGAACTGCTTTTGCTGCATCCCATAGGTTTTGGAGCATTGTGTTTTCATTGTCATTTGTCTCTAGGTATTATTTGATTTCCTCTTTGATTTTTTCAGTGATCTTTTGGTTATTAATAATGTATTGTTTAGCCTCCATGTGTTTTTGTTTTTCCTTTCTTTTCCCTGTAATTTGTTTATAATCTCATAGCGTTGTGGTCAGAAAAGGTGCTTGATATAATTTCAATTTTCTTAAATATACTGAGGCTAGATTTGTGTCCCAAGATGTGATTTATCCTGTAGAATGTTCCATGTGCACTTGAGAAGAAAGTGTAATCTGCTTTTTTGGATGGAATATCCTATAAATATCAATTAAATCTATCTGGTGTATTGTGTCATTTAAAGCTTGTGTTTCCTTATTAATTTTCTGTCTGGATTATTTATCCATTGGTGTAACTGAGGTGTTAAAGTCCCCCACTATTATGTTATGGTCAATTTCCTCTTTTATAGCTGTTAGCATTTGCCTTATGTATTGAGGTGTTCCGATGTTGGGTGCATATATATTTATAATTGTTATATCTTCTTCTTGTACTGATCCCTTTATCATTATGTAGTGTCCTTCCTTGTCTCTTTTAACATTCTTTATTTTAAATTCTATTTTATCCGATATGAGTATTGCAACTCCAGCTTTCTTTTGATTTCCATTTGCATGGAATACCTTTTCTTATCCCCTCACTTTTGGTCTGTATGTGTCCCTAGGTCTGAAGTGGGTCTCTTGTAGATACGGGTCTTGTTGTTGTATCTTTTCAGCAAGTCTCTGTCTTTTGGTTGGAGCATTTAATCCATTCACATTTCAGGTAATTATAGATATGTTTGTTCCTGTTACCATTGTCTTAATTGTCTTAGAGATATTCCTTTAGCATTTGTTTTTGAGTTGTTTTGGTGGTGCTGAATTATCTTAACTTTTGTTTGTCTGTGAAACTTTTGATTTCTCTATCGAATCTGAATGAGATCCATGCTGGGTAGAGTAATCTTGGTTGTAGGTACTTTCCTTTCATCACTTTAAATATATCATGCCATGCCCTTCTGGCTTGTAGAGTTTCTGCTGAAAGATCACCTGTTAACTTTATGGGAGTTCCCTTATATATTATTTGTCATTTTTCCCTTGTTGCTTTTAATAATTTTTCTTTATGTTTAATTTTTGTCAAATTTATTACTATGTATCTCGTCATGTTTCTCCTTGGGTTTATCCCGCTTGGGACTCTCTGCACTTCCTGGACTTGGGCGGCTATTTCCTTTCTCATGTTAGGGAAGTTTTTGACTATAATCTCTTCAAATATTTTCTCGGGCCCTTTCTCTCTCTCTTCTCCTTCTGGGACCCATATAATGCGAATGTTGGTGTGTTTAATGTTGTCCCAGAAGTCTATTTGGCTGTCTTCATTTCTTTTCATTCTTTTTTCTTTATCTTATTCTTTATGTCTTTATTTCATTCTATTTTTCTTATTCTTTAATATTTTATCTAATATTTCTTATTTCTTTATTTCTTATTTCTTTATTTTATTTATTTCTTTATTTTCTTTATGTTCTATGGCAGTGAATTCCATTCTGTCTTCCAGGTCACTTATACGTTCTTCTGCCTCAGTTATTCTGATATTGATTCCTTATAGTGTATATTTCATTTCAGTTATTGTATTGTTCATCTCTATTTGTCCTTTAATTCTTCTAGGTCTTTGTTCTTTAATTCTTCTAGTTCTTTGTTAAACAGTTCTTGTGTCTTCTTGATCTTTGACTCCATTCCTTTTCCAAGGTCCTGGATCATCTTCACTATCATTATTCTGAATTCTTTTTCTGAAAGGTTGCCTTACCTCCACTTCATTTAATTGTTTCTCTGGGGTTTTATCTTGTTCCTTCATCTGGTACATATTCTTCTGCCTTTTCATTTTGTCTATCTTTCTGTAAATATGGTTTTCATTCTGCAGGCTGCAGGACTATAGTTCTTGCTTCTGCTGCTTGCTCTCTGGTGGATGAGGATATCTAAGAAGATTGTACAAGCTTCCTGATACAGAGACTGGTGATGGATAGAGCTCAGTGTTGCTCTGGTGGGCAGAGCTCAGTAAAACTTTAATCTGATTGTCTGCAGATGGGTGGGGCTGAGTTCCCTCCCTGTTGGTTGTTTGGCCTGAGGTGACCCAGCACAGGAGGCCACAGACTCCTTGGTGGGGCTAATTGTGGACTCAGGGTGGGCACACCCCAAGGAGTATTTTCCAGAACTTCTGTTGCCAGTGTCTTTGTCCCCATGGTGAAACACAGCCACCTCTTGCCTCTGCAGTAGACCCTCCAATACTTGCAGGTATGTCTGTTTCAGTCTCCTATGGGGTCACTGCTCCTTCCCTCGGGTCCTGATGTGCACACTACTTTCTGTGTTCCCTCCAAGAGTCGAGTCTCTGCTTCCCCCAGTCCTGTCAAAGTTCTGCAATCTAATCATGCTAGCCTTCAAAGTCTGATTCTCTGAGAATTCCTCCTGCCATTGCCAGACCCTCAGGTTGGATAGCCTGACATTGGGCTCAGAACCTTCACTCCAATGCATGGTCTTCTCTTATATAATTGTTGTCCAGTTTGTGAGTCACCCACCCTGTGATTATGGGATTTGATTTTATTGTGCTTGCACACCTCCTACCATCTCATTTTAGATTTTCTTTTTTCTTTGGATGTGAGGTATCTTTTTGGGGGAATTCCACTGTCTTCCTGTCGATGATTGTTCAACAGTTATTTGTGATTCTGGTGCCTCTCACAAGAGGGAATAAACACAAGTCCTTCTGCTCTACCATCTTGAACCCGAATGTGGCAAATTGAATTTTTAAAAGCCTCTCAAGGCTAAGATTCCAAGCCAAGGGCTTGACATCAGAGCTCACATGTAATACCTGTAGATTTAAGTAAATTCCTCTTTTCTTGAGGTTCCCAAAGTATCCTGAAGTTCCTGAGCATTCCAGGCAGTGACCTTTTTTGTTCACCTGGTGGGAATCCTATAAGGATTCCAGGATAATCTTTCTACCAGGATAATCTTTCAATGGGGCTTTCATAAAGTCAACCTTACTTCCTTAAAATGTTCTTGTCATATCTTAGCTTATGTATGTCTCTCTCAAATATGACATTCCAGTCTAAGATGTGGTAATATAAGCTACATTTCCAATTATGTCTTGTTATAAGGAGAACAGATTCTTATTGAACTTATACAAATAACTACCTTGTCTTGGAAATAAAAATACTCACTGAGTGTTTCTGAAATCTGTAGGAATCATGTAGGGAGAAAATGTAATTGTTTCATCTTTGCTTACAAAGTATATTCTAAGAAGTTGCTGTTAGCTTAAGATAAAAAAAAATCACAGTTAGCTTAAGATAAAAAAGATTCCTTTAATCTGGAAAACAAAAGATTAAAGAACCAGCAATATTTCAAATATACAGTAATAAAAATTATAATCATCATCAGTAGTTAATTTAGTCCCATGTTATTTATCCTTGCTGATATTAATCTTTCATTAGCAGTTTTATAATTCCATCATTTTTTTTCCAGTAGAGTTTTTATATTTCTTACCCTGTTCATTAGTGTAAATCTTAAAGTTATCAGAACATTGTCTTCCAGAGTAATTGTCAGAATCCTTTTCATGAACTGCTCTGAAGATGAAACACTTTTAAAGGAACACTTTTTCAAAGGTATCAGAGTAAAACAATAAATTTCTATAAGTGACAAATATTTTTAAATGGCCTGGTTAAAGATCTGATGAGAGTTCATTATAATACAGTTGATAAGAAAATTTGGTTATCCCTGTAATGTACAACATTTTAAGATAACTAGAATAATGTGATAGCATTATGACAGGACATATCAGATTTTTAGAAATTTCATACAATTTCTAGAATATATATTAATAACACTTATCTATGTAATATAACCTAAAAGGTTTAACATCACTTGCTTGATAATGCTTTCCATATAATTTAACATTTCAAATAAGCCTAATTATTGTAACATCTTTTATTTTTTATTTTATTATTTTATTTTATTTTAATGTAATTTTATTTTTGTAAAGAGAGAGAAGAAATCTTTTGAGATATGCCAGGGGCCTTGTGAAAAATCCCAGTTAGTTCAAGGTCAAAAAGACTATATTTAGAATTTTAATTTTGGGAAGTTTGTCAAAAATATCAAAAGGGTTTGGACATTTGATTAAATAGGGTCATGAATAATTATGAAATAATAGTTAATTGTCCATTTAACCAAGTGACAATAAAAGATTTCAAAGGCAAGTACAGAAGGTGACACAGTTCTTAGTAATATTTAGCTCTTAATATTAAGAGAGAGCTAGGTTTATTTAAGTAATCTAAGACCTGATGATAATAACATGAAGTGCATTAAGTTATTTTAATAAGACAAAATCTATACTTTCTAGGTAGATTATCCAAAAGGAAAAAATAATTATTATTGCTTATCAGGAGCAGACCAATAATCCAATAAATTTTGTCATGTTAATAGAGAGAGAAAACAAATTATAATTTTGTACTAGTGTACTTTTGATATTAAAATTAATTCATCAATTTTTAAAAACGTATATCCATTCCAATCTAACCCAGCTTGACCACAGTTAAAATTCCTTTCCCAAGATTCCTTTTTTCATAAATTTTCTATAACTTTCTATGACCATTTTAGCTTGTTCCTTGTTCTTTTTCCCATTCTGAAATAACCAACTTTACCTTAGAACAACATTCTTTTATTTTCCCTCAATGAAAATTCATCTCCATTCTTCTTAACTTCTCTTACCAAAAACATACAATTTACTTTCCTTTCATACAGAGATGTGACCCTTATTATTTATAGTGTTTTATATTACATATATTAGAATTTTTAACCCTTAGAAACCATAGTTTCTAGCAAAAACTAAGAAGTAAAAAGTGGTAATTTGTTGCACTAACATTATTCAGATTGGCAAATTTATGAATACATTTTATAATTTCTAGAAGCATATACTTCTTCATAATACAATCTTTTAACGTGGCACATGGCATGTTTGCTAACAAACCCAAATTTATCTTTAGTTTCCCTGTAATAAGGAAGCCACAGGTAAACAAACCTGTGTTCAGTAATTAATGTTTCATGATTTTATCTTATTTGGAAATAATCTAGACAGTCAATGAATTCCCATCACTTAACAAAACTCAAAAGTTTAATGTTATGAGAAATTATTTTTAAGTGCCTATACCATAAAATATAAGTATCACTAAAACTTCACCAAAAAATTCTTACATCTATCTAAATCATTTGCTTCCAACAATTACGTTTTAGACTACTCATGAAAACTTCATGAGACATTAGACAATGTCAGCCAAAACATTTGTCTATTTTTCTTGCTGACAAATTAGCCAAAATATTCTTCTTGATACTTTTGAAACAGAGATAACATGAATTTATTTGATTGATAAATCCAGGTAGAATAAAAGTTGTTTATCTTTATTATATTTAATACTGATAATTCTGAAGACATACATATTTTAATTAAATTAACAAATTTCAACTAGCTTTTATTTACTGAGGATTATCCCAGATCATGTGAATTTAAAAAACACTTGGGTTGGGCTTCCCTGGTGGCGCAGTGGTTGAGAGTCCTCCTGCTGGTGCAGGGGACACGGGTTCGTGCCCCAGTCCGGGAAGATCCCACATGCCGTGGAGCAGCTGGGCCCGTGAGCCATGGCTGCTGAGCCTGCACGTCTGGAGCCTGTGCTCCACAGTGGGAGAGGCCACAACAGTGAGAGGCCCACGTACCACAAAAAACAAAAACAAAAAGCACTTGGGTTATAGTCTGCATTTTTAAGTTTTAAGAATACTTAATTATAAGTGCTTAACTTTAAGCCAATTAAATAGAGCTCAGTACAAATTAATTTTAGCAATGACATCTAGAGATAAAAAAACATCATACATCTATAACATACATATATGCAAGCAAGACACAAACAGAGATCTTACAGCTTTAGTTCTAAAATTTTAGCCATGTGTCAGGTACAATAATATAAAACTCACTAGTTTATAGAAGAATAGATAGATTCAAACTTTTTTTTTTCTTCTAGTCTTACGCCAAGTATGAGCATTGTTTCATTTACTTCCTGGAGTGATTACTTTTCAAAGACATGGTAAGATTTACATATTCAAGGAACAGAGAAAAAGTGTAAGTTTTCTCCTAGGAGTTTTAGTGCCTTTTGGATGATTTTGGCAGTCCCAATTAAAATATATTATTACCACCTTGTAATAAGGGGTGCCCTGTTAAGAATAATTCTCTGGACTCAGGGTCAAATGCAGTCTCTTCAGGGTTCAAAATGAAGAGGGGTTCATTTGGGTCACTATGGTCATGGAAGTGATAAACCCATTGAACTCTACCAATTTTGTGCAGCAGAAGATGAGCTTCATCTTAATATTTTTCATTCACTGCGAGCATTAACAGTGATCACTGTTATGGAAGTATGAGCATGGCACCAGACAATAAATATCCAAGTGTGGAGATGGAGGGTCCAAATATAAATATCAGTATCTTTAAGGTCCTTTGCTTTCTCTTTTTTCTTTCCTTATCATCAGGAACTTCAATAACCCTGCCAGCTTTTCTTTTGTCGTCTTCAGGGATGCCTCATGAGGCATGTTTGTTATTTCTGTCCTATTCAATGGAAAGCAAAAAGGGATCAGAATTTGTGGCATCTTGGAGTAAACAAACATGTAGCCCAAATGGATCTTTAAGAAAGTTATTAATTTTAGGACCTTTAGAGATACTGGCCAGTCGATGCATTTTAGCAGCCAGGAGTAACAATTTAGGGCTTATTCCAAACAAAGAAAAC
Organism: Tursiops truncatus; assembly: GCF_011762595.2. Taxonomy (NCBI): domain Eukaryota; kingdom Metazoa; phylum Chordata; class Mammalia; order Artiodactyla; family Delphinidae; genus Tursiops; species Tursiops truncatus. The sequence continues at coordinate 63,675,334 of NC_047055.1, read as the reverse complement.
CCACAATAGCCAAATAGCTCCCCTCTCTCCATCCGGCTGTACAAAATCTTTAAAAAAGGTTTGAACTTCAGTGTATATATATATATATATATATATATATATATATATATATATATATATATATTTATATATATATATATATATATACACTGAAGTTCAAACCTCTGTTTCTACTTCTTGTTTTTATCCTGTTACCTTAATCTTATGTGCTATTACTGGAAAATTTTGGATGACATCACTGTAAGCTCTTTGTAGGTGCCTGCTTTCCTTTCCAGGGTATCCCAAGAGACCTCTCTGGGCTTGGAGTTTGCCTCCATTTGTGTGATATTGCACAGGGTCTTTGGGAAGAGCCCCTAGGTGTCTGGAGTGTAATACCAGAGTCTTGGCATGTTGATATGCATGGCACTGAGCAACACCCAATAAGTTTCCATGGTTTTTTTTATTTATCAAGGTGGTAGTGTACCTCCTTGGGTTTTTAGGAGGCACTGGCACCAGATGTTCAGGACATTTATATTTGTCTATTAATTTTTTAGTAACATTACACCAGGAATTGGACCCATCAATTCCCATTGGGTCAGGGGACAAAGAGCAACAATGGTGAGTGATTTGGTGACATAGAGACCATAGGCCTCTTTTATTTTCCTTCTGATGGTGCCATTGATTTCCAGTTGCAAGGCTATTTCACTCTTCTGGCATGACTCACTGACTCAGTGGTCACATGTGGAGGTCTCCCATCCTCCTTACATACAGGAATTATTTCCACATGCCTTTAGCCCAGAGCCTCTCCTTGGGTGGTGACAATAATCTGTGATCCAAACCACCATTCTTAGCTCTCCTTGGCCTTGAGGCATGGAGGACTCATGCACATTAATAGTCAATTAAGGGCTTTATATTTTAGTGGACTAATCATCTCTTAAGACAATAAGGTCTTGATCTCACTGCTCTGGGGAGATCATTGGATAATTATGGCAGCCATGACAATTTCTGCTGCATATTGCAGGTAATACATGCCAGAAGCAGTATGTGAAAGCACATAGTAGCACAACAGACCAGCAGCAAGCAGTGATCCTTTCCCAAATGGTGTTACCCACCTGGACTAGGAGGTTAGTAAGTGAGTTGCAAGTGAAGGGCATTTCCCTCAGTTAACTGTAAGGGCAATTACGCAATCCTGCTGACTATGACTATTGTTTTGTATTCGTCTCAGCCTATCTATAACCAGTATTGTGGTTGGACCAGCCATTGTGGTTCCTATTAAAATTGCAAGATGTGCTTCAGCAACAACCATCAGAAAACTTAAAAAAAAATAAATGTTTATTACTTACAGAATCCGGAAATTACACAATACTCCTGGGGCCACACATCAAGGTCAAAAGTAGAGAGTGCCTGCCTACACTGGCTTGGGATTCAGCTTTTATTGGGGTCATGGGTGGATGCCTAAGATTTCCTCACTCTCTTTACAACATAATAGGAGGAATTTAAAGCATGGGAAGAGAAAAAATGTATCCCAAATTGTCAGCTATTGAATTCAACCAAGATTTCTAAAAGAAAGGAGATAGTCAGTGGTAGGAGGTGGCTTGGCTCTTTATCTAGTTATGTGGCATTGTGTTTATCTGAGACAGCACTTTTGATGTGGATGCCTCAGCAGTCAAAGATTGAGTCAGGAGCTAGTATTACAAAAACAAACAAACAAACAAACAAACAAAACTGTCAGGGCTTATACTATAGTGTTCTTGACCAAAGGGCTCAAACTCATCAAGTCACAGTTTCTTCATATGTTACATGGGGATATTTGAACCTACACATATGGGTTTATTGTGAAGACTGTGATACTTTATATATGAAAAGTGTTAAACACAAGGCTAACATGTTGTTGGGAAAAAAGTAGTCGCCTTAGATGTGTACAATCATTGATCATCATTTTTGGTAATGTACGTTTTATTGTGTTATTTTAATGAATGGCAAATTTATTATTTTAATACCTACCACTTCCCATGGCTTTCACAGGTTCACTTTGACAGGAATTCCCCCAAGAGTTTATTTGCCACAAATTCTTCAGAACTGGTTCCAAGCTTTATTTTCACCTCTCATTAGCTGTAGATTATGAGCTGTAGAAAAACATAGCAACTTATTCAGTTTCCTCTCCTAAACAACATAAATAATATCAACTATCAACTCCTAAAAGTTACTGTGATAATAAAATTACATGATAGGAATAAAAATGTTAAAAATGCAAAGCTTATACTTTTATAAGTATTTTTATTTCTTCATGAAATATAAAAGTATTTTGTCCCTCTAGTTCAACATTTGTTTAAAGAAACTATGGCTATTGCTTGACTTGAGGACAGGCTGTTCTTAAGGTGTTTTTTTGTTCTTTCTTGATAATTCTTTTTTCCCAGCATTATTGAGATACAATTGACATATAACATTGTGTAAGTTTAAGGTGTACAATGAGATAATTTCATACATGTATATGTTATGAAATGATAACAACAATAAGGTTGGTTAAGACCTCCATCACCTCACTAATTCCCACTTCGTTTTTGTGGTGACTACATTTAAGATACATTGTCTTAACAACTTTCAGATATATAATACAATATTGTTAACTACAGCTATCATGTTGTACATAGATCCCCAAAATTTACACATATGTTAACTAGAATTTTGTACCCTTTGGCCAAGATCTCCCCATTTCTCTACCTCCAGTCCCTGGCAACCACCATTCTAATCTCTACTTCTATGGGTTCAACTTTTTTAGATTTCAGATATAAGAGAAATCATGCAGCATTTCTCTCTCTCTGTCTGATGTATTTCACTTAATATAATGCTCTCAAGGTACATCTGTGTTGTCACAAACGGCATGATTTATATCATATGCCTAAAGAATTTCATGTATATTTATACACTTTTTTTTTTAATCATTTCACCCAGTTGTTCAATTTACAACTCAGTGTTCTGGATAAGGCAAGAAAAAAATAGGCTTCTCTAGCAGCATCACATACAGCTGGTGAAGCATTGCACTCACTCACAGCCTCTCACTTTCCCCAGAAGGGAGAAATTATTGGCCAAGACGGTGTCTAATGGCACTGAGTTGTGTAGCCTCGAAGGAGGGGTAACACAGGTAAACTGAAATAATTCTTTTACCCACATCAGTGAGTCCAATCTTGGATTTATTTTTACTCCAGTGGTGTACTAGAACTTCTCTGCTGTGTTCTTGCACTTTGATAAAGGCATTCTTGTCTATGGGCAATAGTAAAAAATCAGTGTTTTTTTGGGGGGGTGGGGGGAAGATGGTAGTAAACTTTAATTCCACCATGTTGATGATGTTACTTCCTCTTGTTCGATAATTCTGATTCAAATTTGGATTTGGTTTTCTTGCACCGTAGATAACAAAATTGCAGAATGTGGGAAGAATTCTAAATGATATGTGCTTTGTTTCAATGACATCACCCAAAGAAGTAGTAACCATTAGCATTATTACCATTTGTTGAAATAGACATTATATTTTAGAACAGTTTTGGAGTTACAAAAAGATTGAAAAGATATTACAGAGAATTCCCATATATCTTGCATCTAGTAGCCCTCATAATTAATATCTCATGTTATTATTGGATTGGCCACAAAGTTCACTTGGCTTTTCCTTAAGATGTTACCGAAAAACCTGAATGAACGTTTTGGCCAACCCAATATATATTTGTTATGATTATTAATTTTATATTCATATATTATTAACTAATGTCCACAATTTATTTTTTATTGAAGTATAGTTTATTTACAATATTATATTAGTTTCAGGTTTACAACATAGGGATTCAATAATTGTATAGATTGTGTGCCAAAGTTATAAAAATTAATGGTTATATTTCCCTGTGCTGTACAATATATTCTTGTTGCATATCTATTTTGTACATAGCAGTTTGTATCTCTCAATCCCATACCCCTATCTTGATCTTCACCCCCTTCTCTCTATCCACTTGTATTGACCAGTTTGTTTTCTGTATCTGTGAGTCTGTTACTGTTGTGTTATATACACCCATTTCTATTACATTTTAGATTCCACAAATAAGTGGTAACATACAGTATGTGTAAGTAATAAAATACAGTATGTGTAAGTGATAACATACAGTATATACACAAAGCAATATATATATATATATATATATATATATACTAAGGAATATATATGTATATGCATATCCATATATATAACATCTTCTCTATCCATTCATCTGTTGATGTACACTTGGGATGCTTCTATATCTTGGCTATTGTAAAGCTGCTATGAACACTGGAGTGCATGTGTCTTTTTGAATTACTGTTTTCACTTTTTTTCAGATGTATACTAAGGAGTGGAATTACTGGATCATATCATACTTCTATTTTAGTTTTTGAGGAACTTCCATACAATTTTCTATAATGGGTGTACCAATATACATTCCTACCAACAGTGTACAAGGGTTTGCTTTTCTCCACATCTTCATCAACATTTGTTATCTGTATATTTTTTTTCTTTTTCTTTTCTTTTTTTTTTTTTTTTGCAGTACATGGGCCTCTCACCATTGTGGCCTCTCCTGCTGTGGAGCACAGGCTCTGGACGCACAGGCCCAGTGGCCATGGCTCACGGGCCCAGCTGCTCCATGGCATGTGGGATCTTCCCAGACCGGGGCAGGAACCCGTGTCCCCCACATCGGCAGGAGGACTCTCAACCACTGCGCCACCAGGGAAGCCCTGTTACCTGTATACAAATATCTTGAATGGGAGAAGATATTTGCAAATTATATAACTGATAAGGGGTTAATGTCCAAAATATAAAAAGAGTTCATACATATCAACATCAAAAACAAATTAACAAACAACCTGATTAAAGAATGGGTAAAAGATTTGAATAGATATTTTTCCAAAGAATATATATATATATAGATGGACAACAGGCACATTGGTTTGTCATAAATGACTTGAATTATGATGAGAAAATTTCCCTGTATATCAACTTTGATGCAAGTTTTATCATGAATGGATTTTGATTTTTGTCAAATGTTTTTCTGCATCTGTGGAGATAATCATGTAATTTTTATCCTTCCTTTTGTTAATGTGGTGTATCACATGGATTGATTTGCAAATATTGAAACATCCTTGCATCCTTGGAATAAATCCCACTTGATCATGGTGTATGATCCTTTCTATATATTGTTGGATTTGTTTACTAATATTTGGTTGAGAATTTTTACATCTATATTTATCAAAGATATTCACTTGTATTTCTTCTTTGTAGCATCTTTTTCTGGTTTTCATATGAGGGTACTAGGGTCCTTGTAGTATGAATTTGGGAGTGTTCAATTTTTTTTGAATAGTTTGACAAGAATAGGTATTTATTCTTCTTTTTATGTTTGGTAGAATTCCCCTTTGATGCTGTCTATTTCTGGGATTTTGTTTGCTTGGAATTTTTTCGTTACTAATTCAATTTCACCACTAGTGTTCTGTCTGTTCAAATTGCCTGTTTCTTCCTTATTCAGTCATTGCAGGTTCTTTGTTCCTAGAATTTGTCCATTTCTTCAAGGTTGTCCAATTTGTTGGCATCTAACTGTTCATAGTTTTTCGTATGATATTTTGTATCCCTGTGGTATTAGTTGTTATTTCTATTCTTTATTTTCTTATTTTATTTGGGCCCTCTCTACTTTCTTCTGGATGAGCATGGCTAAAAGTTTATCAATAGAGGTTAGTTTAAAAAAAGAAGTTGGTGATTTCATTGATCTTCTCTCTCATATTTTTGGTCTCTATTTTATCTATTTTCTCTCTGATCTTTATAATGTTCTTTCTTTTGCTGACTTCAGATTTCGTTGTTCTTTTTCTAATTCCTTTACATGGTAAGGTAGGTTGCTTATCTGAGATTTTCTTGTTCTTGAGGAAAGCCTATATCACTATAAACTTCCCTCTTAGAACTGCTTTTGCAGCATCCCATAGACTTTAGAAAGTTGTTTTCATTAATCTCAAGGTATTTTCTGATTTCCTCTTTGATTTTTTTCTTGACCTATTGATTTATTAGTAGCATGTTGTTTAGTCCCCATCTGTTTGTGCTTTTCTCATTTTTTTCTTTCTGTAATTGATTTCTAGTTTCATACTGTTGTGATGAGAAAAAAATGCTTGCTGTAATTTCTATCCTCTTACATGTGTTGAGACTTGTTTTGTGGCCTAGCATGTGATCTATTCTGGAAAATATTCTATGGGCTCTGGAAAACATTGTGTGTTCTACTGTTTTTGGATGGAATGTCCTTTAGATAGCTATAAACTCCAACAGGTCTATTGTGTCATTTAAGACCACTGTTGTCTTATTGATTTTCTGTCTGGATGATCTTTCCATTGATATTAGAGGGGTGTTAAAGTCCCTTGCTATTATTGTATTATTTTCAATTTCTACTTTTATGTCTGTTTATATTTGCTTCATATGTTTAGGTGCTATATATGTTAACAAACGCATATCCTCTTCTTGTATTGATCCATTTATTAATATATAATGTTATATTTGTCATTTGTTATAGACTTGTTTTAAAGTCTATTTGTCCAATATGAATATTGCTACCCCCATTTTTTGTCATTTCCATTTTCATGAAATATCTTCTTTTCATCCCCTCATTTTCAGTCTGTGTGTATCTGTAGCTCTGAATTAAATCTGTTATAAGCAGCATATACAAGGGATTTGTCTTTTATCCAGTCAGTTATCTTTTGATTGGAGTACTTATTCCATTGACATTTAAAGTAATTATTTATAGGTATGTACTTATTGCCATGTTTTTTTACTTGTTTTCTGGTTGTTTTTGTAGTTCTTCTCTGTTCATTTCTTCTTCTTTTTGTTTCATCCCTTCTGATTTGATAATTAGTAGTGTACTTGTATTCCTTTCTTCCTAGTTTTTTGTGTACCTGTTTTAGGGCTTTGGTTTGTGAGTACCATGGGGGTCATATATGTTGACCTATAACTATATGTACATTTTTTGGTAAACTGGTAGTCATTTCAGTTCAAAAACATTCTAAAACATCTATGTATATTACTCCCTTCCCCAACCTTTTGTGTTTTTGATGTTATATTTTACATCTCCATGTAAAATATAGTTAATGTATACTTAACATTACTGAAGTTATAATTGATTTATTTCATAATTTTTGTCTTTTAATCTTCATACTATACTATTTAAGTGTTTGATCCACAGCCATTACTATATATTTGCCTTTTTCATTTCCTATAGATCCTTACTTCTTGCTATAAACTTTTCTTTTCCAATTAGAGAAAACCCTTTAATATTCCTTTTAGGGTAGGTTTAATATTGATAAACTCTTTTAGTGTTTGCTTATCTGAGAAGTTCTTTCTCTCTCCTTCAATTATAAATAATAATCTTGCCAAGTAGAGTATCCTAGGTTACAGGGTTTTCCTTTTCAACACTTTTTAAACTTTTTTTTCATTTGCAGTACGCGGGCCTCTCACTGTTGTGGCCTCTCCCGTTGTGGAGCACAGGCTCCAGATGCACAGGCTCAGCATCCATGGCTCACGGACCCAGCCACTCTGCAGCATGTGGGATCTTCCCGGACCGGGGCACGAACCCGTGTCCCCTGCATCGGCAGGTGGACTCTCAACCACTGTGCCACCAGGGGAGCCCCATTTTCAACACTTTTAATATATTGTTCCACTCTCTTCTGGCCTGTAGTTTCAGCAGAAAACTTGGCTGATAACAAAAATAAACAAATGAGACATAATTAAACTTATAAGATTTTGAACAGCAAAGGAAACAATGCAGTGAGAGAAAATATTTGCAAACAATGCAACCGACAAGAGATTAATTTCCAAAACATACAAACAGCTTATACAGCTCAATATGAAAAATACAAACAACCCAATCTAAAATGGGCAGAAGACCTAAATAGACATTTCTCCAAGAAGACATACAGGTGGCCAACAGGCACATGAAAAAATGCGCAATAATAAGTGCTGGAACGAGTACAGAGAAAACAGAACCCTCCTACCCTGTTGGTGGGAATGTAAATTTCACAGATACTATGGAAAACAATATGGAGGTTCCTTAAAAAACTAAAAATAGAGCTAGCATATGATCCAGCAATCCCCCTTCTGGGCATACATCTGGAAAAGATGAAAACTCTAATTCAAAAAGATATATTCACCACAATGTTTATAGCAGCATTATTTACAATAACCAAGAAATGGAAGCAACATGAGTGTCCATCAACAGAGGAATGAATAAAGAAGATGTGGTATACACACACACACACACACACACACACACACACACACACACATAAACATATATATATATGATGGAATAGTACTCAGCCATAAAAAAGAACAAAATAATTTCATTTACAGCAATGTGAATAGACCTAGAGATTATCATACTAAGTGAAGTAAGTCAGACAGAGAAAGACAAATATCACATGATATCATTTATATGTGGAATATAAGAAAATGATACAAATGAACTTGTTTACAAACAGAAATGGACTCACAGACATAGAAAACAAATTTTTGGTTACCAAAGGGAAAAGGGAAGGAGGGATAAATTAGGAATTTGGGATTAACAGATACACACTACTCTATATAAAATAGATAAACAGGGGCCTACTCTATAGAACAGGGAACAATATTCAATATCTTACAATCACTTATAATGGAAAAGAGTCTGAAAAATAATATATATATATATATATATATATATATATATATATATATATATATATATATCTGAATCACTTTGCTGTCCACCTGAAACATTGTAAATCACCTATACTTCAGTAAAAAAGAAAACCAGCTGATAGCCTTTTGGGAGTTCTCTTGTACATGACTCTTTCTGTTGTTGCCCTTAGAACTGTCTGTTTATCTTTACTTTTGCCATTTTAATTATGATACATATTGTTGTGATCTGTTTGGGTTCATCTTTTTTGGAGCCCTCTGTGTTTCCTGTACCTTGATATGTTTCCTTTTTCAGTTTTAGGATGCTTTCAGCCACAATTTCATTAAATACATTTTTATCCCTCTTCTCTCTCTTCTCCTTCTGGGACCCCTAGTAGGCAAATGTTGTCATACTTGATATTATACCAGAGATCTCTTAAACTCTTCTCATTTTTGTTTTTCTTTTTCCTGTTCTGCTTGAGTGATTTCCATTATTCTATCTTCCAGGTCACTAATGCATTCTTCCGTATCACTTAGTCTGCTGTTAATACCTTCTAGTCTGTTTTTCATTTCAGTTATTTTATTCTTCAGTTCTGACTGGTTCTTTTATTTTTTTTTAAAATTTTCTAGTTCTTTGTTAAAATTCTCACCATGTTCATTTATTATTTTCCCTAATTCAGTTAGCCTTCTTATTACTAATACTTTGAATTCTTTATCCAGTAAATTATTTGTCTTTCATTATTTAATTTTTCAGGTGTTTGCTCATGTTCTTTCAATTGAGAACAGTTCCTCTGTTTTCACTTTGCTTAACTGTCTATGTGTCCATGAATTTAAGTAAAACAGTTACTCATTGCAGTCTTGTATTGGTGTCCTTATGTGGGAGCATCCATGTACAGTTTGCATGTGAGCAGTGCCTTTGGTTGGAGAGATGGATTTAATGTAAACAGAAATCACATCTTTCCTCATGGTGTGCTGGCAGCTATCACCTTGGTAGTAGTTGGGGCTGGAGATGAAGGGGCTAGGGCCAGAGTCAGGTTTGTGGTGGGTCTTCCCCTATGCTCAGTGGCCATCATCACCTTATGGAAGGCAGTGTTAGATCCCAAGTTGCTGGAGCAGAAGCCCTGAGTATCAGGTCTGAGTTGGCTCTCTCTTCTTCCAGCACCAGCACGCTTACCCCAAATGGTAGCAATGCTAGTGCAAGAGGGGCCAATGCATGCTTTTGACTCCTGTTGGGGCACAGCCTGTTGTGGTCTGGTCTCTGTCAGAGATCAGCATTTCTCCTGATGCACTGAACATGTAGGTGCCTGTAATGGCCAACCCTACCCCACCCATATGCAGCCTCAGGTCTGAGTAACCTCTGCATCCATTGCCAAGCTCTCCTCCCAGTTAGGGTGGCCCTCACTCAAGTGTGGTGCTGTGACATGAAGTAAGCAGAGCTGGAGCATTTGCTCAGCTCAGGCTCAGACTCAGCAATATGATCACGGGAAATCAGGCAGCCACTAGCACAGTCCTCAATCTGCCTTCTCTGTCTTGATTCAGGAGCAAGCCAGTATGCATTTTCTCCTCACGAGCAGAGTCCAGGCATCCCACATACCTTGTGTTATGCCCACTGGTCCTCCAACAAGCCAAGGGGGGTTGTCTTCCCAGTGTCAGACCCCAGAACTGGGGTGCCCAATATGTGGCTTGAGCTGCCCACTCCTCAGAGAGGGTCTCCACCCACTTATTTTACCTTTTCCTCTGAGTGCCCACCCAGGGGCACAGGTCCCGACACAATCACTTCTCTTCCCCTCCTACCCAATTCCACATGTATCTCTCTTACAGCCTTGGTTGTAGAACAGTCTTTCTGCCAGTTTCCAGTTAGCTTTTAGTGAGAATTTTTCCACATGTCTATGTATTTTTGATGTGCTCATGGGGAGAGTTGAGTTCCACATTCTCCTACTCTGCCATCTTGATCCAACTTCCTTAATGTCCACACCTTAGATTCCCTTACATTTTCCCTAATACCCTTTCTGTATTATAGGATTTTATCTAATATACCGTATTACATTTAGTCTTAATGTCTCCCTAGGCTCCTTATGGCTGTGACAGTTTCTTAGACTTTCCTTGTCTTTGATGACTTTTACTGTTTTGAAGATTACTAGTCAGGTATTTTGTAAAATGTACTTCGATTTGAACTTTCTTAACTTTTTGTCATGTTTAATGTATTAGTTTTCTATGGCTGCCATAACATTATTACCACAAACTTGGTATCTTAAAACAGCAGATCTATTCTCTCATAGATTTGAAGTCCAACTGGCATTTAACCCACTAAAGTTAGAAAGAGATTATGAGCATTTAGGAGGAGAACAGTAGCAAAGTACCATTGAACATTTGGGAGGAGAAGAGAAGTATCATTTTTATCACATAATATCAAGGGTACATATTTCCAAGATGATTTATCAATGTTTATCTTAATGTTGGTCACCTGACTGAAGTAATGTTTATCAGGTTTCTCTGCTGTAAAGTTATGCATATTCTCCATTTCTATACTTTAATCTTTGGCAGGAAGGTACTATGTGGTGAATTATTTTTCCCCTCCTTGAGGGCAGAGAGCATATATAAATTATTTGGATTTCATCTTCATGGAAGATTTATTTTTTCTCTTCCATCTATTTATTATTTATTCATTCACTCATTCATGCATTAAATAATTTATTTGTATTAAGTATTGAATTATAGATATTTATTTTATACTTTGGGTTATAATTTAATGGTACTTAATATTGATGTTTAAATTGTCTTAGCTTTGCCCAGTGATAACATTTTTTGATTTTCTCCTCTTCCCTGCGCCCTGTATCCACTCTTTTAAAAAATATACATAATATATACCATTTTAACCATTTTAAGTGTACTGTTTAGTGGCATTAAATACATTTACAATGCTGTGAAACCATTACCACTATCCATTTCTAGAACAATTTCATCAACTCAAACAGAAACTCAGTACCCATTATAAAATAATTCCCCATTCTTCCTTCCCCCAAACTCTGGAAACCTCTATTATGCTTTCTGTACCTATAAATTTGATTATCCTAGATATTCATATAAGTGTATCTAAGATAAACCAGAGCCTGACAGTAGTTAAAGGGATTAAAAACAGATTTTAGTTCAGAACTATAAAAATAGATCAAAAGAGACCTCAGTATAGAACTAGACTCAGTTCTGAATACTGCATGAAAGAGTAGAGATTTATAGCCAAGGATTAGAGTGAGTGTCATTGGATGAATAATTAATATGGGGAAAAATCAGGGTTAAGGGACATTTCTGGATAAACCAACTTCACATAATTTTTGCTGAAGGCAAGCCAAGGTGATCAGATATGCCCTGCGGAATGGTGGATCATAGGGAATTTTATCAGATATGGTGGGTAATAAGGCTAGAGGATTCTTACTATAATAAGTCAGCAAGATTCTTGATAAAGTTGGGTGACACAAAGATGGACACAGAAGTCCAAAGGCTGAGGCCTAGTTGGGAGGAGGATTCAGAGGAACCTGACTAAAATTTGGTCAAAGAGGGAGTCTTTGTTAAATGGAATCATAAAGTATTTGTTCTTTTATGTATGACTTATTTCACTTAACATATTGTTTTCACAGTTCATTTATATTGGAGCATGTGTCAGTTTCATCTTTATAAGACTCAATAATATTCCATTGTATGTGTACCACATTTTGTTCATTCATCCACTGAAGGACATTTGAGTTGTTTTCATCTTTGGAACATTGTTGTACAAATATCTGTTTGATTCCCTGTTTTCAATTCTTTGGAGCATATATCAAGAATGTAACTACTGGACATGGCAATTCTATGTTTATCTTTCTGAGGAATCACAGTATATTTTCCACAGTGGCTGCACCATTTTATATCCCCACCAGCAATACACAAGAGTTTCCATTTCCTCACAGCACTTATTCTCACCAACAATTACTTTCCATTAACTCATAATAGCCATCCTAGTGTGAATAAACTGTTATCCCACTGTGACTTTGATTTGAATTTCCCTGATGATTAGTAATATTGACCATGTTTCATGTGCTCATTGACCATCTGTAATATCTTCTTTGGAGAAATGTCTATTCAAGTATTTTGCTTATTTTTGAATTGGGTTTTTGATTTCTTTTGGTTATTCTTGCATTGTAGGAGTTCTTTATGTATTCTGGATGTTAATTTCTTTTTTAAAACATCTTTATTGGAGTATAATTGCTTTACAATGTGGTGTTAGTTTCTGCTGTATAGCAAGGTGAATCCGTCATATGCATACATATATCCCCGTATCCCCTCCCTCTTGAGTCTCCCTCCCACCCTACCTTTCCCACCCTCTGGGTGATCACACAGCACCGAGCTATCACACTGTACTATGCAGCTGCTTCTGACTAGCTATCTTGAAATAGTCTCAAGTATCTTTTCCTACCACAGTTCTTTGAGACTAGATATCAATTACAGGGAAAAAAAATCTGTAAAAAATACAAACACATGGAGGCTAAACAATATGCTACTAAATAACCAAGAAATCACTGAAGAAATCAAAGAGGAAATCAAAAAAATACCTAGAAACAAATGACAATGAAAACACGATGACCCGGAACCTATGGGATGCAGCAAAAGCTGTTCTAAGAGGGAAGTTTATAGCAATACAATTCTACCTCAAGAAACAAGAAACACCTCAAATAAACAACCTAAGCTTACACCTAAAGCAATTAGAGAAAGAAGAAGAGCAACAAAAACAAAGTTAGCAGAAGGAAATAAATCATAAAGATCAGACCAGAAATATGTGAAAAAGAAATGAAGGAAACAATAGCAAAAATCAATAAAACTACAAGCTGGTTCTTTGAGAAGATAAATAAAATTGATAAAACATTAGCCAGACTCATCAAAAAAAAAAAAAGAGAGAAGACTCAAATCAACAGAATTAGAAATGAAAAAGGAAAAGTAACAACTGACACTGCAGAAATACAAAGGATCATGAGAGATTACTACAAGCAACTCTATGCCAATAAAATGGACAACCTGGAAGAAATGGACATTCTTAGAAAAGCACAAACTTCCAAAACTGAACCTGGATGTTAATTTCTTATTAAATATATGATTTGCAAATATTTTCTCCAATTCTGTGGGCTGTCTTATCACTCTATTGATACAGTTCTCTGAGGCACAGAAGTTTTAAGCTTGGTGAAATGAAACATCTCTGTTTCATGTTTCCTGTGCTTTTGATGTCATATCCAGGAAATTTTCATAATATCCAATGCCATGGAGAATTCCCAAGGTTTTTTTCTGAGTTTTATAGTTTTAGCTCTTATTTTTAAGTCTTGGTTCCATTTCAAGTAAATTTTTACATATGGTGTATGGTAAGAACCCAACTTTATTATTTCCATGTGAATATTTAGTTTTCCAGGCACCAATTGTTAAAAAGACTCTCCTTTCCCATTTGAATATCCTTGGCACTCTTATAGAAAAATCAATTGATTGTATATGCAAGGGTTTATTTGTGATTTTTTTAAAATTCTAGTTGCTTGATCTATATATTTATTTTTATGCCAGTAACACTGTATTGATTACTGTAGTTTAGTAATAATTTTTTTTTTTTTTTTTGTGGTACGCGGGCCTCTCACTGTTATGGCCTCTTCCGTTGTGGAGCACAGGCTCTGGACGTGCAGGTTCAGCAGCCATGGCTCGTGGGCCTAGCCGCTCTGCAGCATGTGGGATCTTCCCAGATCCGGGCATGAACCCATGTCCCCTGCATTGGCAGGCAGACTCTCAACCACTGCACCACCAGGGAAGCCTGGTAATAAATTTTTAATATAAGAAATGTGAGTGCTTCAAATTCATTCTCTTTTTTCAATACTGTTTTATATATTTGGGGTCCTTTGAGATTCCTTATGGATTTTAGTATAAATTTTTAAATAAAAACTTGCTTTTGGGATTTTGATAAAGATTGCATTAAATCTGTAGGTCACTGTTGATAGTATTGTGACTTTAACAATATTACATCTTCCTGTTCATGAACACAGGACATATTTCCATTTATTAATGTCTTCTTTAATTTCTTTCAACAATTTTCTGAAATTTGTAGTGTACACTGAGTTTTCTTCTTTGGTTAATTTTATTCAAAAATATTTTATTCTTTTTGATGCTATTATAAATGGAATTATTTATTTGTTTTCTTTTTGGGGTTTTCATGTTACTGTATAAAAGAGCAACAGATTTTTAGGTGCTGATTTTGTACATTGTAACTTGGCTGAAATTGTTTATTAGTTTTAACATTTATTTGTGAACTATTTAGTGTTTTCTGCATATAAGATCATGTTATCTGCAAACAGATTATTTTAACACTACTTTTATAATTTTGTAATTTGACGTCTTTATTTCTTTTCCTGCTTAATTATTTTGACTAGAATTTTCAATACTATGTTGAATAGACATGGAAAAAGTGATCATGCTTGTCTAATTCTTTATGTTAGGGGAAAAGATTTCAGTGTTCCATTATTGAGTATAATGTTAGCTGTGGGCTTTTCATAAATGAGCTTTACTATAATGATGACATCACCTTCTATTACTGGTTTATTTCTGGTATTTGATAACAAAAAGTGGTTTTGAATTTGGCAAATCATTTCTCTGCATTAATTGAGGTGATCATTTGATGTTTATTTTTTCCACTTCATTCTGTTAACATGGTATATTACATTGATAATTTTTCATATGTTGAACTATCCTTCCATTTCAGGAATAAATCTCACTTCATGGTGTTTAATCTTTTTAATGTGCTGCTGAATTTGGTTTACCAGTACTTTGTTCAGGATTTTTTCATCACAAATCATAAGGAATATTGGTCTATAATTTTCTTATGATATATTTGTCTGGTTTGAGATATGAATAATACTGGCCTCATAGAATGAGTTAAGAGGTGTCAAAAAATTGTCCACTACTCTTCTATTTAGGGAAGGAATTTGAAAATAATTGGCATTATTTTTTTTTTAATATTTGGTAGAATTCAACAGTGAAGCCATCTGGTATAGACTTTCCTTTGTTCAGAGGTTTCTGATTACTGACTCAACCTCCTTACTAGTTATTTCTTTACTGAGATTTTCTAGTTCTTTATTCAGCTTTGATAGCTAGAGTGTGGTATGAACTGAATTGTGTCCCCCAAAATGTATATGTTGAAGCTCTAACCTCCAATGTTACTGTGTTTGGAGATAGAGCTTTTAGGAGGTAATTAGGATTTCTGGCTTTTTTTTTTTTTTTTTTGCTGTACGCGGGCCTCTCACTGTTGTTGCCTCTCCCGTTGCAGAGCACAGGCTCCGGATGTGCAGGCTCAGTGGCCATGGTTCACAGGCCCAGCCGCTCCATGGCATGTGGGATCTTCCTGGACCAGGGCACGAACCTGTGTCCCTTGCATCGGCAGGCAGACTCTCAACCACAGTGCCACCAGGGAAGCCCAGGATTTCTGACTTTTTAAGAAGAGGAAGAGAGCAAGCTCTCCCTCTGCCATATGAAGGTAAAACTAAAAGATGGCCATCTGCAAGCCAGGAAGTGAACTTTCACTAGAACCTGACCATGTTGACACTCTGATTTTATACTTCCCTTCTCCAGAACTATGAGAAAATGTCTGTTGTTTAAGTCACCCAGTAAATAGTATTTCATTATAACAGCCTGAGCTGACTAATATAGTTTGTTTCTTGGAATTTGTCCATGTCCCCTAGATTCAATTCTCTAATGCATGTACAAATGTTCTTATTCTCTGATAACCCTTTTTATTTCCATAATGTTCCCACATTTATCTCCAATTTTAATAATATGAATCTTTTCTGTTTTTCCTTAGCCAATATAACTAATGACGTGTCAATTTACTTATCTTTTCAAAGAACGAGTTTTTGTTTTTCTTGATTTTCTCTGTTTCCTTTCTATGCCCTTTTATTTATATCCACTTTAATATGCATTATTCCTTCCTTCTGATATTTTTGAGTTTAGTGTGCACTTTCTTTTCTAGTTCCTTAAGATGTAAAGTTAGGTTATCTTTGACATTATTCTTGTTTTTACTGTATACAGTTACAAATGTAAATTTCCTTTGTAATACTTCTTTTGCTGCATCCCAACAAGTTTTATTTTTTTATGTTGTATTTTCCTTTTCATTGGTCTCAAGATATTTTTAAATTTCCCTTATGATTTTTTCTTTAAGCTGATTCTTTATTAAATAAATATTGATTAATTTATCTGTGAAATTTCCACTTTTCCTTCTATTATTGATTTCAAGCTTCATTTCATTGTTATTAGAAAATTTTTACTCTGTATGATTTTAATATTCAAAATGTATTAAGGTTTGTTTTGTAGCCTAAAGTATTGCCTATCTTGGAGAATGTTCCATTAGCACTGAGAAAATGTGTTTTCTGCTGTTATGAAGTAAGTGTCCTATATATATATGTCAGGTCTAATAGGTTTATAATGTTGTTCAAATGTTCTGTTAGCATATTGATCTTCTATCTGGTTATTCTATCCATTATTGAAAGTGAAGTAATAAAATTTCCATTTTTTAACTGCTGTCTACTTGTCCCTTTGATTATGTCTGCTTCATATACTTTGGAGCTGTGATATTCAGTACATATATGTTTATAATTGTATTATATTATTGAGGTGACACTTTTATCAATATATAGTGTCCTTCCTTGTGTTTTGTAACAGTTTTTGACTTAAAGTCCCTTTTGTATATTGATGTAGGCACCTCAACTCTTTTTGTTACTACTTACATGGAATATATTTCTCATTCCTTTCACTGTCAAACCATTTGGTTCATTAACCTGAAGTGAGTTTCTTTTGGACAAAATATTGTTAGTTAATGTATTTTCATCTATTGTACCAATCTATGCATTTTGAATTTAGAGCCTAATCCATTTACATGTAAAGTAGTTACTGACAATGAAGCAATTTCTTCTGCAATTTTGTTATTTTTTCTGTATGTCATGACTCCCCCCACCCACTTATTTTCTTCTTTAAAATTTCTTTTGTGTTTATTGGAGTCTTTTTTCTTGTTGTTTTAGACTTTAGTCTTATTTATTTATATATTTGTTTACTTTTAACATCTTTATAGGAGTATAATGACTTTACAATGTTGTGTTAGTTTCTGCTTTATAACAAAGTGAATCAGCTATACATATACATATATCACCATATCTCCTCCCTCTTGCATCTCCCTCTCATCCTCCCTATCCCACCCTTTTAGGTGGTCACAAAGCACTGAGCTGATCTCCCTATGCTATGCAGCTTCTTTCCACTAGCTATCTAGTTTACCTTTGGTAGTGTATATATGTCCATACCACTCTCTCTTCATCCCAGCTTACCCTTCCCCCTCCCCATGTCCTCAAGGCCATTCTCTACATTTGCACCTTTATTCCTATTCTGACCCTAGGTTCTTCAGAACCTTTTTTTTTTAGATTCCTTATATGTGTGTTAGCATATAGTATTTGTTTTTCTCTTTCTCACTTATTTCACTCTGTCTGAGAGACTTGAGGTCCATCCACCTCACGAAAAATAACTCAATTTCATCTCTTTTAATGGCTGAGTAATATTCCATTGTATATATGTGCCACATCTTCTTTATCCAATCATCTGTTGATGGGCACTTAAGTTGCTTCCATATCCTGGCTATTGTAAATATAGCTGCAATGAATATTGTGGTACATGACTCTTATTGAATTGTGGTTTTCTCAGGGTATATGCCCAGTAGTGGGATTGCTGGGTCGTATGGTAGTTCTATTTTTAGTTTTTTAAGGAACCTCCATACTGTTATCCATAGTGACTGTATCAATTTACATTCCCACCAACAGTGCTAAAGGGTTTCCTTTTCTCCACACTCTCTCCAACATTTATTCTTTACAGATTTTTTGATGATGGTCATTCTGACTGGGGTGTGGTGATACCTCATTGTAGTTTTGATTTGCATTTCTCTAATGGTTAGTGATATTGAGTATCCTTTCATGTGTTTGTTGGCAAACTTTATATCTTCTTTGGAGAAATGTCTATTTAGGTCTTCTGCCCACTTTTGGATTGGGTTGTTTGTTTTTTTGGTATTGAGCTGCATGTGCTGCTTGTAAATTTTGGAGATTAATCCTTTGTCAGTTGCTTCATTTGCAAATATTTTCTCCCATTCTGAGGGTTTTCTTTTTGTCTTGTTTATGGTTTCCTTTGAGGTGCAAAAGCTTTTAAGTTTCATTAGGTTTCATTTGTTTATTTTTGTTTTTATTTCCACTTCTCTAGGAGGTGGGTCAAAAAGGATCTTGCTGTGATTTATGTCATAGAGTGTTCTGCCTATGTTTCCTGCTAAAAGTTTTATATTGTCTGGTCTTACATTTAGGTCTTTAATCCATTTTGAGTTTATTTTTGTGTATGGTGTTAGGGTGTGTTCTAATTTCATTATTTTACATGTAGCTGTCCAGTTTTCCCAGCTCCACTTATTGAAGAGGCTGTCTTTTCTCCATTGTATATTCTTGCCTCCTTTATCAAAGATAAAGTGATCACATGTTTGTGGGTTTATCTCTGGGTTTTCTATCCTGTTCCATTGATCTATATTTCTGTTTTGGGGCCAGTACCATACTGTCTTGATTACTTTAGTTTTGTAGCATAATCTGGAGTCCAGGAGCCTGATTCCTCCAGCTCCATTTTTCATTCTTAAGATTGCTTTGGCTATTCAGGGTCCTTTTTGTTTCCCTACAAATAGTGAATTTTTTTGTTCTAGTTCTGTGAAAAATGCCACTGGTAGTTTGATAGGAATTGCACTGAATCTATAGATTGCTTTGTTAGTATAGTCATTTTCATAATGTTGATTCTTCTAATCCAAGAACATGGTATATCTCTCCATCTGTATCATCTTTAATTTTTTCATCAGTGTCTTATAGTTTTCTGCATACAGGTCATTTGTCTCCTTAGGTAGGTTTATTCCTAGATATTTTATTCTTTTTGTTTCAGTGGTAAATGGGAGTGTTTCCTTAATTTCTATTTCAGATTTTTCATCATTAGTGTGTAGGAATGCAAGGAATGCAAGGATTCTTCAGTATACACAAATCAATCAATGTGACAAACCAGATTAACAAACTGAAGGTGAAAAACCATATGATCATCTCAATAGATGTAGAAAAAACTTTCGACCAAATTCAACACCTATTTATGATAAAAACCCTCCAGAAAGTAAGCATAGAGGGAACTTACCTCAACATAATAAAGGTCATATATGACAAACCCACAGCTAACATCATTCTCAATGGTGAAAAAGTGAAACCATTTCCTCTACGGTCAGGAAGAACCCAAGGTTGTCCAACCTCACCACTATTATTCAACATAGTTTTGGAAGTTTGAACCACAGGAATCAGAGAATAAAAAGAAATAAGTAATCCTAATTGGAAAAGAAGTAAAGCTATCACTGTTTGCTGATGACATGGTACTAGGCATAGAGAATCCTAAGGATGCTATCAGAAAACTACTGAAGCAGATCAATGAATTTGTTAAAGTAGCAGGAGTAATTGATTTTTGAATGTTGAACCAGTTTTGCATACCTGGCATAAATCTCACTTGGTCATGGTGTATAATTCTTTTTTACATTCTGTAATTTGTTATGCTAATATTGTTTTGAGCATTTTTGCATCTAGTTCATGTACATAGTGTTCTGTAGTTTTCTTATAATGTCTTTGGTTTTGGTATTAAAGTAATACTGGCCTCATAGAATCAGTTAGGATTCTTTCTCTCCACATCTATCTTCTGAAAAAGAATATAAAGTATTTTATCCCCCATACTGTTGACCTATTTTGTTTTTATATTTTAGGTAAAGTACTAATAATTAATCTATATTTGGGTTTTGTTTTTTATTCACTCACAATCTCTATCACTTAATTGGTGAATTTGGATATTTCACAAAGCGATTATTGATATGGTTTGATTAACTTCTACCATGCTTGTAATAGTTTCCTATTATTTGCACTTGTTTGATTTTTTTTCTTTCTCTATTATTCTACCTTTTTTGGTTCATATTGAGCATTTTAGATAAATCTATTTCTTCTCTCTGAGCATACTGACTATATTTCTTTTTATAAGTATTTAGTTGTTGCCCTGCAGTATGCAATGTACATTTCTAACTAAACTATGGCCACTCACATATAATAGTATAAAACTTCACAGGTAGAGTAAGTTCCTTATAATACTCTATTCCCTATCCCTTCATCCAATTTCTTATAACATTGCTATCATTCAGTTCACTTATTCATATGCTGTAATCAACAAAAATGTTATTATTATTAATTTGAACATTATCTACTAGAGAAATCATAGATATGATTTCTACTAGAGAAATCATAGATATGATTTCTGCTAGAGAAATCATAGATATCTACTAGAGAATCATAAATACTTTACTTCCATTACATTCATTTACTTTGCAATGCTTTTACTTTCTTTTTTTATATCTGATTTTCTGATGTATACAATATTTCCTTTACTTGGAGACCTTCTTTCACCATTTCTTTTAGGGCAGCTCTGATGGTTTTAAATGCCATCGGTTTTTGTTTCTATGAGAAAGTCTTTATATCACTTCCATTTTTAATGGATTATTTATTTGAATGTTAATTTCTAGGTTGGTGGTTGTACTAATTACTTATGTCTACCATAACAAATTACCACAGTCTGGATGAATTAAAGTAACAGAACCTTATTCATAACAATTCTAGAAGTTAGAAGTCCAAAATCAAGGTGTCAGTAGGGCTGTGCTCTCCTGAAGCTCTAGATGATATTCTATTTCTTGCATCTGTCAGATTTGGTATATATATAAATACCAGTTTGGGTATATATATATATATATATATATATATACACACACACACACACACATGGATATACACATGAATATAAAGCTACATAAATAAAACATTCAAAGAAATCTTGGCTGCACATTTCAAATAAAATTATAGAGTTTTATCTTTTATTTTCAGCCATAACTTTGTCCTGAAAGAATTGAATCCCTGTCTATACTTCTCGTGGTCCAAGACTCCACTAGAAAACAGTTGTTCTATGCAGTTTGATCGATAGAATGATTACTACTGCATATTCAGTTATTCCAACTAGTTCTTATGCCAAGAAGAGGAAACTTGAAATTATAGGCTTTCTTTTTAATTTATTTTTGAACTATGATAAGTAAGAATAACTAAGTCCAGTTCAACTTCAACTAAATGAAGAAAATTAAAGTAAAACAAAAAATTGGAGAAAGTGTTTAAGTAAGGCAATTCATCTACTTACAGACTTTGTTTAAATTATATTAATTTATTGAATTTACAATCACTAACTTACAGTACATATGCATGCTGTAGGCTACACAGATATTACTTCTTTTCCCCTTTATATGATTTAGATAGAATTATTTTTCCAACATAAAAGTAATGGTAGAATACAGCTGGTGACATGATCAGAAATGATAGACTAGGTAATTCCAGAGTTTGGTCCATCCCCCAAATTATGTCAGAATAAATTTTTGCATAGCTCTGAATCTAGTCAAAAACTCAAAAGAACTAAAGGTATGCTTGATGAATAAAGAAGATGGTGCTTTATGATAAAAAGCTCTATGGCTTTTAAACTGCACAACTACCTTCCCAAACTCCAAATAGACAGTGGTTATGAAGATAACAGCTCACATTCCTGGGGCTAGTTGCTATTGACAGTGAGAGCATGTTCACAAAAGGCCTGAGAAGATGCTAAGATTTTATACCTTGCCTTTATCTTTAGGCTCTCTTAAGCAGGAATTAAATTTGGCTAAGGCATAATTGTAAATGTAATAGTTTGACATGAAGTACTGTCTCAACACAAAGCCAATCTGCAAAGGCTGAGAATTTTTTTTTCTTTTATTCCCTTTTTTTTTCTTTTTTGGTTCCAGGTGTTTTTAAGACCACTACCTAATAACTATTTGACCAGTTAGCAAGTGAATCACAGACTTCAGTGGCCACATATTACAAAGTATTCAGTCTTTACAAAACTAGTTTAGAAAAATAACTAAACAAGCAAACAACAATGACCAACATCAAGCACTAATAACAAATCATGGTTATTGGAAACAAAGTGATATCAAGCTTTGATGCCATGAGTGATGTCAGGGTCATGGCAAATTTGTGTGTGGCTCTCTTCCTTTAGAGCTACAACCAGTAAAACATCCAGAACTCAACAAAGTACCTGTTCCCAAGACACCAGGATGCCAGAGAAGTCCATATATCTGTACATCTAAAGTTGGATGGAGTGGAACACATAGAGGAGGCAGAACCAGAGGAAGGATGGAGACCATGCTGGTATTCCCAGCCTTCTGGCTACAACAGCTGAGCTCATAGCCCCAGAGAAGCCAGTAACAGCAGGGGAGGTAGCACACATAACCCCAGCCTCCCATCCACAGTGGTGTCCTCAGCCACCGGTATCTGGGAAACAGTGACAGTGTGGTCTGAGATCCTATCCCTCAAGCTGCAAAGACCCTCATGATTCCTGCCCCCTACACCCCATTTACAACAGCAGAGGCCATGAACCCTACAACACCTGACAGAGCAGAGGTATCCATGTGAGCCCAGCTCCCACAGACTCTCCCCAGCTAATGTGGTGGTGGAGTCTGCAACTCAAAGGATCCCAGTCTTGGTGGAAGAGCACACTGTCCTGGCGCCCCAGAGAGTGATGCAGGCAACACTGACAGCAGCAAGGTAACAATGACAATGGAGGCAAAAGAAGCAATAATGAGGTCATAGAGCAGCACCTCTGACAGAGGCAGTGGGAGGTAGAATGCCAAATATAACTAGAGACAGCTCAGGTAAAAGGAATAAAAAACTTGTGTTATAATAACACCTACTGGAAAACAAAAGAAAAGCCTGACCCTGCTCCTCATTTCTTCAGGCTGGGAAATTGCTTCTAGACTCAGCTGTCCCTTGGCTCAGACATCCAAGAAAGATATCTATCTACATGGAGTATACAGACCCTTCTTTAGGAAGAAGAGCCATAAGAAATTTGACTGACTTGAAAAATAACATAGCTCTATTCACTGTTTTAGGAAAATCTTCCTGGCTCCTGTGTGTAGTAGATTCAGAATGCTTTTGCTATGAAGATTTAAAAATAAAGTAAGTAAGGAGGAAGGAAGCAATATGGTAGAGTAGATGGACTTGAGCTCACCCCCTCTTATGGAAACACCAAAATCACAACTAACTGCTAAGCAAACACTGATAAAAAAAATGCTGGAACCTACCAAAAAAAGATAAGCTACATCCAAAGAAAAAGAAGAAGCCAAAAAGAAGAGACAAAGAAGAGATGGTAGGAGGGGTGCAATTGTGAAAAAATGAAATCCCATACATGACAGATGAGCAATTCACAAACTAGAAAATAATTATACCACAGAAGTTCTCATACAAGAATGAAAGTTCTGAGCCCCATGTTGGACTCCCCAGCCTGGGGGTCTGTCCATGGGAGGAGGAGGCCCCAGAGAGTCTGACTTTGAAGGCCAGCAGGGGGTGACCACAGGAATTCCACAGGACAGGGGGAAACAGAAACTCCACAATTGGAAGGCACGCACAGGATCTCATGTGCACCAGGACCCAGGAATAAAGCAATGACCATGTAAGACACTGGATATACTTGCTAGTGTTGGAGGGTCCCCAGCAGAGACAGGGGTTGGCTGTGGCTCACTGTGAGGACACTGGCAGTGGTGGCTCTGACATATGCTCATTGGTGTGGGCCCTCTAGGAGGCTATTTTCTCACTAAGATATGGCCCCTCCCAACTGCCTGTAGGCTCAAGTGCTAGGATGCATCAGGCCACACAACCAACAAGGCAAGAACACAGCACCACCCATCAGCAGACAGGCTGCTTAGAGTCTTCCTGAATAAACAGTTGCCGGATAATAAACACACATCTTGACACGGCCCTGCCCACCAGAGGCAAAAGACCCAGCTCTACACACCAGTGGGCAGGAAAAAGTACCTCCCACCAGGAAGTCTGCACATGCCTCTTAGAGAGACTCATCCACCAGGGGGCAGGCAGCAGAAAGTAGAAGAACTACAACCCTGCAGCCTACAGAACAGAAATCACAATCACAGGAATTTAGACAAAAGGAGACAGCAGAGGAATATGTCCCAGAAGAACAACTAAGTTAAGTGAAGATAGGCAATCTACAATAATAATAAAAAAAAAAAAAACTCAGAGTAATGAGAGTGAAAATGATCCAAGATCTCAGAAAAAGGATGGAGGCACTGATTGAGAAGATACAAGAAATGTATATAAAAGAACTAGAAGAACTAAAGAACAAATGAAAAGAGATGAATACAATAATTGAAATGAAAAATACACTAAA
Source organism: Tursiops truncatus (assembly GCF_011762595.2). Classification (NCBI taxonomy): domain Eukaryota; kingdom Metazoa; phylum Chordata; class Mammalia; order Artiodactyla; family Delphinidae; genus Tursiops; species Tursiops truncatus. Next base: position 63,650,292 of record NC_047055.1, on the reverse strand, counting down.
AGGAATCAATAGCAGAGTAACTGAGGCAGAAGAACAGATAAATGACATGGAAGACAGAATGGTGGAAATCACTACCATGAAACAGAATAAAGAAAAAAGAATGAGAATAAATGAGGACACAGTAAGAGACCTCAGGGAAAACATTAAATGCACCAAGATTTGCATTATAAGGGTCCCAGAAGGAGAAGAGAAAAACAAAGGGTCTAAGAAAATATTTGCAGAGATAATAGATGAAAACTTCCTTAACATGGGAAAGGAAACAATCATCCAAGTCCAGGAAGCTCATAAAGTATCAGACAAAAAAAAATCCAAGGAGTAATACACTGAGACACATAATAAACAAATTGATGAAAATTAGAGACAAAGAAAAATATTAAAGGAAACAAAGGAAAGGCAACAAAAAACATACAAGGAAATTTCCATAAGGTTATCAGCTGATTTCTCAGCAGAAATTCTGCAGGCCAGAAGGGAGTGGCACAATATATTTAAATTGATGAAAAGGAAGAAAATAATCTACCCATCAAGACTCTCATTCAGGTTTGATGGAGAAATCAAAAGCTTTACAGATAAGCAAAAGCTAATAGAATTCAGCACCACAAGACCAGCTTTGTAACAAATGCTAAAGGAACTGCTCTAAATGGAAAGGAAAAGGCCAAAATTAGAAACAAGAAAATTACAAATGGGAAAACTCACTAGTAAAGGCAAACATACAGTAAAGGTAGGAAATCAACTGTGCAAAAATATGATATCAAAACCAGCAATTGTGAGAAGAGAACACAAATGTAGAATATTGGAAAGTCATATGCAATTAAAAGACAAGCAACCTAAAACAATCTTTTTTATATACAGACTGCTATATCAAAACCTCACTGTAACCAAAACCCACAAATCTATAATAGATGTACACACAAAAAAGAAAAAAAAAAAGAATCCAAACAAACACTAAAGTTAGTCATCAAATCAAAAGATAAGAGAGCAAAAGAGGAAGGGAAGAAAAAACACCTACAA